>NC_092113.1:33544411-33855245 GCF_045679555.1 Salvelinus alpinus
GAGAACAGAGACCTGGAGGGGGGTTACAGTGAGATTAGTAGGAGAACAGAGACCTGGAGGAGGGGTTACAGTGAGATTAGTAGGAGAACAGAGACCTGGAGAGGGGTTACAGTGAGATTAGTAGGAGAACAGAGACCTGGAGGGGGGTTACGGTGAGATTAGTAGGAGAACAGAGACCTGGAGGGGTGGTTACGGTGAGATTAGTAGGAGAACAGAGACCTGGAGGGGGGTTACAGTGAGATTAGTAGGAGAACAGAGACCTGGAGAGGGTTTACAGTGAGATTAGTAGGAGAACAGAGACCCGGAGGGGGGTTACAGTGAGATTAGTAGGAGAACAGAGACCCGGAGGGGGGTTACAGTGAGATTAGTAGGAGAACAGAGACCTGGAGAGGGGTTACGGTGAGATTAGTAGGAGAACAGAGACCTGGAGGGGGGTTACAGTGAGATTAGTAGGAGAACAGAGACCTGGAGGGGGGTTACAGTGAGATTAGTAGGAGAACAGAGACCTGGAGGGGGGTTACAGTGAGATTAGTAGGAGAACAGAGACCTGGAGAGGGGTTACAGTGAGATTAGTAGGAGAACAGAGACCTGGAGGGGGGTCACAGTGAGATTAGTAGGAGAACAGAGACCTGGAGGGGGGTTACAGTGAGATTAGTAGGAGAACAGAGACCTGGAGTGGGGTTACAGTGAGATTAGTAGGAGAACAGAGACCTGGAGGGGGGTGACAGTGATATTAGTAGCAGAACAGAGACCTGGAGGGGGGTTACGGTGAGATTAGTAGGAGAACAGAGACCTGGAGGGGTGGTTACGGTGAGATTAGTAGGAGAACAGAGACCTGGATGAGGGTTACAGTGAGATTAGTAGGAGAACAGAGACCTGGAGGGGGGTTACAGTGAGATTAGTAGGAGAACAGAGACCTGGAGGGGGGTTACAGTGAGATTAGTAGGAGAACAGAGACCTGGAGAGGGGTTACAGTGAGATTAGTAGGAGAACAGAGACCTGGAGGGGGGTTACAGTGAGATTAGTAGGAGAACAGAGACCTGGAGGGGGGTTACGGTGAGATTAGTAGGAGAACAGAGACCTGGAGGGGGGTTACAGTGAGATTAGTAGGAGAACAGAGACCTGGAGGGGGGTCACAGTGAGATTAGTAGGAGAACAGAGACCTGGAGGGGGGTTACAGTGAGATTAGTAGGAGAACAGAGACCTGGAGGGGGGTTACAGTGAGATTAGTAGGAGAACAGAGACCTTGAGGAGGGGTTACAGTGAGATTAGTAGGAGAACAGAGACCTGGAGGGGGGTTACAGTGAGATTAGTAGCAGAACAGAGACCTGGAGGGGGGTTACGGTGAGATTAGTAGGAGAACAGAGACCTGGAGGGGTGGTTACGGTGAGATTAGTAGGAGAACAGAGACCTGGATGAGGGTTACAGTGAGATTAGTAGGAGAACAGAGACCTGGAGGGGGGTTACAGTGAGATTAGTAGGAGAACAGAGACCTGGAGGGGGGTTACAGTGAGATTAGTAGGAGAACAGAGACCTGGAGAGGGGTTACAGTGAGATTAGTAGGAGAACAGAGACCTGGAGGGGGGTTACAGTGAGATTAGTAGGAGAACAGAGACCTGGAGGGGGGTTACGGTGAGATTAGTAGGAGAACAGAGACCTGGAGGAGGGTTACAGTGAGATTAGTAGGAGAACAGAGACCTGGAGGGGGGTTACAGTGAGATTAGTAGGAGAACAGAGACCTGGAGGGGGGTTACAGTGAGATTAGTAGGAGAACAGAGACCTGGAGGGGGGTTACAGAGAGATTAGTAGGAGAACAGAGACCTGGAGGGGGGTTACAGTGAGATTAGTAGGAGAACAGAGACCTGGAGGGGGGTTACAGTGAGATTAGTAGGAGAACAGAGACCTGGAGGGGGGTTACAGTGAGATTAGTAGGAGAACAGAGACCTGGAGGGGGGTTACAGTGAGATTAGTAGGAGAACAGAGACCTGGAGGGGGGTTACAGTGAGATTAGTAGGAGAACAGAGACCTGGAGGGGGGTTACAGTGAGATTAGTAGGAGAACAGAGACCTGGAGGGGGGTTACAGTGAGATTAGTAGGCGAACAGTTATCTGATCAAGGTTTGTCGCGTTTACACACGGTATTAAAATATAATTGTTGCCGCATTCACATGCTAGTTGAAACTAGGAACCTCTGAAGTGCCTCCGTCCACTCTCTCTGCATTGCGACCAGATTTCCTGGTCCCTCCCTGGACACACCTACTCATTCAAGGGTTGTTCTTAAATTTTTACTCTTTCCTACATTGTAGAATAATGGTGGTTTGGTTACTACATTATTCCATGTGTGTTTTTTCATAGTTGATGTCTTCAATATTCTACAATGTAGAAAACAGAACAAATAAAGAAAAACCCATGAATGAGTAGGTGTCCAAACTTTTGACTGGTACTATATTTTAAGACACATATTGAGTCCAGCGTTGGGGACAATTCCATTTAAACTCCAGTCAATTCAAAAAGAAAATCAAATTCCAATTCCACATTTTCCTCATTGAAAATAATTTGGAATCGGAATTTCAGTGTAGGCTACTTCTTGAATTGTCTGGAATTTAAATGAAATTGACGCCAACCCTGATTGGTGCTATATTGGGGGGGTCTATAAAAAAATCATATTATTCTTTCTTTCTCATGGCTACCCATGTATTTCCATGGAAATATAACGATTATTTGGAAAGTAATAAATGTGTAGATATTTTTTTAAAGCATTCATGATTTCTGTAAATTTAATATACTAACTATTACTCTTGTTAAAAATATGAAATGCTACTCCATTTGGTGAAGAGCACATTATGACTTGTTTAGGACTCGAAAACTCAAAGTTGTGGACTTGGGACTTGACTTGATCCTTGTCGGTCTTGACTTGAGACTTGACTCGGACTTGCCTGTCTTGACTTGGGACTTGACTTGGGACTTGAGGGCTAAGACTTGAGACTGACTTGTGACTTGTAAAACAATGACTTGGTCCCACCTCTGCCAATGACTCTCTTTCAGGGCCTGTTTTAAGAAATAGAAAAGCACAGTGAGAGACCTGGCCAAGATGCTCATTGTGGATTACAATTCAGTCACTGCTACATTTGGGGAAGTAGTTACAGCAGTGCTCTTTTTTATGACTCTGCCTGTAATGGTAGCCAGTGACGAGCGCTCCTTTTCCAAACGGAAAATAATTAAATCGTACCTGAGGAGCAGCATGGGACAGGAGAGACTGAGTGAGTTGTCCATTAAAACACCAGGGCCAGGACCATGGATATGAATGCCCTAGTCAACGACTTCGCAGAGCGCAAGGCCCGTCGAACACCAATCAAATTAATCAGTAAGCTTATATCTTTACAGGGCAGGCTACCCAGACAGCCTATATAAATCAAGCTTTGAGATTAATTTACATGAATTGACTTTGCTTGTCAATCTACGACTATGTTCGATCTGTCTTTGGAAACCATGTCCTGGTGCACGGCCGCTGAGCCATTTCATTGTCATCATAGCCTATACGTTTAACTAGGCTGTAAGAATAACAGTAAGCACATACGCATCATATACTGTTAAAGGCATGCTGCCATTTAAGCAATCTGTTTGAATAGTCCACTTGATTGATTTACTGGTGGTTCTGCTATAGGCCTCTGTGGGAGGCAGATACATTGAAATACCTGTATGTCAGTTTTGCCGCCTTGTATAACTTCAGCGAGCATGTTGGCTGGTCGTCATTGACCTTGCGTAGGCTTAAATACTGGTACACACTGATTTATAAGGCCATATTGGGTGAAATGCCATTTTATCTCTGTTCTTTTTTAGTCAGGTCAGTAAATAAATATAAATTACGGTCCCATTCTGATTTGCTTCTAACAGTAGCAAAAATTAGAACAGGTCATGGTAGAAATAGTTTTAGTTACTTAGCTCCGTGGTCCTGGAATTCTCTCCTGAACATTTTAAAATGTGATGATCTAGTTTCGTTGGTGGAGTTTAAACACTTGATCGATGTATATATCACAGAAGAGTGTAATTGTTTTTAGGCCAGCTGTTTTTAGTTAAGACTTTTAACGTTTAATGAAAAATGTTTTTGTTGTACTGTATGTGTGTTTATAGTTTTGTTTAATGTTGTGTTAGTGTTTGTAAGTTTGTGTCTGAAACGTTGTTCCCCCTGTGTAACGGCCATTGTTGCATGAAGAAGTGGACCAAAGCGCAGCGTGGTAAGTGTTCATGATTTATTCATAAAACTGAACACTGAATAACAAAAACAACAAAGAGAATGAACGAAACCGAAACAGTTCTGTCTGGTGCAGACACAAAACAGAAAACAACTACCCACAAAACACAGGTGGGAAAAGGCTACCTAAGTATAGTTCTCAATCAGAGACAACGAGAGACAGCTGCCTCTGATTGAGAACCACACCCGGCCAAACACACAGAAATAGAAAACATAGAACACAAAAACATAGAATACCCACCCCAGCTCACGCCCTGACCAACCAAAATAGAGACATAAAAAAGGATCTCTAAGGTCAGGGCGTGACACCCTGCTGCTATTGGACCAGGTCTCTCTTGGAAAAGAGATATCTCAATGAAAAAAACCTGGATAAATAAAGGTGAAAAAAAATAATGTACTGGGTCATTAGCTGTGTTTCGTTGTTTCTGTCAAGAGATTGATCTATATATTTATGTTTTATAATATAGGCTATTGCCTATTATTTGCAGATAAAATAGGATGTTTTTTGGCTGCTTTGTGCTTTCCGTGGTGCTGATCGACTTATACGGGTTAATTTCTGACCGCCGCCCATGGTGCTGAATCTATTGGCTATATTGCGGATTCTCTGGTAACAACTTCAAATGTGCCCTTAGATTAGGTTCTACTCTGCTGTTACAATGCTTAGTAATATTAACACACAGCCTTACCAACTATATTATTTTAATTTGAAGGGAAATATGGGTGGAGATAGGGGCCCATAGTTTTTTTGGGCCCCTGGGCCGTCATGATTAAGCTACGCTACTGGTCCTGGGCCTGGGTTTCCGACGGCGATGTAATTCAGGCTTAGTAGTGTTTTAACATCTTTCCTACAACAGCTGAAGATGTTAAATGCGTTTTCCAAAGCAGCAAGCAGAGAGAACGGTCGCTAAGTGTGTCGTTGGAACATGTGTTGATACTGATAGGATCGAAAGAAATGCAGCACTGCTCTCAGATCAGCTTTCTCCATTCACATCTGACCTTAACATTAGAATGATTTCACAATACTGACGATGGATCAGCTCCTAGAGACATATTACCACCTACGGCTGCAAATATTGAGGTGGCTTATTCTAATGCTTACCCAATAAAAATGCCCCAAATCACAGATTTGCAATCATGTTAGCCGACACGTTATGAAATATAGTGAGACAAATTATACAGTAGCCTACAAGTAGCAAAATACAACTCAATATTATTGAAGTAGATCCACTTTATTCATGTTTGAAAGCAGTCATCTCGGTTTTCATTTGAACCGAGGAGGCTGGTGGGAGGAGTTATAGGAGGACGGGCTCATTGTAATGACTGGATGAAATGGAACGGAATCAAACATGTGGATTTCTATATGTTTGATGTGTTTGATACGTTCCATTATCAGCCAATCTCCTCTCACTGTAGAATAACAAGAACACTAGGCTACTGCTTTTCCCTGCCTGGGAATCACTTATCTGAGGACACGTCTGGGGTTGACTAAGTACCTGTGTGTGTGTCTGCAGAGTGAATCCATTGTAACTGTATAATCAGTGACTGTCTAATGTAAATAGAGTCCTGCACTGAGGGCAGAGGGATGCAGTCCTTATTTGGGCCTGTCCTGATCCTTACAGTTCAACCAAACCATGTGTCACTGCCTCAGACAAGGGTAGAGATAAAAACAGAGGGAGAGATGGACGACGAGAGAGTATATGATAGAGATGATGAGAGAGAGAGCGGGACAAAGCGAGAGAGGGGTTGTTAGACTGTCAGGAACAGTAGGGAAACTGAGAGAAGAGGAGGAGGAGAAAAGAGGGGAGAGTGGAGAGAGTTGGAGGAAATTAGGTATTGAAGTAGTTAGGGGAAGTGTCAAACTCTAGGAAGTGAAATGGAGGAAGGGAAGGATTAGAGAAGAGAGATTGATGGGAAGAGGGAGGAGAAGTCTGGGGAGGTGATCGCAGATAGCCAATGATAAGGCAGGAGAATGTGGTCAGACCTCACAGAAGGGAAGTACATGTCAGGGCTTCAGGGCAGTACATGTCAGGGCTTCAGGGCAGTACATATCAGGGCTTCAGGGCAGTACATATCAGGGCTTCAGGGCAGTACATATCAGGGCTTCAGGGCAGTACATATCAGGGCTTCAGGGCAGTACATATCAGGGCTTCAGGGCAGTACATATCAGGGCTTCAGGGCAGTACATATCAGGGCTTCAGGGCAGTACATTTCAGGGCAGTACATATCAGGGCTTCAAGGCAGTACATATCAAGGCTTCAGGGCAGTACATATCAGGGCTTCAGGGCAGTACATATCAGGGCTTCAGGGCAGTACATATCAGGGCTTCAGGGCAGTACATATCAGGGCTTCAGGGCAGTACATATCAGGGCTTCAGGGCAGTACATATCAGGGCTTCAGGGCAGTACATGTCAGGGCTTCAGGGCAGTATATGTCAGGGCTTCAGGGCAGTATATGTCAGGGCTTCAGGGCAGTATATGTCAGGGCTTCAGGGTGGTATATATCAGGGCTTCAGGGCAGTATATGTGGCTCAGACCAGGACAAAACCAGGCTGTGTCTCCAAACTCTAGCACCATGCTTTAGGTGTCACGGCTGTCGTAGGAAGAGGACCAAGGTGCACCGTGCTTTAAGAGAGAGGTGAAGGAGAAAATAGAAGGAATCATGGAGGAGAGAAATAGTGACAGACTGGAGGAGAGGAGGAGAGAAATATTGACAGACTGGAGGAGAGGAGGAGAGAAATAGTGACACTGGAGGAGAGGAGGGGAGAAATAGTGACAGACTGGAGGAGAGGAGGAGACAAATAGTGACACTGTGGATGAGAGGAGGAGAAAACAAGAGAGAATGAATGAGGAAAGAGATGGGCAACAACAGAGTGAGGACTTTCAGGAGGAGAAAGGAAGTACGAGGGAGAAGTAGAATAAGAGAGGTTTTGGAGGAAGGATGAACGCTCTTCAGAAGAACCAGGGACGGACACACCAGATGTTGGGTGCTGTGGCTGAAATGCTGACTTACCTGGCATTGCCCAATCAACAGTGGGTGAGTGACACAAAGTTTTGGTTTTTGCAGTGTTGTTAATTGATGTTTTATTTTGTTGAATTCGTCTCTTCACATTCAGCACTTCTTTGGTGCATCCTAGAGAAGGTAGAATATACATTTATTAAATAGATGTGTTTTAGTCCAGCAGAGCACAGTTATAATGGGATATTTGTTTCTTATGGTTTTGGAAATATCTGTCGTTCTATCTTAAAATGACCGACTAGGTTATACAAGCTCATCAAAAGACAATAAAGATGAGGACTTCACTGCTTTCATATCAGAAACATAAAACCCCTGTTCATGTGAAAGGAGATAACAGTGTAGACTTTATTTATAACAGATGAGATTGTGTCTCTGACCCCATCAGGATCAGTCAAAGACATCGGTCATATTACATTCTCAACAGGAACATCAAGCTAAAATTAGACATATCATAACTCTAGTCAAACAACCAGAGAGAGAGAAAAGAGAGCGAGCAGAGAGAGAAGAGAGGGACAGAAAGAGAGAGGGACAGAAAGAGAGAGGGAGAGAGAGAAAGAGAGGGAGAGAAAGAAGAGAGAGAGAGACAAGAGAGGGAGAGAAAGAGAGAGAGAGAGAGAGAGAGGGAGAGAAAGAGAGAGAGAGAGAGAGAGAGAGTGAGAGAAAGAGAGAGGGAGAGAAAGAGAGAGGGAGAGAGAGAGAGAACAGAGGGAGAGAAAAAGAGAGAGAGAGAGAGAAAGAGAGAGAGCGAGAGAGCAGAGAGAGAAGAGAGGGACAGAAAGAGAGAGGGAGAGAGAGAGAGAGAAGAGAGAGAGAGAAGAGAGGGAGAGAAAGAGAGAGGGAGAGAAGAGAGGGAGAGAAAGAGAGAGAGCGAGCAGAGAGAGAAGAGAGGGAGAGAAAGAGAGAGGGAGAGAGCGAGCAGAGGGAGAAGAGAGGGAGAGAACAGAGAGAGGGAGAGAGCGAGCAGAGTGAGAAGAGAGGGAGAGAACAGAGAGAGGGAGAGAGAGCGAGCAGAGAGAGAAGAGAGGGAGAGAGAGAGCGAGAGAGAGAGGAGAGGGAGAGAGAGAGAGAAAGGGCAAGAGAGACTGAGAGCGCCACTGGACGGAAGGGCGCCTCTGGACTGAGGGGCAGCTCCGGACTGAGGGGCATCTCAGGACTGAGGGGCAGCGCCGGACTGAGGGGCAGCGCCGGACTGAGGGGTAGCTCCGGACTGAGGGGTAGCTCAGGACTGAGGGGTAGCTCAGGACTGAGGGGTAGCTCAGGACTGAGGGGTAGCTCAGGACTGAAAGGCAGCTCCGGACTGAAGGGCAGCTCCGGACTGAGGGACAGCTCAGGACTGAGGGGTAGCTCAGGACTGAGGGGTAGCTCAGGACTGAGGGGCATCTCCGGAATGACGGGCAGCTCCGGACTGAAGGACAGCTCAGGACTGAGGGGTAACTCAGGACTGAGGGGTAGCTCAGGACTGAGGGGCAGCTCCGGACTGACGGGCAGCTCCGGACTGAAAGGCAGCTCCCGACTGGCGGGCGGCTCTGGCAGCTCCTGACTGGCGGGCGGCTCTGGCGGCTCCTGACTGGCGGGCGGCTCTGGCGGCTCCTGACTGACGGACGGCTCTAGCGGCTCAGGACAGACGGGCGGCTCAGGCGGCGCTGGACAGACGGGCGGCTCAGGCGGCGCTGGACAGACGGGCGGCTCAGGCGGCGCTGGACAGACGGGCAGCTCAGACGGCGCTGGACAGACGAACAGCTCAGGCGGCGCTGGACAGACGGGCAGCTCAGGCGGCGCTGGACAGACGGGTAGCTCAGGTGGCGCTGGACAGACGGGCAGCTCAGGCGGCGCTGTACAGACGGGAGCAGGAACAGGGCATACTGGACCCTGGAGGCGCACAGTAGGCCTGGTACGTGGTGCCGGAACTGGTGGTACCGGGCTGGGGACACTTCTTTAAGGCGCCAGTCCCCCCCCCCCCCACCCCCACACACAGATTCATCAAGTACTGTTTTATGAGGGTGGAAGTGAAGTCCTGAAATAGTCTTGTGATGCTAACAAGGCAGATAATGAGCAGAAAAGGAGATAGCTGAACACTGTAACTCCGATGCTATACAGTCACCTCCACAATTATTGGAAAGGAAAGGGAAAGGGGGATACAAAGTCAGTTGTACAACTGAATGCCTTCAACTGAAATGTGTCTTCCGCATTTAACACAACCCCTCTGGCACCCTTGATAAAGATTAACCCCAAAAAATACAACATACACTGAACAAAAATGTAAAGTGTTGGTCTCATGTTTCATGAGCTCTCACATTTTCTGAACAAAGTTGTTTACATCCCTGTTAGTGAGCAGTTCTCATCCACCTGACAGGTGTGTCATACCAAGAAGCTGATGCAACAGAATGATGATAACACAGGTGCACCTTGTGCCGGGGACAGTAAAAGGCCACTTTAAAATGAGCATGTTTGTCACAAAACACAATGCCACAGATGTCTCAAGTTTTGAGGGAGCATGCAATTGGCATGCTGACTGCAGGAATGTCCACTAGAGCTGTTGCCAGATAATTAAATGTTAATATCTCTATCATAAGCCATCTCCAACGTCTTTTTAGAGAACTTGGTAGTACGTCCAACAGGCCTCACAACCGCAGACCGTGTGTAACCACGCCAGCCCAGGACCTCCACATCCAGCTTCTTCACCTGCGGGATCGTCGGAGACCAGCCACCCGGACACCCGGACAGCACAACCAAAGAATTTCTGCACAAACTTTCAGAAATCGACTCAGGGAAGCGCATCTGTGTGCTCGTCATCCTCACCAGGGACCTGAATGCAGTTTGGCATCTTAACCGGATTCAGTGGGCAAATACTCACCTTCAATGGCCACTGGCACGCTGGAAAAGGGTGCTCTTCACAGATGAACACCGGTTTCAACTGTACTGGGCAGATGGCAGACAACGTGTATGGCGTTGTGTGGGCGAGGAGTTTGCTGATGTCAACGTTGTGAACAGAGTGCCCCATGGTGGTAGTGGGGTTATGGTATAGGCAGGCATAAGCTACGGACAACAAACACAATTTAATTTTATAGATGGCAATTTGAATGCATGAGATACCGTGACGAGATCCTGAGGCCCATTGTCAGGCCATTCATCCACCACCATCACCTCATGTTTCAGCATGGCAATGCACGGCCCCATGTCACAAGAATCTGTACAAAATTCCTGGAAGCTGAAAATGTTACCCATTGAGCATGTTCGCGATGCTCTGCATCTAAGTGTACGACAGCGAGTTCCAGTTCCCACCAATATCCAGCAACTTCGCACAGCCATTGAAGAGGAGTGGGACAATATTCCATAGGCCACAATCAACAGCCTGATCAACTCTATGCGAAGGAGATGTGTCGCGCTGCATGAGGCAAATGGTGGTCACACCAGATACTGACTGTTTTCTGATCCGGGATCCTGCTTTTTTAAAAAGGTATCTGTGACCAACAGAATATCTGTATTTGTCACGCCCTGATCTATTTCACCTGTCCTTGTGCTTGTCTTCACCCCCTCCAGGTGTCGCCCATCTTCCCCATTATCCCCTGGGTATTTATACCGGTGTTCTCTGTTTGTCTGTGGCCAGTTTGTCTTGTTCGTCAAGTCAACCAGCGGTTTTTGTATCAACTCCTGCTTTTCCCCAGTCTCTCTTTTCTTGTCCTCCTGGTTTTGACCCTTGCCTGTCCTGACCTTGAGCCTGCCCGCCTGACCACTCTGCCTGCCACTGAACCTGAGCCTGCCTGCTGTCCTGTACCTTTACCCCACCTCTGGATTACCGACCTCTGCCTGACCTGACCTTGCTTACCTTTATCCTGATAGTACGAACTGGCCATGATTGACCCAGCAGACTTGGACCAGCTCCGCAACACCATCTCCTCCCAAGGTACCCTCATTGGTAGACACGAGGAGTTGCTTCGCGGTCTGATGGAATGGTTCCAGGATGTAACCCAACATCACGACCTAGCATTGGACGCTTTGCGGGAGCAATTCTGTGGGTTGCCTACTAGGCAGCCTACCATGACGGTAACCTCCCAGTCCCTCAGTAACCTGACTGGTAGCAGCGCAGTCACCCTGGTTTCCCGGGAACCCCGCTTACCTTCTCCGGAGCGCCATGGTGGTGATTCCAGAACCTGCTGGGCCTTTCTCTCCCAGTGCTCCCTTGTTTTCGAGCTGCAGCCTTCTTCATTCCCCTCGGACAGCTCGAAGATAATGTACATTATTACGCTGATATCCGGGAGGGCACTCGCCTGGGCCACGGCAGTGTGGGAGCAACAATCCGCCATCTGCCTCAGTCTGGAGGTATTCGTGGCGGAGGTGAGAAAGGTTTTTGAGGCTCCGGTGTTTGGGAGAGAGGCTGCCCGGAAGTTACTCCAGCTTCAGCAGGACTCCCTCAGTGTGGCAGACTATGCGGTGGAGTTCCGCACGCTGGCAGCGGAGGGTGCCTGGTACCCGGAAGCACTGTTCGACACGTTCCTGCACGGATTATCGGAGGAAGTAAAGGACGAGCTTGCAGCCCGGGAACTACCGACGGATCTCGACTCACTCATCGCCTTAACCATCCGGATTGATGGACGGTTACCGGAATGTAGGATGGAGAAGAGGTCTGATTGCGGTCCCCATCGCTCACTCAAGGATCCCACCTTGCATCTGATGAACTCCGGAAGTCCCCGGCGTCTTCGTCCCCGAGAGAATTCGAGCTTTCCCAAGTTCCTCCAAGAGCATCCGAAGACTACTGATTTGCTCCTTCACAAGCCGATGCAGCTCGGCAGGGCTAGGCTGTCTCCAGCCGAATGCCTACACAGACTTAACACCCAGAATTGTCTGTATTGCAGTACTGCCGGTCATTATGTGTCTACCTGTCCCTTCAAGAGAACTAGCTCATTGATAGGAACGAGTACTCTGGTGCGTCTTAAGGATAATGTTGCTGCTCTTCTTACTCACCCCCCTCTCCATACCACCCTAATGTGGGGCGGCCAGCCCAAGTCTCTCCAGAACATCATCGACTCAGGGGCAGATATGACTCTTATGGACGTTACCCTGCCGTCCGAGCTGGGCATCCCCACTCAACCCCCCTCCATCCCCATGGATGTTAGAGCGCTGGATGGGCGCTCTATAGGCCAGGTCACCCACCATACCACCCCCATCAACCTATGAGTGTCGGGGAACTCCTGCTGGAACTCCTGCTAACAGTCCAATTCCTGCTAATTGAGTCTCCTCTGTGACATTAATGCCAGTACGAACTTGGACCCAGGCGCAGAGAAACACAGGAGGCAGAGGTAAGGGTAAATCCAGAATGCTTACTTAAGGTCTTCATAGCAAAACAATAAAGCAAGGGCACACGAGAACACTGAACACAACATGAGACCTAAGCAACTGGCCCAGTCCACAGAGGAACCTAAATAGTCATCCAGCATGTGATCCCAATAACCCCAATCAGGGTCACCTGGATACTAGAAATAACCCAAGGGTGCTCTCCAGTGGCAACCTCAGGTAGTACACTCAAGGGAGAAAATCTGACCTCTGACAGCCACAGGTTCCTGTGGTATTGGGATTCTCTTGGCTTCAGCGACACAATCCCTCAATTGACTGGTCTACTGGTGCCATCGTGGGCTGGAGCCCGTTCTGCCACGCTCATTGCCTGAAATCAGCTCTGCCGGCCCTGGGACGTCTTCCTGGGGGCTTGGAAATTGCCCCGAACGTATCCGCCATTTTAGCGGATCACCAGGACCACCGGGAGGGTGGGGCACCAGGACCACCGGGAGGGTTCAGTAAGGCCCGGGCCACTTCGCTTCCGCAACACCGACCGGTACCCATGGAGGAAAAGCCGGATGCGCTGGCACGCCTCTATAGCCCCGCGGCTTCACCCCCAGAAGCTGAGATCTTTCCCCCCTGCTCCAAAATCATTAGCCCCTCTGCTGTTCGTCCTCTGCCCCGTACCCTCCATATACTTCCTACTTTTCATGTGTCTAGATCTAAACCCATGTCTCACAGCCCTTTGTCTCCTGTTTTTGACCCTTGCCTGTCCTGACCCTGAGCCCGCCCGCCTGACCACTCTGCCTGCCCCTGACCCTGAGCCTGCCTTCCGTCCTGTATCTGTTGCTGTAATAAACATTGTTACTTCGACACGATCTGCAACTGGGTTTTACCTATATCCTGATAGTATTCCCAGTCATGTGAAATCCATAGATTGAAATTGTTGCATGTTGCATTTTTTTTCTTTCAGTCTAGTTATCTTCCACTTTGACATGACGGAGTATTTTGTGTAGATTATAGACAATTAAATACAATTAAATCCCCTGTTGGTGCTTTTAGGGGTTGAAATATGCGTTTTTTGGGTTAACATTCTGCTTTTTTAAAGTTAATCTCAGCCTAAGAGACTGTACTTTGGCCTTCCATGGCTTCCTGTTTCACTGAGATATAAAAATGAGGTAACACGCATGTCAATAATTAAGGGCAGTAAATAAATAAGAAGTTTTAAACCACTGGAACAGTGGTTAACCTGCCGGGTAGAGGATGCATCTGTATCTTCCCCACTCACAGTGAGGAAGATGGTTCTGGGGCCACAGTCGGAGAATTACAGAACTCGGTCGCATCTTGCCATCACCAAGTCTCTAAATCTACAGTTAAACTCATCAAAAAAAGAAACGTCCTCTCACTGCCAACTGCGTTTATTTTCAGCAAACTTAACATGTGTAAATATTTGTATGACCATAACAAGATTCAACATCTGAGACATAAACTGAACAAGTTCCACAGACATGTGACTAACAGAAATTGAATAATGTCTCCCTGAACAAAGGGGGGGTCAAAATCAAAAGTAACAGTCTTTATCTGGTGTGGCCACCAGCTGCATTAAGTACTGCAGTGCATCTCCTCCTCATGGACTGCACCAGATTTGCAAGTTCTTGCTGTGAGATGTTACCCCACTCTTCCACCAAGGCACCTGCAAGTTCCCGGACATTTCTGGGGGGAATGGCCCTAGCCCTCACCCTCCGATCCAAAAGGTCCCAGACGTGCTCAATGGGATTGAGATCCGGGATCTTCGCTGGCCATGGCAGAACATTGACATTCCTGTCTTGCAGGAAATTACACACAAAATGAGCAGTATGGCTGGTGGCGTTGTCATACTGGAGTGTCATGTCAGGATGTGCCTGCAGGAAGGGTACCACATGAGGGAGGAGGATGTCTTCCCTGTAACGCACAGCGTTGAGATTGCCTGCAACGACAACAAGCTCAGTCCGATGATGCTGTGACACACCGACCCAGACCATGACGGACCCTCCACCTCCAAATCAATCCCACTTCAGAGTACAGGCCTCAGTGTAATGCTCATTCCTTCGATGATAAACGCGAATCCGACCATCACCCCTGGTGAGACAAAACCGCGACTTGTCAGTGAAGTGCACTTTTTGCCAGTCCTGTCTGGTCCAGCGACGGTGGGTTTGTGCCCATAGGCGACGTTGTTGCCGATGGAGTCTGGTGAGGACCAGTCTGAGCACTGATGGAGGGATTGTGTGTTCCTGGTGTAACTCGGGCAGTTGTTGTTGCCATCCTGTACCTGTCCCTCAGGTGTGATGTTCGGATGTACCGATCCAGTGCAGGTGTTGTTACACGTGGTCTGCTACTGCGAGGACAATCAGCTGTCCGTCTTGTCTTCCTGTAGTGCTGTCTTAGGCGTCTCACAGTACGGACATTGCAATTTATTGCCCTGGCCACATCTGCAGTCCTCATGCCTCCTTGCATCATGCCTAAGGCACGTTCACGCAGATGAGCAGGTACCCTGGGAAACTTTCTTTTGGTGTTTTTCAGAGTCAGTAGAAAGGCCTCTATAGTGTCCTAAGTTTTCATAACTGTGACCTTAATTGCCTACCGTCTGTAAGCTGTTAGTGTCTTAATGACCGGCTGAGGCATAAGAGCCTGACGAGCCGGCTGAGGCAGGGAAGCCTGGCGATCTGGTTGAGGCATGAGAGCCGTAGCAGTTCCCGGACCCGACTTCATTACTCTGACACAAATAAAATAAAATAAACTCCCTGGTGCTTCCCTTAGGTGAGGTGTTATTCTGTAACGAGTGCGCTGAGAGTTGGGAAGCCAGTTCAGGGAGTGAGTGTTTTTATAAATAAAAGAAACAATAAACGCAAAACACAAACAACGCACCTACATGAAAACATTGTCAATAACACCTGAGGAAAGAACCAAGGGGAGTGACAGATATAGGGAAGATAATCAATCGGGAATATAGGGAAGATAGGGAAGATAATCAATCCTTTGATAAGGCAAAGGTGCACGAGATGATGGTGACAGGTGTGCAGGATAATCAGCAGCCTGATGACCTAGAGGCCGGAGAGGGAGTGTACGTGACACAACAACAACAACAAAAAAATTGCATACAATATAGCCCAGTATTTGTATTATTTATTTAATATTTTTTGTTCACCTTTATTTAGATTTTTTTTTTTTTTAATGTAACCTTTATTTAACTAGGCAAGTCAGTTAAGAACAGATTCTTATTCACAATGAAACAAGCAGTGGTGGAAAAAGTACCCAATTTTCATACTTGAGTAAAAGTAAATAAAATCTAACTTTATTAGTCACATGATCCGAATACAACAAGTGTAGACTTTACCGTGAAATGCTTACTTACAAGCCCTTAACCAACAGTGCAGTTCAAGAAAGACTTAAGAAAATGTTTACCAAGTAGACTAAAATAAAAAGTAATAATAAAAAGAAACACAATAACAATAACAATAACGAGGCTATATACAGGGAGCACCGGTACCGAGTCAGTATGCGGAGGTACAGGTTAGTTGATGTAATTTGTATATGTAGGTGGGGGTGAAGTGACTATGCATAGATAACAAATAGCGAGTAGCAGCAGTGTACAAAAAGGGAGGGGGGGTGTCAATGTAAATTGTCCGGTGGCGATTTTCTTAATTGTTCAGCAGTCTTATGGCTTGGGGGTAGAAGCTGTTGAGAAGCTTTTTGGTCCTAGACTTGGCGCTCCGGGACAGCTTGCCGTGCGGTAGCAGAGAACAGTCTAACTTGGGTGACTGGAGTCTCTGACAATTTTATGGGCTTTCCTCTGACACTGACTATTGTATATGTCCTGGATGGCAGGAAGCTTGGCCCCAATGATGTACTGGGCCGTTCACACTACCCTTTGTAGCGCCTTACAGTCAGATGCCGAGCAGTTGCCATACCAGGCGGTGATGCAACCGGTCAGGATGCTCTCGATGGTGCAGCTGTAGAACCTGTCTTGGTATGTTTGGACCAGGATAGTTCGTTGGTGATGTGGACACCAAGGGATTTGAAGCTCTCTACCTGCTCCACTACAGCCCCGTCAATGTTAATGGGGGCCTGTTCGGCCCGCCTTTTCCTGTAGTCCATGATCAGCTCCTTTGTCTTGCTTACGTTAAGGGAGAGGTTGTTGTCCTGGCACCACACTGCCAGTTCTCTGACCTCCTCCCTATAGGCCATATTATCATTGTCCGTGATCAGGCCTACCACTGTTGTGTCGTCAGCAAACTTAATGATGGTGTTGGAGTCGTGTTTGGCCACGCAGTCGTGGGTGAACAGGGAATACAGGAGGGGACTAAGTACACACCCCTGATGGGCCCCTGTGTTAAGGATCAGCGTGGCAGATATATTGTTGCCTACTCTTTCCACCTGGGCGCGACCCGTCAGGAAGTCCAGGATCCTGTTGCAGATGGAGGTGTTTAGTCCCAGAGTCCTTAGCTTAGTGATGAGCTTCGTGGGCACTATGGTGTTGAACGTTGAGCTGTAGTCAATGAACAGCATTCTCACATAGGTGTTCCTGTTGTCCAGGTGAGAAAGGGCAGTGTGGAGTGCGATTGAGATCTGTGGATCTGTTGGGGCGGTATGTGAATTGGAGTGGATCTAGGGTGTCCTGGAGGATGCTGTTGATGTGAGTCATGACCAGCCTTTCAAAGCACTTAATGACTACCGACGTGAGTGCCACGGGGCGGTAATCATTTAGGCAGGTTACCTTCGCTTCCTTGGGCACAGGGACTATGGTGGTCTGCTTGAAACATGTAGGTATTACAGACTCGGTCAGGGAGAGGTTTAAAATGTCAATGAAGACACTTAACAGTTGGTCCGCGCATGCTTTGAGTACACGTCCTGGTAATCCGTCTGGCCCAGCAACTTTGTGAATGGTTTTGTTCACATCGGCTACCGAGAGCGTTATCACACAGTCATCCAGAACAGCTGGTGCTCTTGTGCATGCTTCAGTGTTGCTTGCCTCAAAGAGAGCATAAAAGGCATTTAGCTCGTCTGATAGGCTCGCGTCATTGGGCAGCTCGCATCTGGGTTTCCCTTTGTAATCCGTAATAGTTTTCAAGCCCTGCCACATCTGACGAGCGTCAGAGCCGGTGTAGTAGGATTCAATCTTAATCCTGTATTTACGCTTTGCTTGTTTGATGGTTCGTCTGAGGGCATAACGGGATTTATTATAAGCGTCCAGATTAGTTTCCCGCTCCTTGAAAGTGGCAGCTCTAGCCATTAGCTCGATGCGGATGTTGCCTGTAATTCATGGCTTCTGGTTGGGATATGTAAGTACAGTCACTGTGGGGATGATGTCGTCGATGCATTTATTGATGAAGCCAATGACTGAGGTGGTGTACTCCTCAATGCCATTGGATGAATCCCGGAACATATTCCAGTCTGTGCTAGCAAAACAGTCCTGTACTGTAGCATCCGCGTCATCTGACCATTTCCGCATTGAGCGAGTCACTAGTACTTCCTGCTTTAGTTTTTGCTTGTAAGCAGGAATCAGGAGGATAGAATTTTAGGATTTTTTTTCTCTGGTTGCACATGTGACATGCTGGAAAAAA
This sequence comes from Salvelinus alpinus, assembly GCF_045679555.1. Taxonomy (NCBI): domain Eukaryota; kingdom Metazoa; phylum Chordata; class Actinopteri; order Salmoniformes; family Salmonidae; genus Salvelinus; species Salvelinus alpinus. The sequence goes on from NC_092113.1 coordinate 33,562,549, forward strand.
ATTGGTAAAACGGATTTAAATTTGCCTGCATTAAAGTACCCGGCCACTAGGAGCGCCACTTCTGGGTGAGCATTTTCTTCTTTGCTTATGGCCTTATAGAGTTGGTTGAGAGCGATATTAGTGCCAGCTTCGTTCTGTGGTGGTAAATAGATGGCTACGAATAATATAGATGAGAACTCTCTTGGTAGATAGTGTGGTTTACAGCTTATCATAAGGTACTCTACCTCAGGCGAGCAATACCTCAAGACTTCTTTAATATTAGACATCGCGCACCAGCTGTTATTGACAAATAGACACACACCCCCACCCCTCGTCTTACCAGAGGTAGCGTCTCTGTTCTGCCGGTGCATGAAAGATACCTTAATAGAAAATTACTAAAGTAAAAGTGAAAGTCACCCAGTAAAATACTACTTGAGTAAAGTCTAAATGTATTTGGTTTTAAATATACTTAAGTATCAAAAGTGAAGGTAAAAGTATAAATAATTCAAATTCCTTATATAAAGCAAACCAGACGGCATTTTTTTCTTGTTTTTATTTACGGATAGCCAGGGGCACTCTCCAACCTCAGCCATAATTTACAAACAGAGCATGTGTTTAGTGAGAGGTAGTAGGGATGACCAGGGATGTTCTCTTGATAAGAGTGTGAATTAGACAATTTTCCTGTCCTGCTAAGCATTCAAAATGTAACGAGTACTTTGGGGTGTCATGGAAAATGTATGGAGTAAAAAGTACATACTTTTCTTTAGGAATGTGGTGATGTAAAAGTTGTCAAAAATATAAAGGTGACTTTCCATTATAAAGGTGACTTTCCATTTAATTGACCACTCAACACCTTTCTCGCAGGTGTAGTGACTGACTACATGATTATGATCCCTCTCTCTCTCTCTCTCTCTCTCTCTCTCTCTTTTCCTCTCTCTCCTTCTGTCTCTCCCCTTTGTTCTACCTCTTTCTCTCTCCTCCTCTCTCTGTATCGCTATACCCCTCTTCTCTCGCTCCCCTTATCTCACTCCTCCTCCTTTCTCTCTCTCTCTGAAGAGGAGTGATACCTCATTGCGTCCATCTCCATTAACCTTCAATAGGCTCTGCCAGAACCAATAAGAATGGTTCTTAGAAAATACTTTCCCTAGGTTCAACAAAGTTCAGGATACAATAGGGATATGTGTTGTAATGCACTTTGTACAGTCTTACCATCGTTGATCGACAGGTAAGAGTAAAATCTCAATATACATATTTCTTGCAATTATTTTCCAGCCTGGTCCCAGATCTGTTTGTTCTGCATAGCCAACTCCTACGATGGGTGTCAAATGTTGGCATGATAACATCTGTCAGCAGGCTAGTTGTTGAGTCTTCTTTCGGAGGGATACTCCTGACTGTGTCTCTCCATGTCCAGTTTGCAGAGAACAGTGACGTAGCAGCAGAGCCCGCAGTGAGCCAGGGGGAGAAGAGGGGGTAGCAGGTTCAGGTTCAGGTCCAGCACAGTGGAAATCGGCTGGGCTAGAGGACTGGGAGCAGGGGTCCTCCTCCCAAGACACCCTTGAGTGCAAAGAAGGACAAGACAGAACAGGTGAGACTTGACACACTGTCTCTGTCCATTGCTGTTAGTCTCTGTGTCGCCCGGCAGTTGTCTATGGCACACAGTGTTATAGACAACTGCCAGGCCAAACAGTGGCCTCACCTAACCTGTCTAGCTCCATCCAACCATTTGACCCCACCTGGAAAACAAACGTCCATGTTCTGGTCTGCTCCTTGTTCCGATGCCGGGGCGGTAGGGTTTCAGATGTCCTTTCAGTGACATTAAAAAGCAAGTTGGTTGACCACTCAATCACCTCATAAAGGATGCCTGGCCTGTTGAGAAATACTAGAATATTCTTAGGACTTAATTTCTGCCACCCACTTGTCTTGTGTGCACGTCTTGTACTACAGTCGTGGTCAAAAGTTTTGAGAATGACACAAATATCAATTTTCACAAAGTTTGCTGCTTCAGTCTTTAGATAATTTTGTCAGTTGTTACTATGGAATACTGAAGAATAATTGCAAGCATTTCATAAGTGTCAAAGGCTTTTGTTGACAATTACAATGAAGTTGATGCATATAGTCAATATTTGCAGTGTTGACCCTTCTTTTTCAAGACCTCTGCAATCCGCCCTGGCATGCTGTCAATTAACTTCTGGGCCACATCCTGACTGATGGCAGCCCTTTCTTGCATAATCAATGCTTGGAGTTTGAGGGGTTTTGTTTGTCCAAGTTTTCAATGGGATTAAGGTCTGGGGAGTTTCCTGGCCAGCCTGCTGCCATTCCTGATCAAGCTCTGTACTGGTGGTGCCCCGATCCCACAGCTGAATCAATTTTAGGAGACGGTCCTGGCGCTTGCTGGACTTTCTTGGGCGCCCTGAAGCCTTCTTCACAACAATTGAACCGCTCTCCTTGAAGTTCTGGATGATCCGATAAATGGTTGATTTAGGTGCAATCTTACTGGCAGCAATATCCTTGCCCGTGAAGCCCTTTTTGTGCAAAGCAATGATGACGGCACGTGTTTCCTTGCAGGTAACCATGGTTGACAGAGGAAGAACAATGATTCCAAGCACCACCCTCCTTTTGAAGCTTCCAGTCTGTTATTCGAACTCAATCAGCATGACAGAGTGATCTCCAGCCTTGTCCTCTTCAACACTCACACCTGTGTTAACGAGAGAATCACTGACATGATGTCAGCTGGTCCTTTTGTGGCAGGGCTGAAATGCAGTGGAAATGTTTTTGGGGGATTCAGTTAATTTGCATGGCAAAGAGGGACTTTGGAATTAATTGCAATTAATCTGATCACTTTTCATAACATTCTGGAGTATATGCAAATGGACATCATACAAACTGAGGCAGCAGACTTTGTGAAAATTAATATTTGTGTCATTCTCAACTTTTGGCCACGACTGTACATTCACGTGTTTACCCTCCATTACATCCTTGCTTGTAAGTGTACCTAAAATAGATCTATCTGACCTCATTTTAGATAATGAGCAGGTGTGTAATCAGATGGGAGTCACCCGAAGCTTCCTGAAGCTTGGTGGTTAGCAGGTAATGAACTACCTCGCTGTATCTGCGGTGTTAGCACTGATAGGATGATAGAGGACCTAATCTGACCAATTGGAGGATCGGAGCCTAGTTAACCCGGTTAATGTACCATATAGGAAAGTTGGAATCAGTGTGTTTGTGTTTGCGTGCCAGCATGTGTTTGTGTGTGCCAGAGTAGTGAGGATGTGTGGCCAACTGTTTCCAGATATGGGAAAATGTTGAGGAAAATCCCACTATTGGTTGCAGGCAGCCATTCTTGGTTGACTTAACTCTGAGAAGGTTTGTATGCATTCCCATTTTCCTTGAGTGCAACCGAACAAAAGGAGCTTTGTAGTTGGATGGAGGATTGGGGTGTGTGGGGTGGGTGGTTGTCTACCGTACTACCATGTGGCTGAAACCAAACCACTAAGTCCTGTGCAGAGCAGAACATGACGTTTGTTTGGTTTGTGTGTGTGTGTGTGTGTGTATGTGTGAGTGTGTGTGTGCGAGTTTATGTATGTGTGTGTGTGTCTGTGTGTGTGTGAGAGACAGAGGAGGAAGCTGTCAGCGATGTTTTTGTGTAATGGCTGTACTTACACGGATTGTGCTGGTGAAGCAAATGCAGCCAAATATTATCTTAGCCTCAGGAGAGTGCAGAAATGCATGGTTTCATAGTCCATGGATGGATGTGTGGAGGAGAGTTAGACCTGGGTGGTTGCTTGTTTGTGCCAGTCCTGTTTGGTCCATTGCAGACCTGTGGTCAAATATCATTTTAAGTACTGGGCATTTGCTTGACCTTGTCTGGGGTATCAGATTGGTAGGGTTTGCACTTTTGGAACTATTCCATTGGCTCCATTGATCCAGGTAAACTCAATCACAGCACGGAAAAATACTATTTGAACCCCGGTCTGGTCCATTGTATGCTTTTTGTCAACTGATTCTTTATAACTGACACAATATCCCATATTTACACCTTGGTATTTTAAAGATTACATTCTCAGTGACGTGTGTCCCTCTGCCCATTGACCCTTTGTGTGTGTGCTCTAGTTTTGTGGGGTTTCAGAGAACAGAGAGGAGAGGAAGGGAGAGGAGAGGAAAGGTCATAGAGGACAGGAGAGAACGGGAGAGGACAGGAGAGGAGGAAAGAGGACAGGAGAGGAGGAAAGAGGACAGGAGAGGAGGGGAGAGGACGGGAGAGGACAGGAGAGGAGGAAAGAGGACAGGAGAGGAGAGAAAAGGAGAGGACAGGAGAGGAGGTAAGAGGACAGGAGAGGCATCTGGTGGCTTCACAGGAACCATAATCACATGACACAGCACATAGGAGGAAGAGAATTCACTCTCCTTTTTCCCTTTCCACTTCTTCTTTTCCTTCCTAACCTTAACTCTTCCTCTCTTTCCTATCCTTCCTCTCTCTCATCTTACTTCTTTCCCTCCATATTCCTCTCTTTTCCTCCATGTCCTCTTCCTGAACCGTAACCGTGGCAAAGTGCTCACAGTTGACCTGTAGCCAGTGCAAAGTGTTCACACACACAGATACAGCACACATGACTTCATGTAGCTTAAGGTCCAGCAGAACAGACATAGTGATGACATACAGGACGTATGAAGGCCAAACTGATATGTAACAAGTAGTATTATGGTAGATAGATCTGTATAGCACAGAGTAATGGTGGAGAGTTACAACAGCAGCAGAGAATACACAGACTCCTATAACCTATTTTCATCAGATGTTTACAGTTTTTTCCAACTGCTTACACACGTTTTCAAAACTGTCTCCTTTTTTCAAAATTCTACACACAATTCCCAAAACTGCACACACAAAATGCAAAATGCCTCACATCTCCTTCAAAATGTAACACTGCATTCAAAATGCCATAAACACATGTCAGAATGAAGCATTTATATCAAATGGCAAACACTGCTTTCATAATAGTACATTTTTGGATATACCATGTAAACACTGTTGTTCTAAATCTAAAGCTCTTTGGTCTTTCATAGGCTTATATCTACATTTCAATACAATGTTCTACAGTGAAAGTCATCTGCTGAGAGGGGTAACAAGTACACTGTAAACACCAATGCAATGTAGAAACAGAAAATATTTATTAGGCCAAACATTACTGTTGTATACAGTAGCATACAACAAAACCATAAACATATGTAAACCAAAAGTATATTCTTTAGAATACAGTAAAGAACACAATTGTGTGTGTGGGGTCCCGGGGGGGGCAGTCCAGGAATTGGTAGGGGGGGGGGGGGCAGTCCAGGAATTGGTAGGGGGGGGGGGGGCAGTCACCAGTGCTAAGCTACGCTTCATCTCTTCTCCGGCCTGGGTCTGGCCACAATACTTTGTCCACATCACATGATACGTTTTCTCTTGCCAAACATCGAGGGAAGTATCTCCTAGCATGGCGTATCCAACCTTGGACAGAGGTAACCTCTATGTCCCCACATGCGTCCTCCATTGCCTGGAGAAGCGGCATGCGGGCATAGGGTTGGCGATCATACACTTTCCAGCGCCAGGCTGAGAAGAATTCCTCTATGGGATTTAGAAAAGGTGAATATGGGGGTAGGTACAAGACTACAAATTGTGGATGGTTGGCAAACCAGTTTTGGACCAGAACATCCCGGTGAAAACTAACATTGTCCCATAAAACCACAAATCTAGCAGGCTCCTGCATCCAGAAAAGTGAGCATATGGCCGGTGTTGTACGGACCCAGTGTGGCATTGTGATGGAGGACCCCGTTTTGAGTGATGGCAGCACACATAGTTATATTACCCCCACGCTGTCCAGGGACATTGGTAATTGCCCTCTGTCCTATTACATTTCTTCCGCAGCGCCTGGTTTTGGTGAGGTTGAAGCCAACCTCATCCACATAAATAAATTAATGGCGAATTACATGGGCATCCAGCTCCAATACTCTCTGTAACAGACAAAAGGATATACAGATGAGTAAATATGGTATGTCTGAAGTACTGGAAGTAGTGTTGCATACATACCTCTACAAAGTCATGTCACATATTCTTGACTGTCAGAGTTTCTCTCAAATGGCACCTTGTAAAGTTGTTTCATCGTCACTCGGTGCCGTTGGAGGGTGCGTTGTATGGTCGACAGGCTTACAGCATTGATGTTGTTAAATATGGTGTCATTATTCAAGATATGCTCTCTTATCTCTCGAATCCTAATTGCATTGTTGGCCAAAACCATATTTATAATTGCAGTCTCTTGTGCATCTGTAAACAAGCGTCCTCGTCCTCCATGATGTCATGTTTTGTCATTGATTATCATGTCTTGTCCCTGTGCTTCCCTTCTATTCGTTTCCCTCTGCTGGTCTTATTAGGTTCTTTCCCTCTTTCTATCCCTCTCTCTCCCCCTCCCTCTCTCCCTCTCTCGCTCTCTCTCTCTATCGTTCCGTTCCTGCTCCCAGCTGTTCCTCATTCTCCTAACTACCTCATTTACTCTTTCACACCTGTCCCCTATTTTGCCCTCTGATTAGAGTCCCTATTTCTCCCTCTGTTTTCCGCTTCTGTCCTTGTCGGATCCTTATTTGATGTTTGCTGTTCTGTGTCCTTGTTCCGCCCAGTCGTGTTTTTGCCTTCTTCAGATGCTGCGTGTGAGCAGGTGTCTATGTCAGCTACGGCCTGTGCCTTCCCGAAGCGACCTGCAGTCTGTGGTCGCGTCTCCAGTCGTTCCTCTCTACTGACGAGAGGATTTCAGTTTTCCTGTTTTGGATTTACCTAAGATAAGATCCAGGAGTATCGTTTTTTGTTTAAGACTGGAATAAAGACTCTGTTTCTATTAAGTCGCTTTTGGGTCCTCATTCACCAGCATAACACATGATGTCTTTGCCTTTCTACTCTGTACAGAATTCAAACACAGTATGTGTTCAGCATAGGAACTGTAAACAATGTACAAAAAAATGTAGTACAGCATGATAACCAACCTCATTCATTCAATGCAGTGCAGTAAATGGATGGCTTCGAGTTACAAATGTTTATGCAATACTATGCAGTCATATGTTTTTTTACAGTACATTACTGTAATGCTAAAATAGTCATTAGATAGTTGCATACCTGTTCTCATTTCTGAAGGTTCGAATTATGGACGCCACTGTAAATCGACTCAAGTTGGGCTGGACTCTCAGTCCAGCCTCTCTCATGGTCAAACCGTGGTTGATCACATGATCAACAAGTGTTGCCCTAATCTATTAGCCCTAAGCTATTAGTGTTTGCACATGTGAGGAGTGTGTGTGTGACCTGGTGAATAAGTGTAGCATTTTGATTGGTTGTGTTTGGAAAAGGAAAGCAAGTCACTTCCTGTTAGATTTTTGTGTTTTAGGTAGAGAATTGTGTGTAGTGTTTTGAAAAAAGTGTTTTATGCAATTGACAACTGAGTCAAAGGCTGAGAAATAGCTTATGGTTTTGTATATTTGGTGTGTAGTTTTGCACTTTGTGTGAGAGGTTTCAAAAATCGTGTGGCATGAAAAGATTTTGTGTGTAAGCAGTTGGAAAAAACTGTAATATGGGCTACAGAGCCATTGAATATGTATGCTACAGAGTAGTATCAAGACGTGTGGTCAATGGTAGTCTGGGGAATTCTTCTATCTAAATCAGTGGAGGCTGGTGGGAGGAGCTATAAGAGGACAGGCTCATTGTAATGGCTGGAATGAAATAAATGGAACGGTATCAAACACATCAAACAAATGGAAAGCACATGTTTGACTCCGTTCCATGAATTCCATTCCAGCCAGTACACACAGCCCATTCTCCTATAGCTCCACCCACCAGCCTCCACTGATTTAAATCCATGCAACTTTATAAGACTTCTATACTTTACAAAGTACTTCAAACATCTGGGCCCTCTGTTGTCTTTCATTTTAGGATTCCTCTCTGGTTTGAATATGATAAATGATTAAATACTATGGTAATAGTCTCAGCTACCCTGCAACACATTACAACACAACCCTGGGTGGAATATCAACATAATAATAATGGTGAGTCAGAAGAAGCAACATAATCAAAGAAAGACAGTTAGCATAGCCAGTGGATGTCGACATCACAGTTAGCATAGCCAGTGGATGTTGACATCACAGTTAGCATAGCCAGTGGATGTCGACATCACAGTTAGCATAGCCAGTGGATGTCAACATCACAGTTAGCATAGCCAGTGGATGTCGACATCACAGTTAGCATAGCCAGTGGATGTCGACATCACAGTTAGCATAGCCAGTGGATGTCGACATCACAGTTAGCATAGCCAGTGGATGTCGACATCACAGTTAGCATAGCCAGTGGATGTCGACATCACAGTTAGCATAGCCAGTGGATGTCGACATCACAGTTAGCATAGCCAGTGGATGTCGACATCAAATGGTGTCTGTTTGAGTTCAGTGAGTACTTGCTGCAATCTATTATTCCATACCAAACTCTAATTTAATATCAGTCCCAATGCTCAGTCCCTCTGTTCGTCATGTTATCATGTTTGACATGTTATCATGTTATCCTCATTACCAATGAGACATGTTATCCTCTAATGAGACATGTTATCATGTTATCCTTGTTACTAATAAGACATGGTATCCTCTAATAAGACATGTTATCCTCTAATGAGACATGTTATCATGTTATCCTTGTTACTAATAAGACATGGTATCCTCTAATAAGACATGTTATCCTCTAATGAAACATGTTATCATGTTATCCTTGTTACTAATAAGACATGGTATCCTCTAATAAGACATGTTATCCTCTAATGAAACATGTTATCATGTTATCCTTGTTACTAATAAGACATGGTATCCTCTAATAAGACATGTTATCCTCTAATGAAACATGTTATCATGTTATCCTCGTTACTAATAAGACATGGTATCCTCTAATAAGACATGTTATCATGTTATCCTTGTTACTAATAAGACATGGTATCCTCTAATAAGACATGTTATCCTCTAATGAGACATGTTATCATGTTATCCTTGTTACTAATAAGACATGGTATCCTCTAATAAGACATGTTATCCTCTAATGAAACATGTTATCATGTTATCCTCGTTACTAATGAGACATGTTATCCTCTAATGAAACATGTTATCATGTTATCCTCGTTACTAATGAGACATGTTATCCTTTGAGACGTGTTACCCTCTACCTGTAGATCCGACGGGCGGTGGTGGACTTAACACCTTGTGCTATTATAAGTGGTTCAGACCACGTAGACTTTTCTATCGTTACATCCTATGCACCATATGCATCTTCAACGGTTCTTGCCGCTACTTCCTATACATATAAAACATCCCGTGCTCAATAACACCTCGTGCTAGTAGTCCCAGACTACAATAGGCCGTGGTGGACGGAACCTCTAGATAACAAAACCGTAGATAATGTTAGTGTCATGTTTTGTCTTTGATCATGTCTTGTCCCTGTGCTTCCCTCTGCTGGTCTTATTAGGTTCTTTCCCTCTTTCTCTCTCTCTCTCTCCTCCTGCCTCTCTCCCTCTCCCGCTCTCTCTCTCTATCGTTCCGTTCCTGCTCCCAGCTGTTTCTCATTCTCCTAACGACCTCATTTACTCTTTCACACCTGTCCCCTATTTTGCCCTCTGATTAGAGTCCCTATTTCTCCCTCTGTTTTCCGCTTCTGCCTGGTCGGATTCTTGTTTGATGTTTGCTGTTCCTGTGTCCTTGTTCCGCCCTGTCGTGTTCTTTGCCTTCTTCAGATGCTGCGTGTGAGCAGGTGTCTATGTCAGCTACGGCCAGTGCCTTCCTGAAGCGACCTGCAGTCTGTGGTCGCGTCTCCAGTCGTTCCTCTCTATTGACGAGAGGATTTCAGTTTCCTGTTTTGGATTGACCATTGATAATTCCAGGAGAATCATTATTTGTTTAATACTGGAATAAAGACTCTGTTACTATTACGTCGCTTTTGGGTCCTCATTCACCAGCATAACAGAAGAATCCGACCAAGAATGGACCCAGCGACTACGGATTCTCGCAACACTGCCGTCGAGATCCAGGGAGCAATGCTCGGCAGACACGAGCAGGAATTGTCTGCTGCTCGTCATGCCGTTGAGACCCTGGCCGCTCATGTCTCCGATCTCTCAGGACAGTTTCAGAGTCTTCGTCTCGTGCCACCAGCTACTTCCTGGTCTTCCGAGTCTCCGGAGCCTAGGGTTAATAACCCACCATGTTACTCTGGGCAGCCCACTGAGTGTCGCTCCTTTCTCACCCAGTGTGATATTGTGTTCTCTCTCCAGCCCAACACATACTCAGGAGAGAGAGCTCGGATCGCTTACGTCATATCACTCCTTACTGGTCGGGCTCGGGAGTGGGGCACAGCTATCTGGGAGGCAAGGGCTGAGAGTTCTAACGTTTATCAGAACTTTAAGGAGGAGATGATACGGGTTTTTGATCGTTCAGTTTTTGGGAAGGAGGCTTCCAGGGCCCTGGCTTCCCTATGTCAAGGTGATCGATCCATAACGGATTACTCTATAGAGTTTCGCACTCTTGCTGCATCCAGTGACTGGAACGAGCCGGCGTTGCTCGCTCGTTTTCTGGAGGGACTCCACGCTGAGGTTAAGGATGAGATTCTCTCCCGGGAGGTTCCTTCCAGCGTGGACTCTTTGATTGCACTCGCCATCCGCATAGAACGACGGGTAGATCTTCGTCACCGAGCTCGTGGAGGAGAGCTCGCGTTAACGGTGTTTCCCCTCTCCGCATCTCAACCATCTCCTCCCATCGGCTCAGAGACTGAGCCCATGCAGCTGGGAGGTATTCGCATCTCGACTAAGGAGAGGGAACGGAGAATCACCAACCGCCTTTGCCTCTATTGCGGTTCTGCTGGACATTTTGTCATGTCATGTCCAGTAAAGGGCCAGAGCTCATCAGTAAGCGGAGGGCTACTGGTGAGCGCTACTACTCAGGTCTCTCCATCAAGATCCTGTACTACCTTGTCGGTCCATCTACGCTGGACCGGTTCGGCTGCTTCCTGCAGTGCCTTGATAGACTCTGGGGCTGAGGGTTGTTTTATGGACGAAGCATGGGCTCGGAAACATGACATTCCTCTCAGACAGTTAGGGAAGCCCACGCCCATGTTCGCCTTAGATGGTAGTCCTCTCCCCAGTATCAGATGTGAGACACTACCTTTAACCCTCACAGTATCTGGTAACCACAGTGAGACCATTTCCTTTTTGATTTTTCGTTCACCTTTTACACCTGTTGTTTTGGGTCATCCCTGGCTAGTATGTCATAATCCTTCTATTAATTGGTCTAGTAATTCTATCCTATCCTGGAACGTTTCTTGTCATGTGAAGTGTTTAATGTCTGCTATCCCTCCTGTTTCTTCTGTCCCCTCTACTCAGGAGGAACCTGGTGATTTGACAGGAGTGCCGGAGGAATATCATGATCTACGCACGGTCTTCAGTCGGTCCAGAGCCAACTCTCTTCCTCCTCACCGGTCGTATGATTGTTGTATTGATCTCCTTCCGGGGACCACTCCCCCTCGGGGTAGACTATACTCTCTGTCGGCTCCCGAACGTAAGGCTCTCGAGGATTATCTGTCTGTTTCTCTCGACGCCGGTACCGTGGTGCCTTCTTCCTCTCCCGCCGGAGCGGGGTTTTTCTTTGTTAAGAAGAAGGACGGTACTCTGCGCCCCTGCGTGGATTATCGAGGGCTGAATGACATAACGGTTAAGAATCGTTATCCGCTTCCCCTTATGTCGTCAGCCTTCGAGATTCTGCAGGGAGCCAGGTTCTTTACTAAGTTGGACCTTCGTAACGCTTACCATCTCGTACGCATCAGAGAGGGGGACGAGTGGAAAACGGCGTTTAACACTCCGTTAGGGCATTTTGAATACCGGGTTCTGCCGTTCGGTCTCGCTAATGCTCCAGCTGTCTTTCAGGCATTAGTTAATGATGTACTGAGAGACATGCTGAACATCTTTGTTTTCGTTTACCTTGACGATATCCTGATTTTTTTCACCGTCACTCGAGATTCATGTTCAGCACGTTCGACGTGTACTCCAGCGCCTTTTGGAGAATTGTCTCTACGTGAAGGCTGAGAAGTGCGCCTTTCATGTCTCCTCTGTCACATTTCTCGGTTCTGTTATTTCCGCTGAAGGCATTCAGATGGATCCCGCTAAGGTCCAGGCTGTCAGCGATTGGCCCGTTCCTAAGTCACGTGTCGAGTTACAGCGCTTTCTCGGTTTCGCTAATTTCTATCGGCGTTTCATTCGTAATTTCGGTCAAGTGGCTGCTCCTCTCACAGCTCTGACTTCTGTCAAGACTTGCTTTAAGTGGTCCGGTTCCGCCCAGGGAGCTTTTGATCTCCTCAAGAAGCGTTTTACATCCGCCCCTATCCTTGTTACTCCTGACGTCACTAAACAATTCATTGTCGAGGTTGACGCTTCAGAGGTGGGCGTGGGAGCCATTCTGTCCCAGCGCTTCCAGTCTGACGATAAGGTCCATCCTTGCGCTTACTTTTCTCATCGCCTGTCGCCATCGGAACGCAACTATGATGTGGGTAACCGCGAACTGCTCGCCATCCGCTTAGCCATAGGCGAATGGCGACAGTGGTTGGAGGGGGCGACCGTCCCTTTTGTCGTTTGGACTGACCATAAGAACCTTGAGTACATCCGTTCTGCCAAACGACTTAATGCACGTCAAGCTCGTTGGGCGTTGTTTTTCGCTCGTTTCGAGTTCGTGATTTCCTATCGCCCGGGAAATAAGAACACCAAGCCTGATGCCTTATCCCGTCTCTTTAGTTCTCCTGTGGCTTCTACCGACCCCAAAGGGATTCTCCCTGAAGGGCGTGTTGTCGGGTTGACTGTCTGGGGAATTGAGAGACAGGTAAAGCAAGCACTCACTCACACTGCGTCGCCGCGCGCTTGTCCTAGTAACCTTCTGTTCGTTCCTGTCTCTACTCGTCTGGCTGTTCTTCAGTGGGCTCATTCTGCCAAGTTAGCTGGCCACCCCGGCGTTCGGGGTACGCTTGCTTCTATTCGCCAGCGGTTTTGGTGGCCTACTCAGGAGCGGGACACGCGCCGTTTCGTGGCTGCTTGTTCGGACTGCGCGCAGACTAAGTCAGGTAACTCTCCTCCTGCCGGTCGTCTCAGACCGCTTCCCATTCCTTCTCGACCATGGTCTCACATCGCCTTAGACTTTATTACCGGTCTGCCTTCGTCTGCGGGGAAGACTGTGATTCTTACGGTTATCGATAGGTTCTCTAAGGCGGCACATTTCATTCCCCTCGCTAAGCTTCCTTCCGCTAAGGAGACGGCACAAATCATCATTGAGAATGTGTTCAGAATTCATGGCCTCCCGTTAGACGCCGTTTCAGACAGAGGTCCGCAATTCACGTCACAGTTTTGGAGGGAGTTCTGTCGTTTGATTGGTGCTTCCGTCAGTCTCTCTTCCGGGTTTCATCCCCAGTCTAACGGTCAAGCAGAAAGGGCCAATCAGTCGATTGGTCGCATATTACGCAGCCTTTCGTTTCGAAACCCTGCGTCTTGGGCAGAACAGCTCCCCTGGGCTGAGTACGCTCACAACTCGCTTCCTTCGTCTGCTACCGGGCTATCTCCGTTTCAGAGTAGTCTTGGTTACCAGCCTCCTCTGTTCTCGTCCCAGCTCGCCGAGTCCAGCGTTCCCTCCGCTCAGGCTTTTGTCCAACGTTGTGAGCGCACCTGGAGGAGGGTCAGGTCTGCACTTTGCCGTTACAGGGCGCAGACTGTGAGAGCCGCCAATAAACGTAGGATTAAGAGTCCTAGGTATTGTCGCGGTCAGAGAGTGTGGCTTTCCACTCGTAACCTTCCCCTTACGACAGCTTCTCGCAAGTTGACTCCGCGGTTCATTGGTCCGTTCCGTGTCTCTCAGGTCGTCAATCCTGTCGCTGTGCGACTGCTTCTTCCGCGACATCTTCGTCGCGTCCACCCTGTCTTCCATGTCTCTTGTGTCAAGCCTTTTCTTCGCGCCCCCGTTCGTCTTCCCTCCCCCCCCCCCCGTCCTTGTCGAGGGCGCTCCTATTTACAAGGTACGAAGGATCATGGACATGCGTTCTCGGGGACGTGGTCACCAGTACTTAGTGGATTGGGAGGGTTACGGTCCTGAGGAGAGGAGTTGGGTTCCATCTCGGGACGTGCTGGACCGTTCGTTGATTGATGATTTCCTTCGTTGCCGCCAGGGTTCCTCCTCGAGTGCGCCAGGAGGCGCTCGGTGAGTGGGGGGGTACTGTCATGTTTTGTCTTTGATCATGTCTTGTCCCTGTGCTTCCCTCTGCTGGTCTTATTAGGTTCTTTCCCTCTTTCTCTCTCTCTCTCTCCTCCTGCCTCTCTCCCTCTCCCGCTCTCTCTCTCTATCGTTCCGTTCCTGCTCCCAGCTGTTTCTCATTCTCCTAACGACCTCATTTACTCTTTCACACCTGTCCCCTATTTTGCCCTCTGATTAGAGTCCCTATTTCTCCCTCTGTTTTCCGCTTCTGCCTGGTCGGATTCTTGTTTGATGTTTGCTGTTCCTGTGTCCTTGTTCCGCCCTGTCGTGTTCTTTGCCTTCTTCAGATGCTGCGTGTGAGCAGGTGTCTATGTCAGCTACGGCCAGTGCCTTCCTGAAGCGACCTGCAGTCTGTGGTCGCGTCTCCAGTCGTTCCTCTCTATTGACGAGAGGATTTCAGTTTCCTGTTTTGGATTGACCATTGATAATTCCAGGAGAATCATTATTTGTTTAATACTGGAATAAAGACTCTGTTACTATTACGTCGCTTTTGGGTCCTCATTCACCAGCATAACAGTTAGAGATCGAAAAACTCAGCTCACACAGAACTAGTTTGGGTATTCATTCAGACCTCTTTCACACCGGAGCTAGTGCCCTGACAGCTCTCATTCACTCAGTACTAAATAGGTACATTTCAAATCTCTTATTATCCAAATTTCAATCAACTTATTATCCAAATTGAAATTATCTTGTTATCTAAATTTCAGTCAGCTTAATATCCAAATCGTTTCCACACTCACAACTTTCATATCTTCATTCACTTAGTACTATTCTCAACCACACTCCGTAATCTCCCTTGTGCATCTTCAACGACTCTCTGTTATTACATATGGTGCATAGGAAGTATCTTTCACATACATATATAATAACACCACGTGCTATTAGTAGTGGCTGCAGACCACGTAGACACTTCTCTTATAAATGCCTACAGGCAGCTGTCAGCGAGGCTTTCCATAGTACCGTTACACTCTTGCTCTAGTCTTCTCATTAGACTAGTAAATAGCTTTCTCTTATAAGACTATGGGTACCTTTTTTATGCGTTACTCGCTTTAATTTCATTGGTTTTATCATTTTATTTAAACATTTTTATACAAATTTATTTAAATTAACTTACTGAAGTTCGGAAGACATGTCCCTCAATTGTTCGCGGACGATGTGTCTCCTCTTGGGCAGCTCACAGTAAGGGTCTGGTCTGGGCGGGTCCTCTTCCTCTTTTGGTCAGATGGGAATTTCCCTTACGCTTCATGAAATGCACCACTGGTTTTCCTCACATACTGTCACTTGAAAGCACCGCAGGCAGAATCAATCATCCTGTTCGTTGATGCCAAATTGTCATGTAAATTCTACACTTGGGACAATCAAAGTCAATCTTAAATTAATCATTGTTTATTAACAGCAAGCTGGAGAGGTCACAGTCAAACTTAGATGCATAAAGTACTGGTCTGAAGTGAACTCAGTCCCGTTAGATCTCTTATGTACTGCTTACACAGACAAGTTACATACGGTTGGTTCCTGTATGTGTTTGGCATCGTCTCCTATCTTAACTTATAGAACATATTCTGGGCGTTCTGCCAGATGGTCCTAAGGAAGGGGTCATGCTCCCCCCCCCCCCCCCCAAGCACAGGCAGGAGCCAAGGATAATGTATGACACTAACAAAATATGAACATTTTCAAGGCTGTGTCTTCACATGATAATTTGTTTCATCACAGATGTACTGCCAAATTTATAGGTGGCTTATAGTAGCGAAATGAACATTCAATTCTCTGGTAAACGCTCTAGTGGATATTCCTGCAGACAGCATTCCAATTGCACACTCCCTCAAAACTTTTTTGAGTGGCCTTTTATTGTCACCAGCACAAGGTGTGCCTGTGTAATGATCATGATCATCACCTGTCAGGTGGATGAATTATTTATCAGCTGAAAAAGCTTAACTCTTTCAGCTGATTGGAGAAAACACTTCCTTACAGACCACTGCTCCAGAGCTCCAGAATACGGCTGGCCTTTAGATCTGCTTCTCTTTACTAGGAAGTAAAGAAAAAAGCTTCACTTTTTCAGCTGATTGCATTGTAAACAGGGTTTAGAACTGAAATCATTTTTCAATTGTTTTGATTCTGAACAGAACCAATATTATTTGTTACATTCCACTGTTCCGACCAGCAAAATAAAGTTCTGAACCGATTCGAACCTCAAAAAAGTAACGGTTTATATTGTTACTTTCTGTTTCTTTTTAAACCTCTGAAATATATATATTTTTTAGTATAGCTCAACATTACATTACTCTATTCAATGAAAAGAGCAGCTTGCTAATGAGCGAGCAAGCTTTGTATATGCATTGGACAGACAAGTGTATAGTAGAGTGCGACATTTTACATTTTACGGAAATTTTGTGGGTGAGGAGAGGGCTGGGCATGAAGCACTGGGCATCTTGTTGTTATGACATGCATTATCTGAATTAGGCCCACAGAATTATACCTATGGAGGAGTGGCTTCTATGAAGTAACTTTGAATGTCTTTGAACTTCAGAGAGTTGGCTTAACTAACGTTGAACTAACGCCTAGAGTTTTTAAGAGCTAGACCAGAGCTAGCTAACAAGCTAACAAGCTTGTGTGTGCAGAGCAGCACCAGAAAATAACGTCTTGCCTTTTTGTAGTTAATAAATCCAAAGTGAAACGTGATAAATACAGTATCCCTAACTAGCATTGAAAAAGTGTATCCATTGTTCTCTAATAAAAAATCTCTCTCCCTAATTTCTAAATCACTCCTGTAACGTCAGTAGCTACAGTGGACTATGCATGCTTCGGGGTGAGGGGGAGGGTTAGGTAGCCTACATAAAATGGCAAAGATTTTCAGCTGGCAGGCAGACACTGGAATACGTTTCTGAGTGACAGTGAGGGCTTTGCCTAGGCACTTTGTTGCCTTTTCCCCCCCTAGAAACTAAAAGCATGTTATTAACCGGTTCCCATACTTTTAAAATAACGGTTCTGCTCCGGAACAGTATAGCTCACTTTCGTTCTCGGTTCTGGTTCTGGTTCTGTTCCTCGAAGAATTCTGTTTTTTTCTGGTTTTCTGTTCTGTTCCCTGAACCGGTTCCAACTCATGATTATAATTTAAAAAAATTACCCTCAACATAAACTTGATCTACCAGAGCAAGATTTGGAACAAATACATTATTAATGGCAGAGAGTGGAGGAAAAACACCTATTGACTAATTTCCCTTTTATAACAGTTTGTAGAAAGGGTTCTGGTTAAAGTAAATGACAAGGGCTGCCTAGGTCTTTACACTTCATGTGTTGCCAACGTTAGGCGGCTGAACATTTGAACAGTGTTTAGCTAATGTTCAATCCTTCAGGGAGATGTTTTAGTTCAGATTTAAACCCTCGACACATTCATCACTCAAACACAGCTCTGGTGTATGTACACTACACAGCCATGTTCCAAAGACTGTCAGAGAGGCAGTGTGTGTGTGTTCCAGAGGCAGTGTGTGTGTGTTCCAGAGGCAGTGTGTGTGTGTGTTCCAGAGGCAGTGTGTGTGTGTTCCAGAGGCAGTGTGTGTGTGTTCCAGAGCCAGTGTGTGTGTGTTCCAGAGACAGTGTGTGTGTGTGTTCCAGAGGCAGTGTGTGTGTGTTCCAGAGACAGTGTGTGTGTGTTCGAGACAGTGTGTGTGTTTTAAAGGCAGTGTGTGTGTGTGTGTGTGTGTTCTAAAGACAGTGTGTGTGTGTGTGTTTTAAAGACAGTGTGTGTGTGTGTGTGTTTTAAAGACAGTGTGTGTGTTTAAAGACAGTGTGTGTGTGTTTTAAAGACAGTGTGTGTGTGTGTTCTAAAGACAGTGTGTGTGTGTGTGTGTTTTAAAGACAGTGTGTGTGTTCTAAAGACAGTGTGTGTGTGTTTTAAAGACAGTGTGTGTGTGTGTGTTCTAAAGACAGTGCGTGTGTTTTAAAGACAGTGTGTGTGTGTTCTAAAGACAGTGTGTGTGTGTTCTAAAGACAGTGTGTGTGTGTGTGTGTTCTAAAGACAGTGTGTGTGTGTGTTCCAGACACAGGCAGAGATTGAGAGATCTGTGTGGGTATAAGCCTTTGATCCAGGCAGGAAAAGGGGGGAAATCTGACTGTTGGTCATTTCCAGGTCCAAATGAAACATCGGCGAGAGAATGTGGCCAATTACAACAGCAGGTTCAATTACAACAGCAGGTTCAATTACAACAGCAGATTCAATTACAACAGCAGGTTCAATTACAACAGCAGGTTCAATTACAACAACAGGTTCAATTACAACAGCAGGTTCAATTACAACAGCAGGTTCAATTACAACAGCATGATTGAGTGGTGGGACGTGGATGGTGCTGCCAGTGAGAGAAAGCGAGTGAGAAAGAGAGAGATAAAGAGGGGGGAATAGAGAGAGGGGGTATAGAGGGAGGGAGAGAGAGATGGGGCATAGAGAGGGATCTGGTTTTTATGTGGGTGGTGTGTATGATCTGGTATACTCTTGTACAGTTGGAGGGTAAAAAGGAGGCACGGCTGGAACAGTGGGAGGGGCAGGGGGAGGTACTGGATGGAACAGGACAGTGGGAGGGGCAGGGGGAGGTACTGGATGGAACAGGACAGTGGGAGGGGCAGGGGGAGATATTGGATGGAACAGGACAGTGGGAGGGGCAGGGGGAGATATTGGATGGAACAGGACAGTGGGAGGGGCAGGGGGAGGTACTGGATGGAACAGGACAGTAAGAGGGGCAGGGGGAGATACTGGATGGAACAGGACAGTGGGAGGGGCAGGGGGAGGTACTGGATGGAACAGGACAGTGGGAGGGGCAGGGGGAGGTACTGGATGGAACAGGACAGTGGGAGGGGCAGGGGGAGGTACTGGATGGAACAGGACAGTGGGAGGGGCAGGGGGAGATATTGGATGGAACAGGACAGTGGGAGGGGGAGGCACTGGATGGAACAGGACAGTGGGAGGGGCAGGGGAGGTACTGGATGGAACAGGACAGTGGGAGGGGGAGGTACTGGATGGAACAGGACAGTGGCAGGGGGAGGTACTGGATGGAACAGGACAGTGGGAGGGGCAGGGGGAGGTACTGGATGGAACAGGACAGTGGGAGGGGGAGGTACTGGATGGAACAGGACAGTGGCAGGGGGAGGTACTGGATGGAACAGGACAGTGGGAGGGGCAGGGGGAGGTACTGGATGGAACAGGACAGTGGGAGGGGCAGGGGGAGGTACTGGATGGAACAGGACAGTGGGAGGGGGAGGTACTGGATGGAACAGGACAGTGGCAGGGGGAGGTACTGGATGGAACAGGACAGTGGGAGGGGCAGGGGGAGGTACTGGATGGAACAGGACAGTGGGAGGGGCATGGGGAGATATTGGATGGAACAGGACAGTGGGAGGGGCAGGGGGAGGTACTGGATGGAACAGGACAGTGGGAGGGGCAGGGGGAGGTACTGGATGGAACAGGACAGTGGGAGGGGCAGTGGGAGGTACTGGATGGAACAGGACAGTGGGAGGGGCAGGGGGAGGTACTGGATGGAACAGGACAGTGGGAGGGGCAGGGGGAGGTACTGGATGGAACAGGACAGTGGGAGGGGCAGGGGGAGGTACTGGATGGAACAGGACAGTGGGAGGGGCAGGGGGAGGTATTGGATGGAACAGGACAGTGGGAGGGGCAGGGGGAGGTACTGGATGGAACAGGACAGTGGGAGGGGCAGGGGGAGGTACTGGATGGAACAGGACAGTGGGAGGGGCAGGGGGAGGTACTGGATGGAACAGGACAGTGGGAGGGGCAGGGGGAGGTACTGGATGGAACAGGACAGTGGGAGGGGGAGGGGGAGATATTGGATGGAACAGGACAGTGGCAGGGGGAGGTACTGGATGGAACAGGACAGTGGGAGGGGCAGGGGGAGATATTGGATGGAACAGGACAGTGTGAGGTGCAGTGGGAGGTACTGGATGGAACAGGACAGTGGGAGGGGCAGGGGGAGGTACTGGATGGAACAGGACAGTGGGAGGGGCAGGTACTGGATGGAACAGGACAGTGGGAGGGGCAGGGGGAGGTACTGGATGGAACAGGACAGTGGGAGGGGGAGGGGGAGATATTGGATGGAACAGGACAGTGGCAGGGGGAGGTACTGGATGGAACAGGACAGTGGGAGGGGCAGGGGGAGGTACTGGATGGAACAGGACAGTGGGAGGGGGAGGGGGAGATACTGGATGGAACAGGACAGTGGGAGGGACAGGGGGAGGTACTGGATGGAACAGGACAGTGGGAGGGGCAGGGGGAGGTACTGGATGGAACAGGACAGTGGGAGGGGCAGGGGGAGGTACTGGATGGAACAGGACAGTGGGAGGGGCAGGGGGAGGTACTGGATGGAACAGGACAGTGGCAGGGGGAGGTACTGGATGGAACAGGACA
Source organism: Salvelinus alpinus (assembly GCF_045679555.1). Classification (NCBI taxonomy): domain Eukaryota; kingdom Metazoa; phylum Chordata; class Actinopteri; order Salmoniformes; family Salmonidae; genus Salvelinus; species Salvelinus alpinus. The sequence continues at coordinate 33,583,250 of NC_092113.1, forward strand.
GTGGGAGGGGCAGGGGGAGATACTGGATGGAACAGGACAGTGGCAGGGGGAGGGGGAGGTACTGGATGGAACAGGACAGTGGGAGGGGCAGGGGGAGGTACTGGATGGAACAGGACAGTGGGAGGGGCAGGGGGAGATACTGGATGGAACAGGACAGTGGGAGGGGCAGGGGGAGGTACTGGATGGAACAGGACAGTGGGAGGGGCAGGGGGAGGTATTGGATGGAACAGGACAGTGGGAGTGGCAGGGGGAGGTACTGGATGGAACAGGACAGTGGGAGGGGCAGGGGGAGGTATTGGATGGAACAGGACAGTGGGAGGGGCAGGGGGAGGTACTGGATGGAACAGGACAGTGGGAGGGGCAGGGGGAGGTACTGGATGGAACAGGACAGTGGGAGGGGCAGGGGGAGGTACTGGATGGAACAGGACAGTGGGAGGGGCAGGGGGAGATATTGGATGGAACAGGACAGTGGGAGGGGCAGGGGGAGGTACTGGATGGAACAGGACAGTGGGAGGGGCAGGGGGAGGTACTGGATGGAACAGGACAGTGGGAGGGGCAGGGGGAGATATTGGATGGAACAGGACAGTGGGAGGGGCAGGTACTGGATGGAACAGGACAGTGGGAGGGGCAGGGGGAGGTACTGGATGGAACAGGACAGTGGGAGGGGCATGGGGAGATATTGGATGGAACAGGACAGTGGGAGGGGCAGGGGGAGGTACTGGATGGAACAGGACAGTGGGAGGGGCAGGGGGAGGTACTGGATGGAACAGGACAGTGGGAGGGGCAGTGGGAGGTACTGGATGGAACAGGACAGTGGGAGGGGCAGGGGGAGGTACTGGATGGAACAGGACAGTGGGAGGGGCAGGGGGAGGTACTGGATGGAACAGGACAGTGGGAGGGGCAGGGGGAGGTACTGGATGGAACAGGACAGTGGGAGGGGCAGGGGGAGGTATTGGATGGAACAGGACAGTGGGAGGGGCAGGGGGAGGTACTGGATGGAACAGGACAGTGGGAGGGGCAGGGGGAGGTACTGGATGGAACAGGACAGTGGGAGGGGCAGGGGGAGGTACTGGATGGAACAGGACAGTGGGAGGGGCAGGGGGAGGTACTGGATGGAACAGGACAGTGGGAGGGGGAGGGGGAGATATTGGATGGAACAGGACAGTGGCAGGGGGAGGTACTGGATGGAACAGGACAGTGGGAGGGGCAGGGGGAGATATTGGATGGAACAGGACAGTGTGAGGTGCAGTGGGAGGTACTGGATGGAACAGGACAGTGGGAGGGGCAGGGGGAGGTACTGGATGGAACAGGACAGTGGGAGGGGCAGGTACTGGATGGAACAGGACAGTGGGAGGGGCAGGGGGAGGTACTGGATGGAACAGGACAGTGGGAGGGGCAGGTACTGGATGGAACAGGACAGTGGGAGGGGCAGGGGGAGGTACTGGATGGAACAGGACAGTGGGAGGGGCAGGGGGAGGTACTGGATGGAACAGGACAGTGGGAGGGGCAGGTACTGGATGGAACAGGACAGTGGGAGGGGCAGGGGGAGGTACTGGATGGAACAGGACAGTGGGAGGGGGAGGGGGAGATATTGGATGGAACAGGACAGTGGCAGGGGGAGGTACTGGATGGAACAGGACAGTGGGAGGGGCAGGGGGAGGTACTGGATGGAACAGGACAGTGGGAGGGGGAGGGGGAGATACTGGATGGAACAGGACAGTGGGAGGGACAGGGGGAGGTACTGGATGGAACAGGACAGTGGGAGGGGCAGGGGGAGGTACTGGATGGAACAGGACAGTGGGAGGGGCAGGGGGAGGTACTGGATGGAACAGGACAGTGGGAGGGGCAGGGGGAGGTACTGGATGGAACAGGACAGTGGCAGGGGGAGGTACTGGATGGAACAGGACAGTGGGAGGGGCAGGGGGAGATACTGGATGGAACAGGACAGTGGCAGGGGGAGGGGGAGGTACTGGATGGAACAGGACAGTGGGAGGGGCAGGGGGAGGTACTGGATGGAACAGGACAGTGGGAGGGGCAGGGGGAGATACTGGATGGAACAGGACAGTGGGAGGGGCAGGGGGAGGTACTGGATGGAACAGGACAGTGGGAGGGGCAGGGGGAGGTATTGGATGGAACAGGACAGTGGGAGTGGCAGGGGGAGGTACTGGATGGAACAGGACAGTGGGAGGGGCAGGGGGAGGTATTGGATGGAACAGGACAGTGGGAGGGGCAGGGGGAGGTACTGGATGGAACAGGACAGTGGGAGGGGCAGGGGGAGGTACTGGATGGAACAGGACAGTGGGAGGGGCAGGGGGAGGTACTGGATGGAACAGGACAGTGGGAGGGGCAGGGGGAGATATTGGATGGAACAGGACAGTGGGAGGGGCAGGGGGAGGTACTGGATGGAACAGGACAGTGGGAGGGGCAGGGGGAGGTACTGGATGGAACAGGACAGTGGGAGGGGCAGGGGGAGATATTGGATGGAACAGGACAGTGGGAGGGGCAGGTACTGGATGGAACAGGACAGTGGGAGGGGCAGGGGGAGGTACTGGATGGAACAGGACAGTGGGAGGGGCATGGGGAGATATTGGATGGAACAGGACAGTGGGAGGGGCAGGGGGAGGTACTGGATGGAACAGGACAGTGGGAGGGGCAGGGGGAGGTACTGGATGGAACAGGACAGTGGGAGGGGCAGTGGGAGGTACTGGATGGAACAGGACAGTGGGAGGGGCAGGGGGAGGTACTGGATGGAACAGGACAGTGGGAGGGGCAGGGGGAGGTACTGGATGGAACAGGACAGTGGGAGGGGCAGGGGGAGGTACTGGATGGAACAGGACAGTGGGAGGGGCAGGGGGAGGTATTGGATGGAACAGGACAGTGGGAGGGGCAGGGGGAGGTACTGGATGGAACAGGACAGTGGGAGGGGCAGGGGGAGGTACTGGATGGAACAGGACAGTGGGAGGGGCAGGGGGAGGTACTGGATGGAACAGGACAGTGGGAGGGGCAGGGGGAGGTACTGGATGGAACAGGACAGTGGGAGGGGGAGGGGGAGATATTGGATGGAACAGGACAGTGGCAGGGGGAGGTACTGGATGGAACAGGACAGTGGGAGGGGCAGGGGGAGATATTGGATGGAACAGGACAGTGTGAGGTGCAGTGGGAGGTACTGGATGGAACAGGACAGTGGGAGGGGCAGGGGGAGGTACTGGATGGAACAGGACAGTGGGAGGGGCAGGTACTGGATGGAACAGGACAGTGGGAGGGGGGGGGGAGATATTGGATGGAACAGGACAGTGGCAGGGGGAGGTACTGGATGGAACAGGACAGTGGGAGGGGCAGGGGGAGGTACTGGATGGAACAGGACAGTGGGAGGGGGAGGGGGAGATACTGGATGGAACAGGACAGTGGGAGGGGCAGGGGGAGGTACTGGATGGAACAGGACAGTGGGAGGGGCAGGGGGAGGTACTGGATGGAACAGGACAGTGGGAGGGGCAGGGGGAGGTACTGGATGGAACAGGACAGTGGCAGGGGGAGGTACTGGATGGAACAGGACAGTGGGAGGGGCAGGGGGAGATACTGGATGGAACAGGACAGTGGCAGGGGGAGGTACTGGATGGAACAGGACAGTGGGAGGGGCAGGGGGAGGTACTGGATGGAACAGGACAGTGGGAGGGGCAGGGGGAGGTACTGGATGGAACAGGACAGTGGGAGGGGCAGGGGGAGGTACTGGATGGAACAGGACAGTGGGAGGGGCAGGGGGAGATACTGGATGGAACAGGACAGTGGGAGGGGCAGGGGGAGATACTGGATGGAACAGGACAGTGGGAGGGGCAGGGGGAGGTATTGGATGGAACAGGACAGTGGGAGGGGCAGGGGGAGGTACTGGATGGAACAGGACAGTGGGAGGGGCAGGGGGAGGTATTGGATGGAACAGGACAGTGGGAGGGGCAGGGGGAGGTACTGGATGGAACAGGACAGTGGGAGGGGCAGGGGGAGGTACTGGATGGAACAGGACAGTGGGAGGGGCAGGGGGAGGTATTGGATGGAACAGGACAGTGGGAGGGGCAGGGGGAGGTACTGGATGGAACAGGACAGTGGGAGGGGCAGGGGGAGGTACTGGATGGAACAGGACAGTGGGAGGGGCAGGGGGAGATATTGGATGGAACAGGACAGTGGGAGGGGCAGGGGGAGGTACTGGATGGAACAGGACAGTGGGAGGGGCAGGGGGAGATATTGGATGGAACAGGACAGTGGGAGGGGCAGGGGGAGGTACTGGATGGAACAGGACAGTGGGAGTGGCAGGTACTGGCTGGAACAGGACAGTGGGAGGGGCAGGGGGAGATATTGGATGGAACAGGACAGTGGGAGGGGCAGGTACTGGATGGAACAGGACAGTGGGAGGGGCAGGGGGAGGTATTGGATGGAACAGGACAGTGGGAGGGGCAGGTACTGGATGGAACAGGACAGTGGGAGTGGCAGGGGGAGGTACTGGATGGAACAGGACAGTGGGAGGGGCAGGGGGAGATACTGGATGGAACAGGACAGTGGGAGGGAGGGGCAGGTACTGGATGGAACAGGACAGTGGGAGGGGCAGGGGGAGATACTGGATGGAACAGGACAGTGGGAGGGGCAGGGGGAGGTACGGGATGGAACAGGACAGTGGGAGGGGCAGGGGGAGGTATTGGATGGAACAGGACAGTGGGAGGGGCAGGGGGAGGTACTGGATGGAACAGGACAGTGGGAGGGGCAGGGGGAGGTATTGGATGGAACAGGACAGTGGGAGGGGCAGGGGGAGGTACTGGATGGAACAGGACAGTGGGAGGGGCAGGGGGAGGTACTGGATGGAACAGGACAGTGGGAGGGGCAGGGGGAGATATTGGATGGAACAGGACAGTGGGAGGGGCAGGGGGAGGTACTGGATGGAACAGGACAGTGGGAGGGGCAGGGGGAGATATTGGATGGAACAGGACAGTGGGAGGGGCAGGGGGAGGTACTGGATGGAACAGGACAGTGGGAGTGGCAGGTACTGGATGGAACAGGACAGTGGGAGGGGCAGGGGGAGATATTGGATGGAACAGGACAGTGGGAGGGGCAGGTACTGGATGGAACAGGACAGTGGGAGGGGCAGGGGGAGGTATTGGATGGAACAGGACAGTGGGAGGGGCAGGTACTGGATGGAACAGGACAGTGGGAGGGGCAGGGGGAGGTACTGGATGGAACAGGACAGTGGGAGGGGCAGGTACTGGATGGAACAGGACAGTGGGAGGGGCAGGGGGAGATACTGGATGGAACAGGACAGTGGGAGGGGCAGGTACTGGATGGAACAGGACAGTGGGAGGGGCAGGGGGAGATACTGGATGGAACAGGACAGTGGGAGGGGCAGGGGGAGGTACTGGATGGAACAGGACAGTGGGAGGGGCAGGGGGAGATACTGGATGGAACAGGACAGTGGGAGGGGGAGGTATTGGATGGAACAGGACACGTACACACTCCTCCCTCCCTCCATACACACAGATATTCAGCACACTCCTCCCTCCCTCCATACACACAGATATTCAGCACACTCCTCCCTCCCTCCATACACACAGATATTCAGAACTGAAGATGGAGGTGCTATGCTTTGTAGCCCTGAAATGAAGATGGAGGTGCTATGCTTTGTTGCCCTGAATTGAAGATGGAGGTGCTATGCTTTGTTGCCCTGAATTAAAGATGGAGGTGCTATGCTTTGTAGCCCTGTACTGAAGATGGAGGTGCTATGATTTGTAGTCCTGTACTGAAGATGGAGGTGCTATGCTTTGTTGCCCTGAACTGAAGATGGAGGTGCTATGCTTTGTAGCCCTGTACTGAAGATGGAGGTGCTATAATTTGTAGCCCTGTACTGAAGATGGAGGTGCTATGCTTTGTAGCCCTGTACTGAAGATGGAGGTGCTATGCTTTGTTGTCCTGTACTGAAGATGGAGGTGCTATGCTTTGTAGAACTGAAGATGGAGGTGCTATGCTTTGTAACCCTGTATTGAAGATGGAGGTGCTATGCTTTGTAGAACTGAAGATGGCGGTGCTATGCTTTGTAGCCCTGTACTGAAGATGGAGGTGCTATGCTTTGTAGCCCTGTACTGAAGATGGAGGTGCTATGCTTTGTTGTCCTGTACTGAAGATGGAGGTGCTATGCTTTGTAGCCCTGTACTGAAGATGGAGGTGCTATGCTTTGTTGTCCTGTACTGAAGATGGAGGTGCTATGCTTTGTAGAACTGAAGATGGAGGTGCTATGCTTTGTAGCCCTGTACTGAAGATGGCGGTGCTATGCTTTGTAACCCTGTACTGAAGATGGAGGTGCTATGCTTTGTAACCCTGTACTGAAGATGGAGGTGCTATGCTTTGTAACCCTGTACTGAAGATGGAGGTGCTATGCTTTGTAGCCCTGTACTGAAGATGGAGGTGCTATGCTTTGTAGAACTGAACTGAAGATGGAGGTGCTATGCTTTGTTGTCCTGTACTGAAGATGGAGGTGCTATGCTTTGTAGAACTGAAGATGGAGGTGCTATGCTTTGTAGCCCTGTACTGAAGATGGAGGTGCTATGCTTTGTAGCCCTGTACTGAAGATGGAGGTGCTATAATTTGTAGCCCTGTACTGAAGATGGAGGTGCTATGCTTTGTTGCCCTGAACTGAAGATGGAGGTGCTATGCTTTGTAGCCCTGTACTGAAGATGGAGGTGCTATGCTTTGTAGCCCTGAACTGAAGATGGAGGTGCTATGCTTTGTAGCCCTGTACTGAAGATGGAGGTGCTATGCTTTGCAGTACATGTGCGGCAGCACCCCTTTGATCTCTAATTAGTGAGACACACACACACACACACACACACACACACACACACACACACACACACACACACACACACACACACACACACACACACACACACACACACACACACACACACACACACACACACACACACACACACACACACACACACACCTGGTTATCCCAAGCCATATGTTCTACCATGTGTGCCCGTGCTGGTAATCTTCAGCATCTTTAAACCGTAACCCTCTGTCTCTGTGCCCTTACCAGCACATGAGAGAGAACACACAAACTTAACCTAAAGAATATCCAGTGAAACCTAACCTAAAGAATGTCAAGTGAAACTTAAACTAAAGAATATCCAGTGAAACCTAACCTAAAGAATATCCAGTGAAACTTAACCTAAAGAATATCCAGTGAAACTTAACCTAAAGAATATCCAGTGAAACTTAACCTAAAGAATATCCAGTGAATCCTAACCTAAAGAATATCCAGTGAATCCTAACCTAAAGAATATCCAGTGAATCCTAACCTAAAGAATATCCAGTGAAACTTAACCTAAAGAATATCCAGTGAAACTTAACCTAAAGAATATCCAGTGAAACTTAACCTAAAGAATATCCAGTGAATCCTAACCTAAAGAATATCCAGTGAAACTTAACCTAAAGAATATCCAGTGAAACTTAACCTAAAGAATATCCAGTGAAACCTAACCTGAAGAATATCCAGTGAAACTTAACCTAAAGAATATCCAGTCCACCAAGTTCTCCACTAGGTTTGAGTGTTGTCTAAGTCCCAGATCTATCTGAGTGAGTGGCCTGTAGAGGTTTCCATGTACTGTTGGCTAAGTAAGATATTTACACATACTGTTAGCATCATGCCCCCAACCCTGCTTTCAGTAGACTTTCAGAGCCCTTTTTCACTTAGCAACTCCCCTTAGTTTGAGTCTCCCACTGTTGATGTTGAAATGTTAGGGTGAATGACTAGGATTACCTCCCTTCACACACACGCACAGCATGCATAGACACACACACACACATGTGAAATTGTAGCCTAGAGCTCCATGGAAGAGAGAGCGCTCTGTTTCCCTGTTGGCCCCTCTATCATAAACGAACACACAAGTCAATATCCAGCGCTAACCTTTCAGGAAGAAAGTCCCACCACTATGATCCATGGAGACATCACTAACAGTAAACAGACCAAAATACTCCCTGTGTGTGTGTGTGCCTCTCATAATACCAGCATTAACTGACTTACAGGACAGGGTGAGGGGCTAGCCATTTCCTCCTAACATAACCCTACTTCAAATAGAATCATGTATCACCTCTTTAACATAGAAATACTTACATTGATGTATTATTACACTTATGACCCACATGTTTTTATTTTACTCTATGAGAGACAGAGAGACAGAGACAGAGACAGAGAGACAGAGACAGAGACAGAGAGACAGAGAGACAGAGACGGAGACGGAGACGGAGACGGAGACGGAGTCGGAGACGGAGGGAGGGAGGGAGGGAGAGAGAGACGGAGACGGAGGGAGGGAGGGAGGGAGGGAGAGAGAGAGAGAGAGAGAGAGAGACAGAGACAGAGACAGAGACAGAGACAGAGACAGAGACAGAGACAGAGACAGAGACAGAGACAGAGACAGAGACAGAGACAGAGACAGAGACAGAGACAGAGACAGAGACAGATAGAGACCCCTATGTTGACTGTTAAAAACATTAAACAACCCTATTATCCAAACACGCAGGGAAATCAATCGAATTGTTACAGAAATGAACATCTCCTATTTGACAAATTGGGAAAATGAAACATAAACACAGAATAAACTAAATGGCTATTTGAGAATACAAATGAGAAAATATGTTTTTAAAGAAGATATCTAATTCAATTAAATTCCCAACTTCTGTGCATTTCTAATGACATAAAGCTGAGTATTGATCACATACACATATTTAGCAGATGTTATTTTGGGTGTAGCAAAATGATTGTGTTTCTAGCTCCAACATTGCAGTAGTATCTAACAATACACAACAATACACACAAATCTCAAAGTAAAAGAATGGAATTAAGAAATATTAGGATGAGCAATGTTGGAGTGGCATTGACTAGAATACAGTAGAATACAGTATATACATATGAAATGAGTAAAACAGTATGTAAACATTATTAAAGTGACCAGGGTTCCATTATTAAAGTGACCAGTGATTCCATGTCTATGTACATAGGGCAGCAGCCTCTAAGGTACAGGGTGGCAGCCGGCTAGTGACACTGACTAAGTTCAGGGCAGGCTACTGGGCGGGTGGCAGCCAGCTAGTGACACTGACTAAGTTCACGGCAGGCTACTGGGCGGGTGGCAGCCGGCTAGTGACACTGACTAAGTTCAGGGCAGGCTACTGGGCGGGTGGCAGCCAGCTAGTGACACTGACTAAGTTCACGGCAGGCTACTGGGCGGGTGGCAGCCGGCTAGTGACACTGACTAAGTTCAGGGCAGGCTACTGGGCGGGTGGCAGCCAGCTAGTGACACTGACTAAGTTCACGGCAGGCTACTGGGCGGGTGGCAGCCGGCTAGTGACACTGACTAAGTTCAGGGCAGGCTACTGGGCGGGTGGCAGCCAGCTAGTGACACTGACTAAGTTCACGGCAGGCTACTGGGCGGGTGGCAGCCGGCTAGTGACACTGACTAAGTTCAGGGCAGGCTACTGGGCGGGTGGCAGCCAGCTAGTGACACTGACTAAGTTCAGGGCAGGCTACTGGGCGGGTGGCAGCCAGCTAGTGACACTGACTAAGTTCAGAGCAGGCTACTGGGCGGAGGCCAGCTAGTGATGGCTATTTAAAAGTGATGGCCTTGAGATAGAAGTTGTTTTTCAGTCTCTCGGTCCCAGCTTTGATGCATCTGTACTGACCACGCCATCTGGATGATTGCGGGGTGATCAGGCTGTTGCTCGGGTGGTTGATGTCCTTGATGAGCTTGGCATTCCTGTGACACCGGGTGCTGTAGATGTCCTGGAGGGCAGGCAGGGTGGCCCCGGTGATGCGTTGGGCTGACCGCACCACCCTCTGGAGAGCCCTGCGGTTGTGGACGGTGCAGTTGCTGTACCAGGCGGTGATACAGCACGACAGGATGATCTCAATGGTGCGTCTGTAAAAGTTTGTGAGAGTCTTTAGGGGCCAAGCCGAATTTCTTCAGCCTCCTGAGGTTGACGAGGCGCTGTTGCGCATTCTTCAACACACTGTCTGTGTGGGTGGACATTTCAGACTGTCAGTGATGTGTACGCTAAGGAACTTGAAGCTTTTCACCTTCTCCTCTGCGGCCCCGTCGATGTGGATGGGGGCGTGCTCCCTCTGCTGTCTCTTGGTCCATGATCAGCTCTTTCGTTTTGTTGACGTTGAGTGAGAGGTTATTTTCCTGGCACCACACTCCCAGAGTCCTCACCTCCTCCCTGTAGGCTGTTTCGTCCTTGTTGGTAATCAGGCCTACCACTGTTGTGGCATCTGCAAACTTGATGATTGAGTTGGAGGCATGCGTGGCCGCGCAATCATGAGTAAACAGGGAGTACAGGAAGGGGCTGAGCAAGCATCCTTGTGGGGCTCCTGTGTTGAGGTTCAGCGTAGTGGAGGTGTTGTTGCCTACCTTCACCACCTGGGGACGGCCGGTCAGGAATTCCCTGAAGTATTTCCATTGTATATAACTTACTAATATAAGAATATTTTGAAGCGGATGAGAGGATGAGAGGACTAAAAATTAGAATACTAATGGTTAATAGGGAATTGAATAGGAGTTGGGTTTCAGTTCAACAGCTGTTTAGAATCTGTGGAATGTCATACCTGAACTCAGAGCTACGTGTACTATGTGTGTTACGGTCTGTACATTGAGTCTGGAGCAGGATACTTGTTATTTGGCCATTGGCCCAGTGGTACTACAAGGATTTCTGATTGGTCAACCCCAGGCTAGGATGGCATCCTGTTCCTTTGTTCGGTGGAGAAAAGCTGAGGACAGTGGAGACTGAACATCTACCTCCCAGCATAACATCTTGATTTGTCCTTCTCAAATAAACCTATTTTTCTCCCTCTGATTTGCTTTGGAGTTTGTGTTATTGAAGATATCAATTTCTAACACTAGCAATACCTAGTGGAACCATCATCATAGTATTTACATTGTATATAACTGACAGTAATACATAGTGGAATCATCATCATAATATTTACATTGTATATAAGTGACAGTAATACATAGTGGAACCATCATCATAGTATTTACATTGTATATAAGTGACAGTAATACATAGTGGAATCATCATCATGTTGTTGTTTATTTATGAGACATTATTTTTAATTTTTTTCAATCTTATTTTGTATTTAATTAAATGTATCGACCGAAGAGGCCACAATATAACAGCAGTAGTGTTGTACCTGTATACATGATTATATGTACTAATATTATTACTCCTGAAATAAATTGTATTTCATTATCCTCATTGCATTGTACTGTATTTACTGATGCTTTACCAGCAATGTTTCCTCTAAGCTGCACGGGTGCCTCACAGACGAAACATCCGCCAGCGCAGAGAAGCACCAGATTGAACTTCCTAGAGTTTTCCCTGTTAGTTAACACTATCAACGTTTCCCTTAACTGTGGGAATTGAGATCGAATCAATGCAATATTAGCTACTTTTTAATTTAACATTTTTTAATTATGATCTTGTCTCATCGCTGCAACTCCCCAACGGGCTCGAGAGGCGTGATCTGCCAAACCGCGCTCTTAACACCCACCCGCTCAAACTGGAAGCCAGCCACACCAATGTGTCGGAGGAAACACCTTCAATCGACAACCGAGGTCAGCCTGCAGGCGCCCGGCCCACCATAAGGAGTCACTAGAGCACGATGAGCCAAGTAAAGCCCCACCGGCCAAACCCTCCCCTAACCCGGACGACGCTGGGCCAATTGTACGCCGCCCTATAGGACTCCTGATCACAGCCGGTTGTGATACAGCCCGGGATCAAACCCGGGTCTGTAGTGACGCCTCTAGCATTACGATGCAGCGCCTTAGACCGCTGTGCCACTCGGGAGGCCCAATATTAGCCACATTCAAAGCAACATACCGAAACAAAACGAACCAAAATGTTTTGACGTAGGCAGAGTGCATCGGAATAGGATTCTATTGTATTGACAGGCACGACTCAGGCCCATACTCTACACAGACCTGTGCGTCATAACCAATCAGAGCTGCAGTAGGCCTATATGCAAATAGACATATATAGATTTGTGCCATTCACCTTGAACTGGACTGTTTTACAGCATGAGCGGTCACGATTATTATCAAAGCGAGAGCTGCATGTAGCCACGTGTGCACATATGCACATTTTGTTCATATCCTTCGCTAGTTAGTGAGTTATTTGCCCAGTTATAACTAACTTGTAGTCAGCAATGTGGGAGTGGTTGCTTCCTACAAGAGCACAAAACATGTACATGTCATCAAGTCAGGTAAAGATGTTTGTGTTGTTGAATGTCTTCAAGGGGCAGTGTTGTATTTTGAGACAGGCTTGAATAAGTAGCCAATAGGCAGAGGGTAGCATAATTTGTCTGATTCTCTGTAATAATGGTATGGGAATAATAATGCTTTTTATTTTGTGAAGTGGTTTCTTGCATCACACAACAAAACAACATTTTCAGTCACTTTGTCTGAAGGACAAGTGGATTAACAGGTTAATGTCAAGTCCTGCATGTTTTTTTTGTTTTTTTTAAGTCTCATAGAATGTAGGTCTACAATGAACACCACACATTGGCTGCTGCTGTAGGCTGAATGATAGAACAGCTATTTCCATGTTAAAATGTGATGGGATGCATTTTCTCCATTGTTGATGGTAGGCCACTCTGGTAGGCCTACAGTATGATCAAATAGCCACAGTAGCCTACTTGGCCACTGTTAAAACTGTAACTTAAAGCAGGTACAGCCTTAGTGTTTATAGTGAACACACACCGGAAGTTGCACAGAAGTTTCACAATGTTCAAGTTTGCACTCAGCAGACCTGACATCTGCTCAGTACTGAAAACAAAAAGAGGGAACATTGTGTACCACTTCACTGCTTTGGCAAAATCTACTAATTGTATTTCATGCCAATAAAGCAATCTGAATGAGGAAGAGAGAGAGGCATTTCAGCTAGCCTGTGGGAAGTGTTGTGTTTCTAGTAGGAGTCCTTCAGGGTGTTAGGTTAGAGGTGTTAAGTCAGGCTGCCAAAGTCACATCCAGCATCCAACCATGTAGAAAGAACATAGCAAATAATGCAGACAGACAGACAGAGAGAGAGAGAGAGACTGGTGGAGGAGGTGAGAGAAGGAGAGAGGGAGCAGGAGAGGAGGGAGCAGGAGAGGAGAGGGACAGAGGGATAGCAGAAAAAAGAGAAAAAGAGAGAGGAGGGTCGCCAAGAGAAACAGAAGACAAACTTGACAGGAAGAGAGGAGAGAGGAAAGAAGGGGAGTGGGAACAGTACCCTGGAATAGACAGGCAACAACTAGAGCTGTAGCAGACTCCTCCCCCTCAACCCCTCCCCTCTCGCTTCATCTCTTTCTCTTTCCCCATCTCGCTCTCTCCCTCTGTCGCTGAGGCAGTCTGCTACTCTGTCGTTTGACCAGGCAGTTAACAGAGGAGAGAGCTCAGCAACTGGAAAGAAAAAGAGAAGGAGAAGGAGAAGGAGAAAGAGAAAATTATTCTCATGACTTTCTGTCTTTCAGTATGAAACCCCCAGTTTTTTTCTCGAAGAGAGGTTTCTCTGATTTGGAGTTTTAACTGGACTTTCTGCTTCCTCTGTGTTGTTATCTGTGGACACTCTCCGGACATTCCTTTGGGATTTACTCGCACCGCACCGCGAGGATATAGTGTGTTTGTGTGTTTGCTGGGCCATGCCCGCCACTGGTAGCCGGTCATCCAGTGCCAGGGGTACATCATTAAAAGGGGGCCACCACCACAGGGGCTGTGCCTGCCAACACTTATTCCGTAAAGTCCTGATCAAGTGTGGCTGCTGCTATGCCCGGGTCAGAGGTCAGTAGTACAATACACACACGTCTGCTGTTGTGTCTGTTTTACTGTGTGTGTGTGTCTGTGTGTGTGTGTGTTTATATTGTGTGTGTGTGTGTACATGTGTCTGTGTGTGTGTGTGTGTTTATATTGTGTGTGTGTGTGTGTTTATATTGTGTGTGTGTATGCATGTGTCTGTGTGTGTGTGTGTGTGTGTTTATATTGTGTGTGTGTGTATGCATGTGTCTGTGTGAGAGTGTGTTTATATTGTGTGTGTGCATGCATGTGTCTGTGTGTGTGTGTGTGTGTGTGTGTGTTTATATTGTGTGTGTGTATGCATGTGTCTGTGTGAGTGTGTGTTTATATTGTGTGTGTGTGTATGCATGTGTCTGTGTGAGTGTGTGTCTCAACAACCCAACTACTACCTCTACCCTCCCCATTGTCTCTTCTCCTCCATTCATTATCTTCTTCCCTGTAATACCACTGTCAGTTCAGCATTCATTATCTTCTTCCCTGTAATACCACTGTCAGTTCAGCATTCATTATCCTCTTCCCTGTAATACCACTGTCAGTTCAGCATTCACTATCTTCTTCCCTGTAATACCACTGTCAGTTCAGCATTCATTATCTTCTTCCCTGTAATACCACTGTCAGTTCAGCATTCATTATCTTCTTCCCTGTAATACCACTGTCAGTTCAGCATTCATTATCTTCTTCCCTGTAATACCACTGTCAGTTCAGCATTCATTATCTTCTTCCCTGTAATACCACTGTCAGTTCAGCAGTCATTATCTTCTTCCCTGTAATACCACTGTCAGTTCAGCAGTCATTATCTTCTTCCCTGTAATACCACTGTCAGTTCAGCATTCATTATCTTCTTCCCTGTAATACCACTGTCAGTTCAGCATTCATTATCTTCTTCCCTGTAATACCACTGTCAGTTCAGCATTCACTATCTTCTTCCCTGTAATACCACTGTCAGTTCAGCATTCACTATCTTCTTCCCTGTAATACCACTGTCAGTTCAGCATTCATTATCTTCTTCCCTGTAATACCACTGTCAGTTCAGCATTCATTATCTTCTTCCCTGTAATACCACTGTCAGTTCAGCATTCATTATCTTCTTCCCTGTAATACCACTGTCAGTTCAGCATTCATTATCTTCTTCCCTGTAATACCACTGTCAGTTCAGCATTCATTATCTTCTTCCCTGTAATACCACTGTCAGTTCAGCAGTCATTATCTTCTTCCCTGTAATACCACTGTCAGTTCAGCAGTCATTATCTTCTTCCCTGTAATACCACTGTCAGTTCAGCATTCATTATCTTCTTCCCTGTAATACCACTGTCAGTTCAGCATTCATTATCTTCTTCCCTGTAATACCACTGTCAGTTCAGCATTCATTATCTTCTTCCCTGTAATACCACTGTCAGTTCAGCAGTCATTATCTTCTTCCCTGTAATACCACTGTCAGTTCAGCATTCATTATCTTCTTCCCTGTAATACCACTGTCAGTTCAGCAGTCATTATCTTCTTCCCTGTAATACCACTGTCAGTTCAGCATTCATTATCTTCTTCCCTGTAATACCACTGTCAGTTCAGCATTCATTATCTTCTTCCCTGTAATACCACTGTCAGTTCAGCAGTCATTATCTTCTTCCCTGTAATACCACTGTCAGTTCAGCATTCATTATCTTCTTCCCTGTAATACCACTGTCAGTTCAGCATTCATTATCTTCTTCCCTGTAATACCACTGTCAGTTCAGCATTCATTATCTTCTTCCCTGTAATACCACTGTCAGTTCAGCAGTCATTATCTTCTTCCCTGTAATACCACTGTCAGTTCAGCATTCATTATCTTCCCTCTCTGCCATATTTGCTCAGATATCCAGCCGCCGCCTCCTTATCTCGCTCTCCGTTCTGCAGGGAGAGTGTTTTGTGTAGTGTGTACTAATAGTTTAAGTGTGCCTATTGCTCCTCTCCTCCACACTGCCCCCAGCTGGAGCAACAGATGTGTGCTTGTGTACTGTAGAGGGAGACAGGGACAGGGACTATACTAGTGTGTGTGTGTGCGTGTGTGTGTGTGTGTGTGTGTGTGTGTGTGTGTGTGTGTGTGTGTGTGTGTGTGTGTGTGTGTGTGTGTGTGTGTGTGTGTGTGTGTGTGTGTGTGTGTGTGTGTGTGTGTGTGTTTGCTTGTGTACTGTAGAGAGGGACATGGACAGGGACTATACTAGTGTGTTTGTGTTTGCTTGTGTACTGTAGAGGGAGACAGGGACAGGGACTAGAATAGTGTGTGTGTGTTTGCTTGTGTACTGTAGAGGGAGACAGGGACAGGGACTATACTAGTGTGTGTGTGTTTGCTTGTGTACTGTAGAAGGAGACAGGGACAGGGACTAGAATAGTGTGTGTGTGTGTGTGTGTTTGCTTGTGTACTGTAGAGGGAGGCAGGGACAGGGACTAGAATAGTGTGTGTGTGTTTGCTTGTGTACTGTAGAAGGAGACAGGGACAGGGACTATACTAGTGTGTGTGTGTGTGTGTGTTTGCTTGTGTACTGTAGAGAGAGACAGGGACAGGGACTATACTAGTGTGTGTGTGTTTGCTTGTGTACTGTAGAGGGAGGCAGGGACAGGGACTATACTAGTGTGTGTGTGTTTGCTTGTGTACTGTAGAGGGAGGTAGGGACAGGGACTATACTAGTGTGTGTGTGTTTGCTTGTGTACTGTAGAGGGAGGCAGGGACAGGGCATGGAGTCACAGAATCTTCTGGTAATATGGAGAGAAGGGAAATATTACGTGTCAGTTTGTGTGTGTTTAGGTCCTTGAGAGAGGTGTCACCCATCTGGGTGTCTGTGTTGACTAAATACGTGCAGCACGTGGATGGATCAAAACACTAGGGGACAGAGCTGATTCTTCAGACTTGGCTACTCTGAAAAATTCCACCACCTCAAACAGCAAGCTATTTTAGTCAAAACAGTTATTCCCTCTCTCTCTCCCTACCTATTTCCGTCTCTTGCTCTCATTCTCTCTCTCTCTCTTGTAAGTTTTGAGTTTTTAAGTCGATAAATGAGAATGAACGTAATCTATTGCTGGTGGAAAAAGCTTGCTTTCTGAGAACAGAGAGCAGAGCATTTCTGGGCAGCCTTTTTACTGTTTTGATCCATATGAAGTTACTATAAGACTTGTTTTGATCCAACATGAAGTTACTATAAGACTTGTTTTGATCCAACATGAAGCTACTATAAGACTTGTTTTGATCCAACATGAAGCTACTATAAGACTTGTTTTGATCCAACATGAAGCTACTATAAGACTTGTTTTGATCCAACATGAAGTTACTATAAGACTTGTTTTGATCCAACATGAAGCTACTATAAGACTTGTTTTGATCCAACGTGAAGCTACTATAAGACTTGTTTTGATCCAACGTGAAGCTACTATAAGACTTGTTTTGATCCAACATGAAGCTACTATAAGACTTGTTTTGATCCAACGTGAAGTTACTATAAGACTTGTTTTGATCCAACATGAAGTTACTATAAGACTTGTTTTGATCCAACGTGAAGTTACTATAAGACTTGTTTTGATCCAACATGAAGTTACTATAAGACTTGTTTTGATCCAACGTGAAGCTACTATAAGACTTGTTTTGATCCAACGTGAAGCTACTATAAGACTTGTTTTGATCCAACGTGAAGCTACTATAAGACTTGTTTTGATCCAACGTGAAGCTACTATAAGACTTGTTTTGATCCAACGTGAAGCTACTATAAGACTTGTTTTGATCCAACATGAAGTTACTATAAGACTTGTTTTGATCCAACATGAAGCTACTATAACACTTGTTTTGATCCAACATGAAGCTACTATAAGACTTGTTTTGATCCAACATGAAGCTACTATAAGACTTGTTTTGATCCAACATGAAGTTACTATAAGACTTGTTTTGATCCAACATGACGTTACTATAAGACTTGTTTTGATCCAACATGAAGCTACTATAAGACTTGTTTTGATCCAACATGAAGCTACTATAAGACTTGTTTTGATCCAACATGAAGCTACTATAAGACTTGTTTTGATCCAACATGAAGCTACTATAAGACTTGTTTTGATCCAACATGAAGTTACTATAAGACTTGTTTTGATCCAACATGAAGCTACTATAAGACTTGTTTTGATCCAACATGAAGTTACTATAAGACTTGTTTTGATCCAACATGAAGTTACTATAAGACTTGTTTTGATCCAACATGAAGCTACTATAAGACTTGTTTTGATCCAACATGAAGTTACTATAAGACTTGTTTTGATCCAACATGACGTTACTATAAGACTTGTTTTGATCCAACATGAAGCTACTATAAGACTTGTTTTGATCCAACATGAAGCTACTATAAGACTTGTTTTGATCCAACATGAAGCTACTATAAGACTTGTTTTGATCCAACATGAAGCTACTATAAGACTTGTTTTGATCCAACATGAAGCTACTATAAGACTTGTTTTGATCCAACATGAAGCTACTATAAGACTTGTTTTGATCCAACATGAAGCTACTATAAGACTTGTTTTGATCCAACATGAAGCTACTATAAGACTTGTTTTGATCCAACATGAAGCTACTATAAGACTTGTTTTGATCCAACATGAAGCTACTATAAGACTTGTTTTGATCCAACATGAAGTTACTATAAGACTTGTTTTGATCCAACATGAAGTTACTATAAGACTTGTTTTGATCCAACATGAAGCTACTATAAGACTTGTTTTGATCCAACATGAAGTTACTATAAGACTTGTTTTGATCCAACGTGAAGCTACTATAAGACTTGTTTTGATCCAACGTGAAGCTACTATAAGACTTGTTTTGATCCAACGTGAAGCTACTATAAGACTTGTTTTGATCCAACGTGAAGCTACTATAAGACTTGTTTTGATCCAACGTGAAGCTACTATAAGACTTGTTTTGATCCAACATGAAGTTACTATAAGACTTGTTTTGATCCAACATGAAGCTACTATAAGACTTGTTTTGATCCAACATGAAGCTACTATAAGACTTGTTTTGATCCAACATGAAGCTACTATAAGACTTGTTTTGATCCAACATGAAGCTACTATAAGACTTGTTTTGATCCAACATGAAGCTACTATAAGACTTGTTTTGATCCAACATGAAGCTACTATAAGACTTGTTTTGATCCAACATGAAGCTACTATAAGACTTGTTTTGATCCAACATGAAGCTACTATAAGACTTGTTTTGATCCAACATGAAGCTACTATAAGACTTGTTTTGATCCAACATGAAGCTACTATAAGACTTGTTTTGATCCAACATGAAGCTACTATAAGACTTGTTTTGATCCAACATGAAGCTACTATAAGACTTGTTTTGATCCAACATGAAGCTACTATAAGACTTGTTTTGATCCAACATGAAGCTACTATAAGACTTGTTTTGATCCAACATGAAGTTACTATAAGACTTGTTTTGATCCAACATGAAGTTACTATAAGACTTGTTTTGATCCAACATGAAGTTACTATAAGACTTGTTTTGATCCAACATGAAGCTACTATAAGACTTGTTTTGATCCAACATGAAGTTACTATAAGACTTGTTTTGATCCAACATGACGTTACTATAAGACTTGTTTTGATCCAACATGAAGCTACTATAAGACTTGTTTTGATCCAACATGAAGCTACTATAAGACTTGTTTTGATCCAACATGAAGCTACTATAAGACTTGTTTTGATCCAACATGAAGCTACTATAAGACTTGTTTTGATCCAACATGAAGCTACTATAAGACTTGTTTTGATCCAACATGAAGCTACTATAAGACTTGTTTTGATCCAACATGAAGCTACTATAAGACTTGTTTTGATCCAACATGAAGCTACTATAAGACTTGTTTTGATCCAACATGAAGCTACTATAAGACTTGTTTTGATCCAACATGAAGCTACTATAAGACTTGTTTTGATCCAACATGAAGTTACTATAAGACTTGTTTTGATCCAACATGAAGTTACTATAAGACTTGTTTTGATCCAACATGAAGCTACTATAAGACTTGTTTTGATCCAACATGAAGTTACTATAAGACTTGTTTTGATCCAACATGAAGCTACTATAAGACTTGTTTTGATCCAACGTGAAGCTACTATAAGACTTGTTTTGATCCAACGTGAAGCTACTATAAGACTTGTTTTGATCCAACGTGAAGCTACTATAAGACTTGTTTTGATCCAACGTGAAGCTACTATAAGACTTGTTTTGATCCAACATGAAGTTACTATAAGACTTGTTTTGATCCAACATGAAGCTACTATAACACTTGTTTTGATCCAACATGAAGCTACTATAAGACTTGTTTTGATCCAACATGAAGCTACTATAAGACTTGTTTTGATCCAACATGAAGTTACTATAAGACTTGTTTTGATCCAACATGACGTTACTATAAGACTTGTTTTGATCCAACATGAAGCTACTATAAGACTTGTTTTGATCCAACATGAAGTTACTATAAGACTTGTTTTGATCCAACATGACGTTACTATAAGACTTGTTTTGATCCAACATGAAGCTACTATAAGACTTGTTTTGATCCAACATGAAGCTACTATAAGACTTGTTTTGATCCAACATGAAGCTACTATAAGACTTGTTTTGATCCAACATGAAGCTACTATAAGACTTGTTTTGATCCAACATGAAGCTACTATAAGACTTGTTTTGATCCAACATGAAGCTACTATAAGACTTGTTTTGATCCAACATGAAGCTACTATAAGACTTGTTTTGATCCAACATGAAGCTACTATAAGACTTGTTTTGATCCAACATGAAGCTACTATAAGACTTGTTTTGATCCAACATGAAGCTACTATAAGACTTGTTTTGATCCAACATGAAGCTACTATAAGACTTGTTTTGATCCAACATGAAGTTACTATAAGACTTGTTTTGATCCAACATGAAGTTACTATAAGACTTGTTTTGATCCAACATGAAGTTACTATAAGACTTGTTTTGATCCAACATGAAGCTACTATAAGACTTGTTTTGATCCAACATGAAGTTACTATAAGACTTGTTTTGATCCAACATGACGTTACTATAAGACTTGTTTTGATCCAACATGAAGCTACTATAAGACTTGTTTTGATCCAACATGAAGCTACTATAAGACTTGTTTTGATCCAACATGAAGCTACTATAAGACTTGTTTTGATCCAACATGAAGCTACTATAAGACTTGTTTTGATCCAACATGAAGCTACTATAAGACTTGTTTTGATCCAACATGAAGCTACTATAAGACTTGTTTTGATCCAACATGAAGCTACTATAAGACTTGTTTTGATCCAACATGAAGCTACTATAAGACTTGTTTTGATCCAACATGAAGCTACTATAAGACTTGTTTTGATCCAACATGAAGCTACTATAAGACTTGTTTTGATCCAACATGAAGTTACTATAAGACTTGTTTTGATCCAACATGAAGTTACTATAAGACTTGTTTTGATCCAACATGAAGCTACTATAAGACTTGTTTTGATCCAACATGAAGCTACTATAAGACTTGTTTTGATCCAACATGAAGTTACTATAAGACTTGTTTTGATCCAACATGACGTTACTATAAGACTTGTTTTGATCCAACATGAAGCTACTATAAGACTTGTTTTGATCCAACATGAAGCTACTATAAGACTTGTTTTGATCCAACATGAAGCTACTATAAGACTTGTTTTGATCCAACATGAAGCTACTATAAGACTTGTTTTGATCCAACATGAAGCTACTATAAGACTTGTTTTGATCCAACATGAAGCTACTATAAGACTTGTTTTGATCCAACATGAAGCTACTATAAGACTTGTTTTGATCCAACATGAAGCTACTATAAGACTTGTTTTGATCCAACATGAAGCTACTATAAGACTTGTTTTGATCCAACATGAAGCTACTATAAGACTTGTTTTGATCCAACATGAAGTTACTATAAGACTTGTTTTGATCCAACATGAAGTTACTATAAGACTTGTTTTGATCCAACATGAAGCTACTATAAGACTTGTTTTGATCCAACATGAAGCTACTATAAGACTTGTTTTGATCCAACATGACGTTACTATAAGACTTGTTTTGATCCAACATGACGTTACTGTGTGTTAATCTAATATAACCAGATGGTTTATATTTGGCAGTAACAACTAGGAAAGGCCTTGATGTACTTTAACGACTGGTGCTTTCGGGAAACTAACAACATTACATTTGGAATACCAATATGAGTCCAGATCTAGACTTACTTTACAGATGAAGTCCATGCGGTTAGCACTGGCTTAGCTTCACGTGAGTAGATGATGCACTGGGCTACTATAGAAGTGTGCTGCTTCCATACTCGATAGCTCAGTGTAAACTGGATAAGGTTCCTTGTTCTGTTAGGGTAAGCTCTTTCAGACTACTGACTGAAAGCTGACTACACATGGCCAGGGTTGCTTCCGTCTGTGTTGTGATGTTTGTAGGTGAAACAGTAGAACATGTGGTTCTGGATGTGCCATGTGGTTCTGGATGTGCCATGTGGTTCTGGATGTGCCATGTGGTTCTGGATGTGCCATGTGGTTCTGGATGTGCCATGTGGTCCCAGTTCTCAACAATGTTGTCTCTGCATATTGCAGTATTACTCGCTTGCTTAGAGCCCCCTACTATTCTAGAATCCTGTCTAGAATCCCCTGCTATTCTAGAATCCTGTCTAGAATCCCCTGCTATTCTAGAACCCTGTCTAGAATCCCCTACTATTCTAGAATCCTGTCTAGAATCCCCTGCTATTCTAGAATCCTGTCTCGAATCCCCTGCTATTCTAGAATCCTGTCTCGAATCCCCTGCTATTCTTGAATCCTGTCTAGAATCCCCTGCTATTCTAGAATCCTGTCTAGAATCCCCTACTATTCCAGAATCCTGTCTAGAACCCCCTGCTATTCTAGAATCCTGTCTAGAATCCCCTACTATTCTAGAATCCTGTCTAAAATCCCCTACTTTTCTAGAATCCTGTCTCGAATCCCCTGCTATTCTTGAATCCTGTCTACAATCCCCTACTATTCTTGAATCCTGTCTAGAGTTCCCTGCTATTCTAGAATCCTGTCTAGAATCCATGCTATTCTTGAATCCTGTTTAGATCCACATGCTGTTCTAGAATCTTGTCTAGGATCCCATGCTGGTCTCACTCATTCTGTAGTGGTGAGTAACCCTGGCAGACTTGCCAGATAAACGAGAGGATGGTAGAGGAGATGGTCACAGAGATCCGTCTCACATCATCATCAGGTCTGCGTCCCAAATGGCACCTTATTCCCATAGGGCTCTGGTCAATAGTAGTGCACTTTACAGGGAAAAGGCTACTATTTGTGATTAAATGTCACCTTAATGTCACACATGACCTAGAGGAGTTGGCTAAGGAGACTGGCTGAGATATTCGTCAGTACTGTATGCCAATAGAACCTAAGCTTCCTGTCCCCCCTCCCTCCCCCCTCTCTTGCTCCGCTCCATCCCCTCCATCAAGGGTGGTGACTGCAATGCGGTCGTTGCAAAATACAAACAGTCAAATCAATGGAGCAATCTGGACCTCAATCAACCTCCAAGCAGCCACCAAGTCAAGACAACCAACACCAATCTTTCTAATCAATGCTTAGAGATGGATGAACAAAATCAATGGGTTCCTTAGTACAACTTGATGATATGTGAATGTGTGGTGTGTGTGTGTGTGACACACCCGGGAGGCTAATGACATGCATAAACATGAGCTTTTACTATTTAACTTTAAGCGTTTGGCAGTGACCGGGAGCTGGTGGTGGATACTACTCAGCATGAGAGGAGGAGCCCACTGTGGGGGTAAAAGAGATGGACAGAGAGAGAGGAGAAGCCCACTGTGGGGGTAAAAGAGATGGACAGAGAGAGGAGGAGCCCACTGTGGGGGTAAAAGAGATGGACAGAGAGAGGAGCAGCCCACTGTGGGGGTAAAAGAGATTTACAGAGAGAGAGGAGGAGCCCACTGTGGGGGTAAAAGAGATGGACAGAGAGAGGAGCAGCCCACTGTGGGGGTAAAAGAGATTTACAGAGAGAGAGGAGGAGCCCACTGTGGGGGTAAAAGAGATGGACAGAGAGAGAGGAGAAGCCCACTGTGGGGGTAAAAGAGATGGACAGAGAGAGGAGGAGCCCACTGTGGGGGTAAAAGAGATGGACAGAGAGAGAGGAGAAGCCCACTGTGGGGGTAAAAGAGATGGACAGAGAGAGAGGAGGAGCCCACTGTGGGGGTAAAAGAGATGGAGAGAGAGAGAGGAGAAGCCCACTGTGGGGGTAAAAGAGATGGACAGAGAGAGAGGAGAAGCCCACTGTGGGGGTAAAAGAGATGGACAGAGAGAGAGGAGAAGCCCACTGTGGGGGTAAAAGAGATGGAGAGAGAGAGAGGAGAAGCCCACTGTGGGGGTAAAAGAGATGGAGAGAGAGAGAGGAGAAGCCCACTGTGGGGGTAAAAGAGATGGACAGAGAGAGAGGAGGAGCCCACTGTGGGGGTAAAAGAGATGGACAGAGAGAGAGGAGAAGCCCACTGTGGGGGTAAAAGAGATGGACAGAGAGAGAGGAGGAGCCCACTGTGGGGGTAAAAGAGATGGACAGAGAGAGAGGAGAAGCCCACTGTGGGGGTAAAAGAGATGGACAGAGAGAGAGGAGAAGCCCACTGTGGGGGTAAAAGAGATGGACAGAGAGAGAGGAGGAGCCCACTGTGGGGGTAAAAGAGATGGACAGAGAGAGGAGGAGCCCACTGTGGGGGTAAAAGAGATGGACAGAGAGAGAGGAGGAGCCCACTGTGGGGGTAAAAGAGATGGACAGAGAGAGAGGAGGAGCCCACTGTGGGGGTAAAAGAGATGGACAGAGAGAGAGGAGGAGCCACTGTGGGGGTAAAAGAGATGGACAGAGAGAGAGGAGGAGCCCACTGTGGGGGTAAAAGAGATGGACAGAGAGAGGAGCAGCCCACTGTGGGGGTAAAAGAGATGGACAGAGAGAGAGGAGGAGCCCACTGTGGGGGTAAAAGAGATGGACAGAGAGAGAGGAGCAGCCCACTGTGGGGGTAAAAGAGATGGACAGAGAGAGGAGGAGCCCACTGTGGGGGTAAAAGAGATGGACAGAGAGAGAGGAGGAGCCCACTGTGGGGGTAAAAGAGATGGACAGAGAGAGGAGCAGCCCACTGTGGGGGTAAAAGAGATGGACAGAGAGAGAGGAGGAGCCCACTGTGGGGGTAAAAGAGATGGACAGAGAGAGGAGCAGCCCACTGTGGGGGTAAAAGAGATGGACAGAGAGAGAGGAGGAGCCCACTGTGGGGGTAAAAGAGATGGACAGAGAGAGGAGGAGCCCACTGTGGGGGTAAAAGAGATGGACAGAGAGAGAGGAGAAGCCCACTGTGGGGGTAAAAGAGATGGACAGAGAGAGGAGCAGCCCACTGTGGGGGTAAAAGAGATGGACAGAGAGAGAGGAGGAGCCCACTGTGGGGGTAAAAGAGATGGACAGAGAGAGGAGCAGCCCACTGTGGGGTTAAAAGAGATGGACAGAGAGAGAGGAGGAGCCCACTGTGGGGGTAAAAGAGATGGACAGAGAGAGAGGAGGAGCCCACTGTGGGGGTAAAAGAGATGGACAGAGAGAGGAGCAGCCCACTGTGGGGGTAAAAGAGATGGACAGAGAGAGAGGAGGAGCCCACTGTGGGGGTAAAAGAGATGGACAGAGAGAGGAGGAGCCCACTGTGGGGGTAAAAGAGATGGACAGAGAGAGAGGAGAAGCCCACTGTGGGGGTAAAAGAGATGGACAGAGAGAGGAGCAGCCCACTGTGGGGGTAAAAGAGATGGACAGAGAGAGAGGAGGAGCCCACTGTGGGGGTAAAAGAGATGGACAGAGAGAGGAGCAGCCCACTGTGGGAGTAAAAGAGATGGACAGAGAGAGAGGAGGAGCCCACTGTGGGGGTAAAAGAGATGGACAGAGAGAGAGGAGGAGCCCACTGTGGGGGTAAAAGAGATGGACAGAGAGAGAGGAGAAGCCCACTGTGGGGGTAAAAGAGATGGACAGAGAGAGAGGAGGAGCCCACTGTGGGGGTAAAAGAGATGGACAGAGAGAGAGGAGGAGCCCACTGTGGGGGTAAAAGAGATGGACAGAGAGAAAGGAGAAGCCCACTGTGGGGGTAAAAGAGATGGACAGAGAGAGGAGCAGCCCACTATGGGGGTAAAAGAGATGGACAGAGAGAGAGGAGGAGCCCACTGTGGGGGTAAAAGAGATGGACAGAAAGAGAGGAGCAGCCCACTGTGGGGGTAAAAGAGATGGAGCGAGAGAGAGGAGAAGCCCACTGTGGGGGTAAAAGAGATGGACAGAGAGAGAGGAGAAGCCCACTGTGGGGGTAAAAGAGATGGACAGAGAGAGAGGAGAAGCCCACTGTGGGGGTAAAAGAGATGGACAGAGAGAGAGGAGAAGCCCACTGTGGGGGTAAAAGAGATGGACAGAGAGAGGAGGAGCCCACTGTGGGGGTAAAAGAGATGGACAGAGAGAGGAGGAGCCCACTGTGGGGGTAAAAGAGATGGAAAGAGAGAGGAGGAGCCCACTGTGGGGGTAAAAGAGATGGAAAGAGAGAGGAGGAGCCCACTGTGGGGGTAAAAGAGATGGACAGAGAGAGAGGAGGAGCCCACTGTGGGGGTAAAAGAGATGGACAGAGAGAGGAGGAGCCCACTGTGGGGGTAAAAGAGATGGACAGAGAGAGAGGAGGAGCCCACTGTGGGGGTAAAAGAGATGGACAGAGAGAGAGAGGAGAAGCCCACTGTGGGGGTAAAAGAGATGGACAGAGAGAGGAGGAGCCCACTGTGGGGGTAAAAGAGATGGACAGAGAGAGAGGAGAAGCCCACTGTGGGGGTAAAAGAGATGGACAGAGAGAGAGGAGAAGCCCACTGTGGGGGTAAAAGAGATGGACAGAGAGAGAGGAGGAGCCCACTGTGGGGGTAAAAGAGATGGAGAGAGAGAGAGGAGGAGCCCACTGTGGGGGTAAAAGAGATGGACAGAGAGAGAGGAGGAGCCCACTGTGGGGGTAAAAGAGATGGACAGAGAGAGAGGAGGAGCCCACTGTGGGGGTAAAAGAGATGGACAGAGAGAGAGGAGGAGCCCACTGTGGGGGTAAAAGAGATGGACAGAGAGAGGAGGAGCCCACTGTGGGGGTAAAAGATATGGACAGAGAGAGAGGAGGAGCCCACTGTGGGGGTAAAAGAGATGGACAGAGAGAGAGGAGGAGCCCACTGTGGGGGTAAAAGAGATGGACAGAGAGAGGAGGAGCCCACTGTGGGGGTAAAAGAGATGGACAGAGAGAGAGGAGGAGCCCACTGTGGGGGTAAAAGAGATGGACAGAGAGAGAGGAGGAGCCCACTGTGGGGGTAAAAGAGATGGACAGAGAGAGAGGAGGAGCCCACTGTGGGGGTAAAAGAGATGGACAGAGAGAGAGGAGGAGCCCACTGTGGGGGTAAAAGAGATGGACAGAGAGAGAGGAGAAGCCCACTGTGGGGGTAAAAGAGATGGACAGAGAGAGAGGAGAAGCCCACTGTGGGGGTAAAAGAGATGGGCAGAGAGAGAGGAGGAGCCCACTGTGGGGGTAAAAGAGATGGACAGAGAGAGAGGAGGAGCCCACTGTGGGGGTAAAAGAGATGGAGAGAGAGAGAGGAGAAGCCCACTGTGGGGGTAAAAGAGATGGACAGAGAGAGAGGAGAAGCCCACTGTGGGGGTAAAAGAGATGGACAGAGAGAGGAGGAGCCCACTGTGGGGGTAAAATAGATGGAGAGAGAGAGAGGAGAAGCCCACTGTGGGGGTAAAAGAGATGGACAGAGAGAGGAGGAGCAGCCAACTGTGGGGGTAAAAGAGATGGACAGAGAGAGGAGGAGCCCACTGTGGGGGTAAAAGAGATGGACAGAGAGAGAGGAGAAGCCCACTGTGGGGGTAAAAGAGATGGACAGAGAGAGAGGAGAAGCCCACTGTGGGGGTAAAAGAGATGGGCAGAGAGAGAGGAGGAGCCCACTGTGGGGGTAAAAGAGATGGACAGAGAGAGAGGAGAAGCCCACTGTGGGGGTAAAAGAGATGGACAGAGAGAGAGGAGGAGCCCACTGTGGGGGTAAAAGAGATGGACAGAGAGAGAGGAGGAGCCCACTGTGGGGGTAAAAGAGATGGACAGAGAGAGAGGAGAAGCCCACTGTGGGGGTAAAAGAGATGGACAGAGAGAGAGGAGGAGCCCACTGTGGGGGTAAAAGAGATGGACAGAGAGAGAGGAGAAGCCCACTGTGGGGGTAAAAGAGATGGAGAGAGAGAGAGGAGGAGCCCACTGTGGGGGTAAAAGAGATGGATAGAGAGAGAGGAGGAGCCCACTGTGGGGGTAAAAGAGATGGACAGAGAGAGGAGGAGCCCACTGTGGGGGTAAAAGAGATGGACAGAGAGAGGAGGAGCCCACTGTGGGGGTAAAAGAGATGGACAGAGAGAGAGGAGGAGCCCACTGTGGGGGTAAAAGAGATGGACAGAGAGAGAGGAGAAGCCCACTGTGGGGGTAAAAGAGATGGACAGAGAGAGAGGAGGAGCCCACTGTGGGGGTAAAAGAGATGGACAGAGAGAGAGGAGAAGCCCACTGTGGGGGTAAAAGAGATGGACAGAGAGAGGAGCAGCCCACTGTGGGGGTAAAAGAGATGGACAGAGAGAGAGGAGAAGCCCACTGTGGGGGTAAAAGAGATGGACAGAGAGAGAGGAGGAGCCCACTGTGGGGGTAAAAGAGATGGACAGAGAGAGAGGAGGATCCCACTGTGGGGGTAAAAGAGATGGACAGAGAGAGAGGAGAAGCCCACTGTGGGGGTAAAAGAGATGGACAGAGAGAGAGGAGAAGCCCACTGTGGGGGTAAAAGAGATGGACAGAGAGAGGAGGAGCCCACTGTGGGGGTAAAAGAGATGGACAGAGAGAGGAGGAGCCCACTGTGGGGGTAAAAGAGATGGACAGAGAGAGAGGAGGAGCCCACTGTGGGGGTAAAAGAGATGGACAGAGAGAGAGGAGGAGCCCACTGTGGGGGTAAAAGAGATGGACAGAGAGAGAGGAGGAGCCCACTGTGGGGGTAAAAGAGATGGACAGAGAGAGAGAGGAGAAGCCCACTGTGGGGGTAAAAGAGATGGACAGAGAGAGAGGAGGAGCCCACTGTGGGGGTAAAAGAGATGGACAGAGAGAGAGGAGAAGCCCACTGTGGGGGTAAAAGAGATGGACAGAGAGAGGAGGAGAAGCCCACTGTGGGGGTAAAAGAGATGGACAGAGAGAGGAGGAGCCCACTGTGGGGGTAAAAGAGATGGACAGAGAGAGAGGAGAAGCCCACTGTGGGTGTAAAAGAGATGGACAGAGTTGTTCTGGTTGATATCTGTGTTTTTCTGGTTGATATCTGTGTTGTTCTGGTTGATATCTGTGTTGTTCTGGTTGATATCTGTGTTGTTCTGGTTGATATATGTGTTGTTCTGGTTGATATCTGTGTTGTTCTGGTTGATATCTGTGTTGTTCTGGTTGATATCTGTGTTGTTCTGGTTGATATCTGTGTTGTTCTGGTTGATATCTGTGTTGTTCTGGTCGATATCTGTGTTGTTCTGGTTGATATATGTGTTGTTCTGGTTGATATCTGTGTTGTTCTGGTTGATATCTGTGTTGTTCTGGTTGATATATGTGTTGTTCTGGTTGATATATGTGTTGTTCTGGTTGATATATGTGTTGTTCTGGTTGATATCTGTGTTGTTCTGGTTGATATCTGTGTTGTTCTGGTTGATATCTGTGTTGTTCTGGTTGATATCTGTGTTGTTGTGGTTGATATCTGTGTTGTTCTGGTTGATATCTGTGTTGTTCTGGTTGATATCTGTGTTGTTCTGGTTGATATCTGTGTTGTTCTGGTTGATATCTGTGTTGTTCTGGTCGATATCTGTGTTGATCTGGTTGATATATGGGTTGTTCTGGTTGATATCTGTGTTCTGGTTGATATATGTGTTGTTCTGGTTGATATCTGTGTTGTTCTGGTTGATATCTGTGTTGTTCTGGTTGATATCTGTGTTGTTCTGGTTGATATCTGTGTTGTTCTGGTTGATATCTGTGTTGTTCTGGTTGATATATGTGTTGTTCTGGTTGATATCTGTCATAGCTGGTCAGCAACATTGGTTGGCTACTGGGCTGCTGGCAACTGGGCTGCTGGCTACTGGGCTGCTGGCTACTGGGCTGCTGGCTACTGGGCTGCTGGCTACTGGGCTGCAGGAGAATAAGAGTTCCCTTTAACCCTGCGGAATGAGTTCCTTTTAAATGGAAATTATTAAAGGCCTGACAAATCATGAAAGTGTTTGGCTGTTAGTTTGAGTCATATTTCATTATCTGATAGGAAGCATCCAACCTGGTGATGTGTTTAGTAGTTGGTCAAAACTGCGCAGGTCTGTAGCATTGTTGAAGTGTTTTGTTGTTTGGTGCCAGGCTAGCTCACCTTGGCGTCTGAGAAGACAGGGGTTGTAAGTCATCGAGCAGCTGTAGCTCTGCTCTCTGCTTCTCCTAGCCTCTCCCTGAACCAACAATAGCCTCCTCCTCCCTACCCCAACCCCTAAAAGCCTCCTACCCTACCCCAACCCCTAAAAGCCTCCTCCCTACCCCAACCCCTAAAAGCCTCCTCCCTACCCCAACCCCTAAAAGCCTCCTACCCTACCCCAACCTCTAAAAGCCTCCTACCCTACCCCAACCTCTAAAAGCCTCCTCCCTACCCCAACCTCTAAAAGCCTCCTCCCTACCCCAACCCCTAAAAGCCTCCTCCCTACCCCAACCCCTAAAAACCTCCTACCCTACCCCAACCCCTAAAAGCCTCCTACCCTACCCCAACCTCTAAAAGCCTCCTCCCTACCCCAACCTCTAAAAGCCTCCTCCCTACCCCAACCCCTAAAAGCCTCCTCCCTACCCCAACCCCTAAAAACCTCCTACCCTACCCCAACCCCTAAAAGCCTCCTACCCTACCCCAACCCCTAAAAGCCTCCTCCCTACCCCAACCCCTAAAAACCTCCTACCCTACCCCAACCCCTAAAAGCCTCCTCCCTACCCCAACCCCTAAAAACCTCCTACCCTACCCCAACCCCTAAAAGCCTCCTACCCTACCCCAACCCCTAAAAACCTCCTCCCTACCCCAACCTCTAAAAACCTCCTCCCTACCCCAACCCCTAAAAGCCTCCTACCCTACCCCAACCCCTAAAAACCTCCTACCCTACCCCAACCCCTAAAAGCCTCCTCCCTACCCCAACCCCTAAAAGCCTCCTCCCTACCCCAACCTCTAAAAGCCTCCTACCCTACCCCAACCTCTAAAAGCCTCCTACCCTACCCCAACCTCTAAAAGCCTCCTCCCTACCCCAACCCCTAAAAACCTCCTATCCTACCCCAACCCCTAAAAGCCTCCTACCCTACCCCAACCCCTAAAAGCCTCCTACCCTACCCCAACCCCTAAAAGCCTCCTCCCTACCCCAACCCCTAAAAGCCTCCTACCCTACCCCAACCCCTAAAAGCCTCCTCCCTACCCCAACCTCTAAAAGCCTCCTACCCTACCCCAACCTCTAAAAGCCTCCTACCCTAACCCAACCTCTAAAAGCCTCCTCCCTACCCCAACCCCTAAAAACCTCCTACCCTACCCCAACCCCTAAAAGCCTCCTACCCTACCCCAACCCCTAAAAGCCTCCTACCCTACCCCAACCTCTAAAAGCCTCCTCCCTACCCCAACCCCTAAAAGCCTCCTCCCTACCCCAACCTCTAAAAGCCTCCTCCCTACCCCAACCCCTAAAAACCTCCTCCCTACCCCAACCCCTAAAAACCTCCTCCCTACCCCAACCCCTAAAAGCCTCCTCCCTACCCCAACCCATAAAAGCATCCTACCCTACCCCAACCCCTAAAAACCTCCTCCCTACCCCAACCCCTAAAAGCCTCCTCCCTACCCCAACCCCTAAAAACCTCCTCCCTACCCCAACCCCTAAAAACCTCCTCCCTACCCCAACCCCTAAAAGCCTCCTCCCTACCCCAACCCCTAAAAACCTCCTCCCTACCCCAACCCCTAAAAGCCTCCTACCCTACCCCAACCCCTAAAAGCCTCCTCCCTACCCCAACCCCTAAAAGCCTCCTACCCTACCCTAACCTCTAAAAGCCTCCTCCCTACCCCAACCCCTAAAAGCCTCCTCCCTACCCCAACCGCTAAAAGCCTCCTACCCTACCCCAACCCCTAAAAGCCTCCTACCCTACCCCAACCCCTAAAAGCCTCCTCCATACCCCAACCCCTAAAAGCCTCCTACCCTACCCCAACCCCTAAAAGCCTCCTCCCTACCCCAACCCCTAAAAACCTCCTCCCTACCCCAACCCCTAAAAGCCTCCTCCCTACCCCAACCCCTAAAAACCTCCTCCCTACCCCAACCCCTAAAAGCCTCCTACCCTACCCAACCCCTAAAAGCCTCCTCCCTACCCCAACCCCTAAAAGCCTCCTACCCTACCCCAACCTCTAAAAGCCTCCTCCCTACCCCAACCCCTAAAAGCCTCCTCCCTACCCCAACCCCTAAAAGCCTCCTACCCTACCCCAACCCCTAAAAGCCTCCTACCCTACCCCAACCCCTAAAAGCCTCCTCCCTACCCCAACCCCTAAAAGCCTCCTACCCTACCCCAACCCCTAAAAGCCTCCTACCCTACCCCAACCCCTAAAAACCTCCTCCCTACCCCAACCTCTAAAAGCCTCCTACCCTACCCCAACCCCTAAAAGCCTCCTCCCTACCCCAACCCCTAAAAGCCTCCTACCCTACCCCAACCCCTAAAAGCCTCCTCCCTACCCCAACCCCTAAAAACCTCCTCCCTACCCCAACCTCTAAAAGCCTCCTCCCTACCCCAACCCCTAAAAGCCTCCTACCCTACCCCAACCTCTAAAAGCCTCCTACCCTACCCCAACCTCTAAAAGCCTCCTACCCTACCCCAACCCCTAAAAGCCTCCTACCCTACCCCAACCCCTAAAATCCTCCTCCCTACCCCAACCCCTAAAATCCTCCTCCCTACCCCAACCTCTAAAAGCCTCCTCCCTACCCCAACCCCTAAAAACCTCCTACCCTACCCCAACCTCTAAAAGCCTCCTACCCTACCCCAACCTCTAAAAGCCTCCTCCCTACCCCAACCTCTAAAAGCCTCCTCCCTACCCCAACCCCTAAAAGCCTCCTACCCTACCCTACCCCAACCTCTAAAAGCCTCCTACCCTACCCCAACCTCTAAAAGCCTCCTCCCTACCCCAACCCCTAAAAGCCTCCTACCCTACCCTACCCCAACCTCTAAAAGCCTCCTCCCTACCCCAACCTCTAAAAGCCTCCTCCCTACCCCAACCCCTAAAAGCCTCCTCCCCTACCCCAACCTCTAAAAGCCTCCTACCCTACCCCAACCTCTAAAAGCCTCCTACCCTACCCCAACCCCTAAAAGCCCCCTACCCTACCCCAACCTCTAAAAGCCTCCTACCCTACCCCAACCTCTAAAAGCCTCCTCTCTACCCCAACCTCTAAAAGCCTCCTACCCTACCCCAACCTCTAAAAGCCTCCTCCCTACCCCAACCTCTAAAAGCCTCCTCCCTACCCCAACCCCTAAAAGCCTCCTACCCTACCCCAACCTCTAAAAGCCTCCTCCCTACCCCAACCTCTAAAAGCCTCCTCCCTACCCCAACCTCTAAAAGCCTCCTACCCTACCCCAAACCCTACTATATACCGGCTCTCTACACTACTATTCATTTTGTATGCATTTTGATGGAGGGAAACTGGGTGGATTATTGACTGAAGCGCACCAGCTAAACTGAGTTTTTATGGATATAAAGAAGGACATTATTGAACAAAAGGACCATTTGTGATGTAACTGGGACCTTTTGGAGTGCCAACAGAAGAAGATCATCAAAGGTAAGGCATTTATTATATCGCTATTTCTAACTTTTGTGTCGCACCTGCCTGGTTGAAATATGTTTTTTATGGTTTTGTATGCGGGGCGCTGTCCTCAGATAATCGCATGGTGTGCTTTCGCCTTAAAGCCTTTTTGAAATCTGACACCGCGGCTGGATTAACAAGAAGTTAAGCTTTAATTTGTATTACAATTGAAATTTATGAAAGTTAAATATTTATAATAGTGTAGCTTGAATTTCTATATACTGTCTCTATACACTACTATATACCGGCTCTCTACACTACTATATACCGGCTCTCTACACTACTATATACCGGCTCTCTACACTACTATATACCGGCTCTCTACACTACTATATACAGGCTCTCTACACTACTATATACTGGCTCTCTACACTACTATATACTGGCTCTCTACACTACTATATACCGTCTCTCTACACTACTATATACCGGCTCTCTACACTACTAGATACCGGCTCTCTACACTACTATATACCGGCTCTCTACACTACTATATACTGGCTCTCTACACTACTATATACCGGCTCTCTACACTACTATATACCGGCTCTCTACACTACTAGATACCGGCTCTCTACACTACTATATACCGGCTCTCTACACTACTAGATACCGGCTCTCTACACTACTATATACCGGCTCTCTACACTACTATATACTGGCTCTCTACACTACTAGATACCGGCTCTCTACACTACTATATACTGGCTCTCTACACTACTATATACCGGCTCTCTACACTACTATATACTGGCTCTCTACACTACTATATACTGACTCTCTACACTACTATATACCGGCTCTCTACACTACTAGATACCGGCTCTCTACACTACTATATACCGGCTCTCTACACTACTATATACTGGCTCTCTACACTACTATATACCGGCTCTCTACACTACTATATACCGGCTCTCTACACTACTAGATACCGGCTCTCTACACTACTATATACTGGCTCTCTACACTACTAGATACCGGCTCTCTACACTACTATATACCGGCTCTCTACACTACTATATACCGGCTCTCTACACTACTAGATACCGGCTCTCTACACTACTATATACCGGCTCTCTACACTACTATATACCGGCTCTCTACACTACTATATACCGGCTCTCTACACTACTATATACTGGCTCTCTACACTACTATATACTGGCTCTCTACACTACTATATACCGGCTCTCTACACTACTATATACCGGCTCTCTACACTACTATATACCGGCTCTCTACACTACTATATACTGGCTCTCTACACTACTATATACTGGCTCTCTACACTACTATATACTGGCTCTCTACACTACTATATACTGGCTCTCTACACTACTATATACCGGCTCTCTACACTACTATATACAGGCTCTCTACACTACTATATACTGTCTCTCTACACTACTATATACTGGCTCTCTACACTACTATATACCGGCTCTCTACACTACTATATACCGGCTCTCTACACTACTAGATACCGGCTCTCTACACTACTATATACCGGCTCTCTACACTACTATATACCGGCTCTCTACACTACTATATACTGGCTCTCTACACTACTATATACCGGCTCTCTACACTACTATATACAGGCTCTCTACACTACTATATACTGGCTCTCTACACTACTATATACTGGCTCTCTACACTACTATATACCGGCTCTCTACACTACTATATACCGGCTCTCTACACTACTAGATACCGGCTCTCTACACTACTATATACCGGCTCTCTACACTACTATATACCGGCTCTCTACACTACTACATACTGGCTCTCTACACTACTATATACCGGCTCTCTACACTACTAGATACCGGCTCTCTACACTACTATATACCGGCTCTCTACACTACTACATACCGGCTCTCTACACTACTACATACTGGCTCTCTACACTACTATATACCGGCTCTCTACACTACTACATACCGGCTCTCTACACTACTATATACCGGCTCTCTACACTACTATATACCGGCTCTCTACACTACTATATACCGGCTCTCTACACTACTATATACCGGCTCTCTACACTACTATATACCGGCTCTCTACACTACTACATACCGGCTCTCTACACTACTACATACTGGCTCTCTACACTACTATATACCGGCTCTCTACACTACTATATACCGGCTCTCTACACTACTATATACCGGCTCTCTACACTACTATATACCGGCTCTCTACACTACTATATACCGGCTCTCTACACTACTATATACCGGCTCTCTACACTACTACATACCGGCTCTCTACACTACTACATACTGGCTCTCTACACTACTATATACCGGCTCTCTACACTACTATATACCGGCTCTCTACACTACTATATACCGGCTCTCTACACTACTATATACCGGCTCTCTACACTACTATATACCGGCTCTCTACACTACTACATACCGGCTCTCTACACTACTACATACTGGCTCTCTACACTACTATATACCGGCTCTCTACACTACTACATACCGGCTCTCTACACTACTACATACTGGCTCTCTACACTACTATATACCGGCTCTCTACACTACTATATACCGGCTCTCTACACTACTACATACCGGCTCTCTACACTACTATATACCGGCTCTCTACACTACTATATACCGGCTCTCTACACTACTACATACCGGCTCTCTACACTACTACATACCGGCTCTCTACACTACTAGATACCGGCTCTCTACACTACTACATACTGGCTCTCTACACTACTATATACCGGCTCTCTACACTACTACATACCGGCTCTCTACACTACTAGATACCGGCTCTCTACACTACTATATACCGGCTCTCTACACTACTACA
Source organism: Salvelinus alpinus (assembly GCF_045679555.1). Lineage (NCBI taxonomy): Eukaryota > Metazoa > Chordata > Actinopteri > Salmoniformes > Salmonidae > Salvelinus > Salvelinus alpinus. Next base: position 33,619,949 of record NC_092113.1, read on the forward strand.
TACCGGCTCTCTACACTACTACATACTGGCTCTCTACACTACTATATACCGGCTCTCTACACTACTACATACCGGCTCTCTACACTACTAGATACCGGCTCTCTACACTACTATATACCGGCTCTCTACACTACTATATACCGGCTCTCTACACTACTACATACCGGCTCTCTACACTACTACATACTGGCTCTCTACACTACTATATACCGGCTCTCTACACTACTAGATACCGGCTCTCTACACTACTATATACCGGCTCTCTACACTACTACATACCGGCTCTCTACACTACTACATACTGGCTCTCTACACTACTATATACCGGCTCTCTACACTACTACATACCGGCTCTCTACACTACTATATACCGGCTCTCTACACTACTATATACCGGCTCTCTACACTACTACATACCGGCTCTCTACACTACTAGATACCGGCTCTCTACACTACTATATACCGGCTCTCTACACTACTACATACCGGCTCTCTACACTACTATATACCGGCTCTCTACACTACTATATACCGGCTCTCTACACTACTAGATACCGGCTCTCTACACTACTATATACTGGCTCTCTACACTACTATATACCGGCTCTCTACACTACTAGATACCGGCTCTCTACACTACTATATACCGGCTCTCTACACTACTACATACCGGCTCTCTACACTACTATATACCGGCTCTCTACACTACTATATACCGGCTCTCTACACTACTACATACCGGCTCTCTACACTACTATATACCGGCTCTCTACACTACTACATACCGGCTCTCTACACTACTACATACTGGCTCTCTACACTACTATATACCGGCTCTCTACACTACTATATACCGGCTCTCTACACTACTATATACCGGCTCTCTACACTACTATATACCGGCTCTCTACACTACTATATACCGGCTCTCTACACTACTATATACCGGCTCTCTACACTACTATATACCGGCTCTCTACACTACTATATACCGGCTCTCTACACTACTATATACTGGCTCTCTACACTACTATATACTGGCTCTCTACACTACTATATACTGGCTCTCTACACTACTATATACTGGCTCTTTACACTACTACATACCGGCTCTCTACACTACTAGATACCGGCTCTCTACACTACTATATACCGGCTCTCTACACTACTATATACCGGATCTCTACACTACTATATACCGGCTTTATGATAGTACTGTTTGCATTGGTTCCTATGGCTCAGTAGGATTAAAGATGGTTCCTGTTACACTGGGGTTGTTGGTTTGATTGCATGGGATATATACCATGTGTCACTGTCAATGTTAACCATTCTAGAAGTAGCTTCGATAAAAGATATGGCTGCTAAATGGTCATTTATTCATTGACACACTAAGCATCATTCTACTTGCACTACAGAACCACCTGGGAGACATGCAGCTGTGCATTAACCTAGACTGCAGACATTCTAGGAATACACTGAGCAAGAAACCAGATGTGCAGTACAGTAGATCAAAGTTTGTGTAGACAGCAGTCTACTGCTGAGGGAAGGACGGCTCCTAATAATGGGTGGAACAGAGCAGATGGATTGTCATCAAACACATTGAAAACCATGTGTTTCATAAATTTGCTACCAATTCCACTCCAGCCATTACCACGATCCCGTCCTCCCCAATTAAGGTGCCACCAACCTCCTGTGATAGCCACAGTTTAACGAGAGGAGAGCAGGTAGCCAGCAGCCATAGCAGACTTGGCCTTAGTCTGGGAACTTCCTAGATATTACTACTGTATGAGGATGAAAAATACTCAGTATATCCCTGATGTTGTCTTAGTCTGGAGGCCTTGCTTCCTTTGTCATCAGCTTATAAGGTCTCATTCCACAGGACATTACGGAAAAAAACGTCCAAAATTGCAGAAATTGAAAGTATGCGAGAGCTGCTTCATTCAGACATGAAATATTGGTTTTCTTTTTTTCCTGCACTCCATCCCTCTTTCCTCCCTCTCTCTCAGCCCCTGCCCCCCCCCCTCTCTCTGCCCCTGCCCCCCCCTCTCTGCCCCTGGCCTCACTCTGCCCCTTGTCCTCCATCTCTGCCCCTGCCTGGCCCTCACTCTCTTAACCTGGCCCTCACTCTCTTACCCTGGCCCTCTCTCTCAGCCCCTGGCCCTCACTCTCTTACCCTGGCCCTCTCTCTCAGCCCCTGGCCCTCACTCTCTTACCCTGGCCCTCTCTCTCAGCCCCTGGCCCTCTCTCTCAGCCCCTGGCCCTCACTCTCTTCCCCTGGCCCTCACTCTCTTCCCCTGGCCCTCACTCTCTTCCCCTGGCCCTCACTGTCTTCCCCTGGCCCTCTCTCTCTTCCCCTGGCCCTCACTCTCTTCCCCTGGCCCTCACTCTCTTCCCCTGGCCCTCTCTCTCTTCCCCTGGCGCTCTCTCTCTTCCCCTGGTCCTCTCTCTCTTCCCCTGGTCCTCTCTCTCTTCCCCTGGCCCTCTCTCTCTGCCCCTTGTCCTCCATCTCTGCCCCTTGTCCTCTCTCTCTGCCCCTGCCCCCCCCCCCCCCCCCTCTGCCCCTGGCCTCACTCTGCCCCTTGTCCTCCATCTCTGCCCCTGCCTGGCTCTCTCTCTCTTACCCTGGCCCTCTCTCTCTTACCCTGGCCCTCTCTCTCTGCCCCTGCCTGGCCCTCTCTCTCTTACCCTGGCCCTCTCTCTCTGCCCCTGCCTGGCCCTCTCTCTCTTACCCTGCCTGGCCCTCTCTCTCTTACCCTGGCCCTCTCTCTCTTACCCTGGCCCTCTCTCTCTGCCCCTGGCCCTCTCTCGCTTCCCCTGGCCCTCTCTCTCTTCCACTTCTCCCTCATATGTTTCTCTCTCCAACACACACACATGCTAATTTCTCTCTCTCTCTCTCTCTCTCTCTCTCTCTCTCTCTCTCTCTCTCTCTCTCTCTCTCTCTCTCTCTCTCTCTCTCTCTCTCACAGTCAGTAAGCTTAGAATTAATAACTTCTTTCCCCTTCTCATCTCCTTTTTCAAAGTTCACTCCCACGTCATTTTTTGCTCTACAAGACCTGATGCTCCTTTCTCCGAACACAGAACCCCTCTGCAATCATGCCTTCTCTCCCTCTCTTACTCCCAGCTGTGTTTGGAAACGTCCTGAACAGAAGATAGAGGGAACTAATTAGTGAACACAAGAGTTCATTCCATACCTTGTTTAGAAAGAACCTCCAGGAGAGGGAAAGTTAGAGAGTAGGGAGACAGAGAAAGTATGAGAGACCAACAGAGATACTTATAGAGTTATTATCTGAGGAAGAAGTATTCTAGAAATTCCATCTGTCTTCCTCCTTCAGCATCATGCTGCCAGCAATAATGAGATTAGCACGAACAGTACATACCTGACTGGCACACTATGTGTTTACTTCACAACTGCATCCTGGTAAGTTGTTCTCTCTAAGAGCAAAGAAATGGTGTATCATCATGACATCATCATCATCATCATGACTTGTTCTATATTGAAGCTCATGGTCTCATTTGTCCAATGTGATTATTATATACAGTACCAGTCAAACGTCTGGACACACCTACTCATTCCAGGGTTTTTATTTATTTGTACTATTTTCTACGTTGTAGACTAATAGTGAAGACATCAAACCTATGAAATAACACATATGGAATCAGGTAGTAACCAAAAAAGTCTAAATATATTTTATATTTGAGATTCTTTAGAGTAGCCACCCTTTGCCTTGATGACAGCTTTGCACTCTCTCGCCATAGCCACTGGGATCTTTGCCCATTCTTCAAGGCAAAACTGCTCCAGCTCCTTCAAGTTGGATGGGTTCCGCTGGTGTACAGCAATATTTAAGTCATACCACAGATTCTCAATTGGATTGAGGTCTGGGCTTTGGCAAGGCCATTCCAAGACATTTAAATGTTTCCCCTTAAACCACTCAAGTGTTGCTTTAGCAGTATGCTTAGGGTCATTATCCTGCTGGAAGGTGAACCTGCTGCCACCGCCATGCGTCACTGTGGGGATGGTGTTCTCAGGGTGATGAGAGGTGTTGGGTTTGCGCCAAACATAGCGTTTTCCTTGATGTCCAAAAAGCTACATTTTAGTCTCATCTGACCAGACTACCTTCTTCCATATGTTTGGGGAGTCTCCCACATGCCTTTTTGCAAACACCAAATGTGTTTGCTTATTTTTTTCTTTAACAATGTCTTTTTTCTGGACAGTCTTCTGTAAAGCCCAGCTCTGTGGAGTGTACGGCTTAAAGTGGTCCTATGGACAGATACTCCAATCTCTTCTGTGGAGCTTTGCAGCTCCTTCAGGGTTATCTTTGGTCTCTTTGTTGCCTCTCTGATTAATGCCCTCCTTGCCTGTTCCGTGAGTTTTGGTGGGCGGCCCTCTCTTGACAGGTTTGTTGTGGTACCATATTCTTTCTATTTTTTTAATAATGGATTTATTGGTGCTCCGTAGGTTGTTCAAAGTTTCTGATATTTTTTATAACCCAACCCTGATCTGTACTTCTCCACAACTTTGTCCCTGACCTGTTTGGAGAGCTCCTTGGTCTTCATGGTGCCGCTTGCTTGGTGGTGCCCCTTGCTTAGTGGTGTTACAGACTCTGGGGCCTTTCAGAACAGGTGTGTATATATACTGAGATCATGTGACAGATCATGTGACACTTAGATTGCACACAGGTGGACTTTATTTAACTAATTATGTGACTTCTGAAGGTAATTGGTTGCACCAGATCTTATTTAGGGGCTTCATAGCAAAGGGGTGAACACATATGCATCACCACTTTTTCATTTTTTGATTTTTTTAGAATGTTTTGAAAAAAGTAATTTTTTTCATTTCACTTCACCAATTTGGACTATTTTGTTTATGTACATTACATGAAATCCAAATAAAAATCCATTAAAATTTCCGGTTGTAATGCAACAAAATAGGAAAAACGCTAAGGGAATACTTTTGCAAGGCCCTGTATATGCAGATGATACAGTCTTATACTCAGTTGGCCCCTCCCCAGATGTTGTGTTAAATGCTCTACAACAAAGCTTTCTTCGTGTCCAACAAGCTTTCTCTATCCTTAACCTTGTTCTGAACACCTCCAAAACAAAGGTCACGTGGTTTGGTAAGAAGAATGTCCCTCTCCCCACAGGTGTGATTACTACCTCTGAGGGTTTAGAGCTTGAGGTAGTCACCTCATACAAGTACTTGGGAGTATGGCTAGACGGCACACTGTCCTCTCAGCACATATCAAAGCTGCAGGCTTAAGTTAAATCTAGACTTGGTTTCCTCTATCGTAATCGCTCCTCTTTCACCCCAGCTGACAAACTAACCCTGATTCAGATGACCATCCTACTCATGCTAGATTACGGAGACGTAATTTATAGATTGGCTGGTAAGGGTGCTCTCGAGCGGCTAGATATTCTTTACCATTCGGCCATCAGATTTGCCACCAATGCTCCTTATAGGACACATCACTGCACTCTATACTCCTCTGTAAACTGGTCATCTCTGTATACCTGTCGCAAGACCCACTTATTAATGCTTATTTATAAAACCCTCTTAGGCCTCACTCCCCCCCTATCTGAGATATCTACTGCAGCCCTCATCCTCCACATACAACACCCGTTCTGCCAGTCACATTCTGTTAAAGGCCCCGAAAGCACACACATCCCTGGGTCGCTCGTCGTTTCAGTTCGCTGCAGCTAGCGACTGGAACGAGCTGCAACAAACACTCAAACTGGACAGTTTTATCTCAATCTCTTCATTCAAAGACTCAATCATGGACACTCTTACTGACAGTTGTGGCTGCTTTGCGTAATGTATTGTTGTCTCTACCTTCTTGCACATTGTGCGGCTGTCTGTGCCCAATAACGTTTGTTCCATGTTTTGTGCTGCTACCATGTTGTTGCTACCATGTTGTTGTGATGTTGTTTTGCTACCATGCTGTGTTGTCATGTGTTGCTGCCTTGCTATGTTGTTGTCTTAGGTCTCTCTTTATGTCGTGTTTTCTCTCTTGTTGTGATGTCTGTTTTGTCCTATATTTATATATTTTTTTTAAAACCCAGACCCCGTCCCCGCAGGAGGCCTTTGGTAGGCCGTCATTGTAAATAAGAATTTGTTCTTAACTGACTTGCCTAGTTAAATAAAGATTCAATAAATAAAAATAAATATTTTCCAGCGGGGCTATACATTTGGGTGAGTTGTTTAGAAACGAGACATGACAATTAGAAAAATATGCCACAGGAGTTTTTGGAGCGAGAATAAGGAGGACTTTCTAGTAGTAAGACATGTATAAAAGCAACAGATACCATTAATAAGAAGTGGCTAGGAGCGTCTTATATGGTGAGCTACCGAGTGGCTAGGACAGGCAAGCCCTATACTATTGTGGAGGACTTCATTCTTCCTGCTGCCGTGCATATGGCTGGGACAATGCTGGGGGAAAAGGCCAAAACTATACAGACAATGTCTTCATCAAACAACACTGTTTCACGACGCATCAGTGACATGGCAGGGGATGTTTTGAAACAATTACTGCTTCGTATACAAGCCAGTGAATTATATGCGTTACAGCTAGATGAGTCAACAGGCGTGGCGGGCCTGGCACAGCTCCTGGTATATGTCCGTTACGTTTATGTGGGGTCAATTAAGGAAGACATCCTCTTCTGTTAATCTGGAAACCAGGACAACATGAGAGGATATTTTTAAAGTCCTGGACAGCTTTGTGACATCAAACGGACTTTGGTGGTCAAGATGTGTTGGTATCTGTACTGATGGCGCAAAAGCCATGACAGGGAGACATAGTGGAGTGGTAACGCGCGTGCAAGCAGTTGCTCGTGACGCCACTTGGGTACACTGCAGCATCCACCGAGAGGCTCTTGCTGCCAAGGGAATGCCTGACAGCTTGAAAGACGTTTTGGACACTACAGTGAAAATGGTTAACTTTGTTAAAGCAAAACCCCTGAACTCTCATGTATTTTCTGCACTATGCAATGATATGGGAAGCGACCATGTAACGCTTTTACAACATACAGAAGTGCGCTGGTTATCAAGGGGGAAATTATTGACTGGATTATTAATAAGTATTGAGTACTAAAGTATTGAAAAAAGTATGTTTTTTGAATTGATAGATGAGCTTAAAGTTTCCTTTAATGACAATAATTTTCACTTGTCTGTCCGCTTGCATGATGACAAGTTTCTCACACGACTGGCTTATCTGGGGGATGTTTTTTCTCATCTGAATCTAGGATTACAGGGACTCTCCGCAACTATATTCAATGTGCGGTTCAACATTGAGGCTATGATTAAGAAGTTGGAGCTCTTTTCTGTCTGCATTAACAAGGACAACACACAGGTCTTTCCATCACGGACAATGTCAAATGTGATATAGCGAAGCACTTGAGTGAGTTGGGTGCCCAATTACCCAGGTACTTTCCTGAAACGGACGACACAAACAACTGGATTTGTTATCCCTTTCATGCCCTGCCTACAGTCCACTTACCAATATCTATTCAGTCTTGTGTCCGAGATCAAGCTAACACTCTCTGTCTGACCATAAGAACCCTGTCTTGGTTGTGTCTGGAAGAGAAAGGCAGTCACTCACCTCGACCTGAGACCTCACTCTGCAGTACAGTATTGTTTCAAAACATAAGGGAAAAGGTCAGAACAGGATTGATAAACAAACTTTGCATACTACAGCACTTCCTCCTCTATGGACACAGATACTAGGACAGAGATACTAGGACACAGATACTAGGACAGAGATACTAGGACACATATACTAGGACAGAGATACTAGTACAGAGATACCAGGACACAGATACTAGTACAGAGATACCAGGACACAGATACTAGGACACGGATACTAGGACAGAGATACTAGGACACATATACTAGGACAGAGATACTAGGACACAGATACTAGGACACAGATACTAGTACAGAGATACCAGGACACAGATACTAGGACACGGATACTAGGACAGAGATACTAGGACACATATACTAGGACAGAGATACTAGGACACAGATACTAGGACACAGATACTAGTACAGAGATACCAGGACACAGATACTAGGACACGGATACTAGGACAGAGATACTAGGACACATATACTAGGACAGAGATACTAGGACACAGATACTAGGACACAGATACTAGTACAGAGATACCAGGACACAGATACTAGGACACGGATACTAGGACAGAGATACTAGGACACATATACTAGGACAGAGATACTAGGACACAGATACCAGGACACAGATACTAGGACACAGCTACTAGGACACAGATACTAGGACACGGATACTAGGACACAGATACTAGGACAGAGATACTAGGACACAGATACTAGTACAGAGATACCAGGACACAGAGACTAGGACACGGATACTAGGACAGAGATACTAGGACACATATACTAGGACACAGATACTAGGACACAGATACTAGGACAGAGATACTAGGACAGAGATACTAGGACAGAGATACTAGTACAGAGATACTAGGACACAGATACTAGGACAGAGATACTAGGACACAGATACTAGGACAGAGATACTAGGACAGAGATACTAGGACAGACATACTAGAACAGAGATACTAGAACAGAGATACTCAGGACAGAGATAATGAGAACAGAGATACTAGGACAGATATGCTGATAACAGAGATACTGGGAATAGAGATACTGAGAACAGAGATACTGAGAACGCAGATTCTAGGACAGAAACACTAGGACAGAGACACTAGGACAGAGATACTAGGACAGAGATACTAGGACAGAGACACTAGAACAGAGATACTAGGACACAGATACTAGGACAGAGATACTCAGGACAGGGATACTGACAACAGAGATACTGAGAACAGAGATACTAGGACACAGATACTAGGACACAGATACTAGGACAGAGACACTAGGACAGAGATACTAGGACACAGATACTAGGACAGAGATACTAGGACACAGATACTAGGACACAGATACTAGGACACAGATACTAGGACACAGATACTAGGACATAGATACTAGAACAGAGATACTCAGGACAGAGATACTAAGAACATAGATAATGAGAACAGATATACTAGGACAGATATACTGATAACAGAGATACTGGGAACAGAGATACTGAGAACAGCGATACCAGGAGATAGATAATTAGAACAGAGATACTAAGAACAGAGATACAATGAGAGAGATAATTAGAACAGAGATACTAAGAACAGAGATACTAAGAACAGAGATACTAGGACAGAGATACTGGGAACTGAGATACTGGGAACAGAGATTCTGAGAACAGCAGCACTAGGAAAGAGATACTGGGAACAGAGATACTGAGAACAAAGATACTAGGAGAGAGATAATGAGAACAGAGATACTAAGAACAGATATACTAGGACAGAGATACTGGGAACTGAGATACTGGGAACAGAGATTCTGAGAACAGCAACACTAGGAAAGAGATACTGAGAACAGAGACACTGAGAACAGAGATACTAAGACAGAGATATTAAGGACAGAGATTCTGAGAACAGCAATACTAGGAAATAGATACTGAGAACAGAGACACTGAGAACAGAGATACTAGGACAGAGATACTAGGACAGATATACTGAGACAGATATACTAGGACAGAGATACTGAGGACATAGATACCAGGACAGATATACTAGGAAGGAGATACTAAGGACGGAGATACTAAGGACGGAGATACTAAGGACAGATATACTAGACAGAGATACTAAGGACGTAGATACTAGGACAGATATACAAGGACAGATATACTAGGACAGAGATACTGAGGACATAGATACCAGGACAGATATACTAGGACAGAGTTACTAAGGACAGAGATACTAGGACAGAGATACTAAGGACAAAGATACTAAGGACAAAGATGCTTAAGACCAAATAAACTGTTGTTGCCGCTTTCATCATCATTTGTGTTTTTGTTTTGCTCACTTGTAACTATGATTGGGTCTGAATGCTTGACTATATATTTTTATTCAGAAATAATCTCATCTTGTATGGTAGGGGTTTAAGAGGATCTGGAGAATACAATGAGATCAAGGCCTTAAGCAGGCATCATTGAGCAGGCATCAGGGTCCAGTCTCCTTCCTACCAGGTCTGGTCCTGGTCCTGGGGCCATAGCCAGCTGTCATATGGAATCACAATCCATGCTTTTAATTAGCTTGTGTGTGTGTGTGTGTGTGTGTGTGTGTGTGTGTGTCTGTGTGTGTGTCTGTGTGTGTGTGTGTGTGTGTGTGTGTGTGTGTGTGTGTGTGTGTGTGTGTGTGTGTGTGTGTGTGTGTGTGTGTGTGTGTGTGTGTGTGTGTGTGTGTGTGTGTGTGTGTGTGTGTGTGTGTGTGTGTGTGTGTGTCTGTGTGTGTGTCTGTGTGTGTGTATACTAGGCCGGCTGTCTGGTTTTGCTCTGTGCTAGAGTGGGGTCAGCAGCTGCTGCTAGAGACTTGAGGGCCACAAATCATCTCACTCACACTCCATGCATGGGCTGTGTGTAGGGTAGAACTGCAGGTAGATCAGAGCCAGCGCACTCCAGTATTATCTTCCCAGCTGGAGATCCAGTCATTTCTCCACTACCATCTGAGTATCTGGGCTCCAGTCATTTCTCCACTACCATCTGAGTATCTGGGCTCCAGTCATTTCTCCACTACCATCTGAGTATCTGGGCTCCAGTCATTTCTCCACTACCATCTGAGTATCTGGGCTCCAGTCATTTCTCCACTACCATCTGAGTATCTGGGCTCCAGTCATTTCTCCACTACCATCTGAGTATCTGGGCTCCAGTCATTTCTCCGCTACCATCTGAGTATCTGGGCTCCAGTCATTTCTCCACTACCATCTGAGTATCTGGGCTCCAGTCATTTCTCCACTACCATCTGAGTATCTGGGCTCCAGTCATTTCTCCACTACCATCTGAGTATCTGGGCTCCAGTCATTTCTCCACTACCATCTGAGTATCTGGGCTCCAGTCATTTCTCCACTACCATCTGAGTATCTGGGCTCCAGTCATTTCTCCACTACCATCTGAGTATCTGGGCTCCAGTCATTTCTCCACTACCATCTGAATATCTGGGCTCCAGTCATTTCTCCACTACCATCTGAATTTCTGGGCTCCAGTCATTTCTCCACTACCATCTGAGTATCTGGGCTCCAGTCATTTCTCCACTACCATCTGAGTATCTGGGCTCCAGTCATTTCTCCGCTACCATCTGAATATCTGGGCTCCGGTCATTTCTCCACTACCATCTGAGTATCTGGGCTCCAGTCATTTCTCCACTACCATCTGGGTATCTGGGCTCCAGTCATTTCTCCACTACCATCTGAGTATCTGGGCTCCGGTCATTTCTCCACTACCATCTGAGTATCTGGGCTCCAGTCATTTCTCCACTACCATCTGGGTATCTGGGCTCCAGTCATTTCTCCACTACCATCTGAGTATCTGGGCTCCAGTCATTTCTCCACTACCATCTGGGTATCTGGGCTCCAGTCATTTCTCCACTACCATCTGAGTATCTGGGCTCCAGTCATCTCTCCACTACACACACATTAAGATTAAGGTGGGGATGGAGATAGCATGGCTATGATGATGAACATCATCCTGTAAACAGCCTGTCTACTCTAACACAAAAACGTGACCACAGTAAGTCGGTGTGAAACGTCTGTGTGGTAGTATCTGCAGCCTGACTGTGAGCGTGAGTGGTGGCAAGGTTAGGTGGGTTTCTCCTCATCATGGCAGAGGAAATTAAGGTTGATGGTGCCAACCCAGCAGCTCACAGCCCAGCTGCTAGTCTAGAGACTATAGGACAGCTAGTCTTTAGTAGCCAACACAGCAGCTCAGAGAAACTAGCTAAGAGATGACAGCTAGTCTTTAGTAGCCAACACAGCAGCTCAGAGAAACTAGCTAAGAGAGGACAGCTAGTCTTTAGTAGCCAACACAGCAGCTCAGAGAAACTAGCTAAGAGAGGACAGCTAGTCTTTAGTAGCCAACACAGCAGCTCAGAGAAACTAGCTAAGAGAGGACAGCTAGTCTTTAGTAGCCAACACAGCAGCTCAGAGAAACTAGCTAAGAGAGGGCAGCTAGTATTTAGTAGCCAACACAGCAGCTCAGAGAAACTAGCTAAGAGAGGTAGCTAGTCTTTAGTAGCCAACACAGCAGCTCAGAGAAACTAGCTAAGAGAGGACAGCTAGTCTTTAGTAGCCAACACAGCAGCTCAGAGAAACTAGCTAAGAGAGGACAGCTAGTCTTTAGTAGCCAACACAGCAGCTCAGAGAAACTAGCTAAGAGAGGGCAGCTAGTCTTTAGTAGCCAACACAGCAGCTCAGAGAAACTAGCTAAGAGAGGACAGCTAGTTTTTAGTAGCCAACACAGCAGCTCAGAGAAACTAGCTAAGAGAGGACAGCTAGTCTTTAGTAGCCAACACAGCAGCTCAGAGAAACTAGCTAAGAGAAGGCAGCTAGTCTTTAGTAGCCAACACAGTAGCTCAGAGAAACTAGCTAAGAGAGGACAGCTAGTCTTTAGTAGCCAACACAGCAGCTCAGAGAAACTAGCTAAGAGAGGACAGCTAGTCTTTAGTAGCCAACACAGCAGCTCAGAGAAACTAGCTAAGAGAAGGCAGCTAGTCTTTAGTAGCCAACACAGTAGCTCAGAGAAACTAGCTAAGAGAGGACAGCTAGTCTTTAGTAGCCAACACAGCAGCTCAGAGAAACTAGCTAAGAGAGGACAGCTAGTCTTTAGTAGCCAACACAGCAGCTCAGAGAAACTAGCTAAGAGAGGGCAGCTAGTCTTTAGTAGCCAACAAAGCAGCTCAGAGAAACTAGCTAAGAGAGGGCAGCCAGTCTTTTCTACAGCTCTCCTTAAAAATGGAATGCTGTGGTTTCTACACAAACCAACGTCTAGCTACTGTTCTGTACAGTGGCAACAGTATATCATCACATTGCCAGACATCCACAGCAGTAGCACCTAAGAGAAATCATGACAAGATACTGTATATCTATTCGACTCATAGGCCTCCCTACACTTGCTGCATCCATTTAGATAAACCTGCTTTTGAAAATCTTGATGGATGGCAGTTGAAGTGAAAATCAGTACACCAGATAAAGGACCAAACCTGTCCCAGTAACAGCAGATAAAGGAGACAACCTGTCCCAGTACACTAGATAAAGGAGACAACTTGTCCCAGTACACCAGATAAAGGAGACAACTTGTCCCAGTATACCAGATAAAGGAGACAACTTGTCCCAGTACACCAGATAAAGGAGACAACCTGTCCCAGTACACCAGATAAAGGACACAACCTGTCCCAGTACACCAGATAAAGGAGACAACTTGTCCCAGTACACCAGATAAAGGAGACAACTTGTCCCAGTATACCAGATAAAGGAGACAACCTGTCCCAGTACACCAGATAAAGGACACAACTTGTCCCAGTACACCAGATAAAGGAGACAACTTGTCCCAGTACACCAGATAAAGGAGACAACCTGTCCCATTATACCAGATAAAGGAGACAACTTGTCCCTGTATACCAGTAACAGGAGACAACTTGTCCCAGTATACCAGTAAACAGGAGACCACCTGTCCCAGTAACAGCAGATAAAGGAGACAACCTGTCCCAGTACACGGGTGGCGCAGTGGTCTAGGGCACTGCATCGCAGTGCTAGCTGCGCCACCAGAGTCTCTGGGTTCGCGCCCAGGCTCTGTCGCAGCCGGCCGCAACCGGGAGATCCGTGGGGCGACGCACAATTGGCATAGCGTCGTCCGGGTTTGGCCGGTAGGGAGGGTTTGGCCGGTAGGGATATCCTTGTCTCAGTATGTAAAAATTTAATAAAATGTATGCACTCTACTGTAAGTCGCTCTGGATAACAGCGTCTGCTAAATGACTAAAATGTAAAAAATGTACACCAGATAAAGGAGACAACTTGTCCCAGTACACCAGATAAAGGAGACAACTTGTCCCAGTATACCAGATAAAGGAGACAACCTGTCCCAGTACACCAGATAAAGGACACAACTTGTCCCAGTACACCAGATAAAGGAGACAACTTGTCCCAGTACACCAGATAAAGGAGACAACCTGTCCCATTATACCAGATAAAGGAGACAACTTGTCCCTGTATACCAGTAACAGGAGACAACTTGTCCCAGTATACCAGTAAATAGGAGAACACCTGTCCCAGTTCACCAGATAAAGGAGACAACTTGTCCCAGTACACCAGATAAAGGAGACAACTTGTCCCAGTATACCAGATAAAGGAGACAACTTGACCCAGTATACCAGATAAAGGAGACAACTTGTCCCTGTATACCAGTAACAGGAAACAATCTGTCCCAGTATACCAGTAACAGGAGACAACTTGTCCCAGTATACCAGTAACAGGAGACAACCTGTCCCAGTAACAGCAGACAACATGTCCCAGTATACAAGTAAAAGTAGACAACCTGTCCCAGTATACCAGTAACAGGAGACAACTTGTCCCAGTATACCAGTAACAGGAGAAAACCTGTCCCAGTATACCAGTAACAGGAGACAACTTGTCCCAGTATACCAGTAACAGGAGACAACTTGTCCCAGTATACCAGTAACAGGAGACAACTTGTCCCAGTATACCAGTAACAGGAGACAACTTGTCCCAGTATACCAGTAACAGGAGAAAACCTGTCCCAGTATACCAGTAACAGGAGACAACTTGTCCCAGTATACCAGTAACAGGAGACAACTTGTCCCAGTATACCAGTAACAGGAGACAACTTGTCCCAGTATACCAGTAAACAGAGACAACTTGTCCCAGTATACCAGTAACAGGAGACAACCTGTCCCAGTATACCAGTAAACAGAGACAACTTGTCCCAGTATACCAGTAAAAGGAGACAACCTGTCCCAGTATACCAGTAACAGGAGACAACCTGTCCCAGTATACCAGTAAAAGGAGACAACATGTCCTAGTATACCAGTAAAAGGAGACAACATGTCCCAGTACACCAGTAAAAGGAGACAACATGTCCCAGTACACCGGTAAAAGGAGACAACCTGTCCCAGTATACCAGTAACAGGAGACAACTTGTCCCAGTATACCAGTAAAGGGAGACAACATGTCCTAGTATACCAGTAAAAGGAGACAACATGTCCCAGTATACCAGTAAAAGGAGACAACATGTCCCAGTATACCGGTAAAAGGAGACAACATGTCCCAGTATACCAGTAAAAGGAGACAACATGTCCTAGTATACCAGTAAAAGGAGACAACATGTCCCAGTATACCGGTAAAAGGAGACAACATGTCCCAGTACACCAGTAAAAGGAGACAACATGTCCCAGTACACCGGTAAAAGGAGACAACCTGTCCCAGTATACCAGTAGCAGGAGACAACTTGTCCCAGTATACCAGTAAAAGGAGACAACATGTCCCAGTATACCAGTAAAAGGAGACAACATGTCCCAGTATACCAGTAAAAGGAGACAACATGTCCCAGTATACCGGTAAAAGGAGACAACATGTCCCAGTATACCGGTAAAAGGAGACAACATGTCCCAGTACACCAGTAAAAGGAGACAACCTGTCCCAGTAAAAGGAGACAACCTGTTTCAGTATACCAGTAAAAGGAGACAACATGTCCCAGTATACCAGTAAAAGGAGACAACATGTCCCAGTATACCGGTAAAAGGAGACAACATTTCCCAGTATACCGGTAAAAGGAGACAACCTGTCCCAGTATACCGGTAAAAGGAGACAACATGTCCCAGTATACCGGTAAAAGGAGACAACATGTCCCAGTACACCAGTAAAAGGAGACAACATGTCCCAGTACACCGGTAAAAGGAGACAACCTGTCCCAGTATACCGGTAAAAGGAGACAACATGTCCCAGTACACCAGTAAAAGGAGACAACCTGTCCCAGTATACCAGTAAAAGGAGACAACATGTCCCAGTATACCGGTAAAAGGAGACAACATGTCCCAGTATACCGGTAAAAGGAGATAACCTGTCCCAGTACACCAGTAAAAGGAGATAACCTGTCCCAGTATACCAGTAACAGGAGACAACCTGTCCCAGTATACCAGTAAAAGGAGACAACATGTCCTAGTATACCAGTAAAAGGAGACAACATGTCCCAGTACACCAGTAAAAGGAGACAACATGTCCCAGTACACCGGTAAAAGGAGACAACCTGTCCCAGTATACCAGTAACAGGAGACAACTTGTCCCAGTATACCAGTAAAAGGAGACAACATGTCCTAGTATACCAGTAAAAGGAGACAACATGTCCCAGTATACCAGTAAAAGGAGACAACATGTCCCAGTATACCGGTAAAAGGAGACAACATGTCCCAGTATACCAGTAAAAGGAGACAACATGTCCTAGTATACCAGTAAAAGGAGACAACATGTCCCAGTATACCGGTAAAAGGAGACAACATGTCCCAGTACACCAGTAAAAGGAGACAACATGTCCCAGTACACCGGTAAAAGGAGACAACCTGTCCCAGTATACCAGTAGCAGGAGACAACTTGTCCCAGTATACCAGTAAAAGGAGACAACATGTCCCAGTATACCAGTAAAAGGAGACAACATGTCCCAGTATACCGGTAAAAGGAGACAACATGTCCCAGTACACCAGTAAAAGGAGACAACATGTCCCAGTACACCAGTAAAAGGAGACAACCTGTCCCAGTAAAAGGAGACAACCTGTCTCAGTATACCAGTAAAAGGAGACAACATGTCCCAGTATACCAGTAAAAGGAGACAACATGTCCCAGTATACCGGTAAAAGGAGACAACATTTCCCAGTATACCGGTAAAAGGAGACAACCTGTCCCAGTATACCGGTAAAAGGAGACAACATGTCCCAGTATACCGGTAAAAGGAGACAACATGTCCCAGTACACCAGTAAAAGGAGACAACATGTCCCAGTACACCGGTAAAAGGAGACAACCTGTCCCAGTATACCGGTAAAAGGAGACAACATGTCCCAGTACACCAGTAAAAGGAGACAACCTGTCCCAGTATACCAGTAAAAGGAGACAACATGTCCCAGTATACCGGTAAAAGGAGACAACATGTCCCAGTATACCGGTAAAAGGAGATAACCTGTCCCAGTACACCAGTAAAAGGAGACAACCTGTCCCAGTATACCAGTAAAAGGAGACAACATGTCCCAGTATACAAGTAAAAGGAGACAACATGTCCCAGTATACCAGTAAAAGGAGACAACATGTCCCAGTATACCGGTAAAAGGAGACAACATGTCCCAGTATACCAGTAAAAGGAGACAACATGTCCCAGTATACCGGTAAAAGGAGACAACATGTCCCAGTACACCGGTAAAAGGAGACAACTTGTCCCAGTATACCAGTAACAGGAGAAAACCTGTCCCAGTATACCAGTAACAGGAGACAACTTGTCCCAGTATACCAGTAACAGGAGACAACTTGTCCCAGTATACCAGTAACAGGAGACAACTTGTCCCAGTATACCAGTAACAGGAGACAACTTGTCCCAGTATACCAGTAACAGGAGAAAACCTGTCCCAGTATACCAGTAACAGGAGACAACTTGTCCCAGTATACCAGTAACAGGAGACAACTTGTCCCAGTATACCAGTAACAGGAGACAACTTGTCCCAGTATACCAGTAAAAGGAGACAACTTGTCCCAGTATACCAGTAAACAGAGACAACTTGTCCCAGTATACCAGTAACAGGAGACAACCTGTCCCAGTATACCAGTAAACAGAGACAACTTGTCCCAGTATACCAGTAAAAGGAGACAACCTGTCCCAGTATACCAGTAACAGGAGACAACCTGTCCCAGTATACCAGTAAAAGGAGACAACATGTCCTAGTATACCAGTAAAAGGAGACAACATGTCCCAGTACACCAGTAAAAGGAGACAACATGTCCCAGTACACCGGTAAAAGGAGACAACCTGTCCCAGTATACCAGTAACAGGAGACAACTTGTCCCAGTATACCAGTAAAAGGAGACAACATGTCCTAGTATACCAGTAAAAGGAGACAACATGTCCCAGTATACCAGTAAAAGGAGACAACATGTCCCAGTATACCGGTAAAAGGAGACAACATGTCCCAGTATACCAGTAAAAGGAGACAACATGTCCTAGTATACCAGTAAAAGGAGACAACATGTCCCAGTATACCGGTAAAAGGAGACAACATGTCCCAGTACACCAGTAAAAGGAGACAACATGTCCCAGTACACCGGTAAAAGGAGACAACCTGTCCCAGTATACCAGTAGCAGGAGACAACTTGTCCCAGTATACCAGTAAAAGGAGACAACATGTCCCAGTATACCAGTAAAAGGAGACAACATGTCCCAGTATACCAGTAAAAGGAGACAACATGTCCCAGTATACCGGTAAAAGGAGACAACATGTCCCAGTATACCGGTAAAAGGAGACAACATGTCCCAGTACACCAGTAAAAGGAGACAACCTGTCCCAGTAAAAGGAGACAACCTGTCTCAGTATACCAGTAAAAGGAGACAACATGTCCCAGTATACCAGTAAAAGGAGACAACATGTCCCAGTATACCGGTAAAAGGAGACAACATGTCCCAGTATACCAGTAAAAGGAGACAACATGTCCCAGTATACCGGTAAAAGGAGACAACCTGTCCCAGTATACCAGTAAAAGGAGACAACCTGTCCCAGTATACCAGTAAAAGGAGACAACCTGTCCCAGTATACCAGTAAAAGGAGACAACATGTCCCAGTATACCGGTAAAAGGAGACAACCTGTCCCAGTATACCAGTAAAAGGAGACAACATGTCCCAGTATACCGGTAAAAGGAGACAACCTGTCCCAGTACACCAGTAAAAGGAGACAACATGTCCCAGTATACCAGTAAAAGGAGACAACATGTCCCAGTATACCAGTAAAAGGAGACAACATGTCCCAGTATAACGGTAAAAGGAGACAACATGTCCCAGTATACCAGTAAAAGGAGACAACATGTCCCAGTATACCGGTAAAAGGAGACAACATGTCCCAGTATACCGGTAAAAGGAGACAACATGTCCCAGTATACCGGTAAAAGGAGACAACATGTCCCAGTATACCGGTAAAAGGAGACAACATGTCCCAGTATAACGGTAAAAGGAGACAACATGTCCCAGTATACCAGTAAAAGGAGACAACATGTCCCAGTATACCGGTAAAAGGAGACAACATGTCCCAGTATACCGGTAAAAGGAGACAACATGTCCCAGTATACCGGTAAAAGGAGACAACATGTCCCAGTATACCGGTAAAAGGAGACAACATGTCCCAGTATACCAGTAAAAGGAGACAACATGTCCCAGTATACCGGTAAAAGGAGACAACATGTCCCAGTATACCGGTAAAAGGAGACAACATGTCCCAGTATAACGGTAAAAGGAGACAACATGTCCCAGTATACCAGTAAAAGGAGACAACATGTCCCAGTATACCGGTAAAAGGAGACAACATGTCCCAGTATACCGGTAAAAGGAGACAACATGTCCCAGTATACCAGTAAAAGGAGACAACATGTCCCAGTATACCGGTAAAAGGAGACAACATGTCCCAGTATACCGGTAAAAGGAGACAACATGTCCCAGTATACCAGTAAAAGGAGACAACATGTCCCAGTATACCGGTAAAAGGAGACAACATGTCCCAGTATACCAGTAAAAGGAGACAACATGTCCCAGTACACCAGTAAAAGGAGACAACATGTCCCAGTATACACGTAAAAGGAGACAACATGTCCCAGTATAACGGTAAAAGGAGACAACATGTCCCAGTATACCAGTAAAAGGAGACAACATGTCCCAGTATACCAGTAAAAGGAGACAACATGTCCCAGTATACCAGTAAAAGGAGACAACATGTCCCAGTATACCAGTAAAAGGAGACAACATGTCCCAGTATACCAGTAAAAGGAGACAACATGTCCCAGTATACCAGTAAAAGGAGACAACATGTCCCAGTATACAAGTAAAAGGAGACTACCTAATCAGGACAAGTGGTTTGGTCTGTGTGACTCATAGTTCGGCATGATGTGATGGGTGTGTGTGCACGTGAGAGACTGGTTATGGTTCATGTCCCCTACAGTACCATCATCAACAGACTGTCTATCGTCACTCTCATAGTGGAGAGACTAGTTATGGTTCATGTCCCCTACAGTACCATCATCATACAGACAGTTTGTCATCACTCTCATAGTGGAGAGACTAGTTATGGTTCATGTCCCCTACAGTACCATCATCATACAGACAGTGGCAGAAACATTACAGTGGGATGATAAGAGAGCACAGCCCGAGAGAAGGAGAGGAAGTCGACTCAATAAGATGCATATCTGTCTAGGATGGGGACAGGAAATCACGGTTCACCTCCATGAATTGGCTGGCCGGCTGAGGCAGCGTCTCAACACCTCTCTCAGAATGCATGCCGACACACGCACCCATTGCATGCACGCATTGCACACACACACACACACACACACACACACACACACACACACACACACACACACACACACACACACACACACACACACACACACACACACACACACACACACACACACACACACACACACACACACACACACACACACACACACACACACACACACACACACACACACACACACACACACACACACACACATCCCTTCAAGGAGGTAGTGAGAAGGGAGGTTGAGGTTATAATGCTGGTTTCAAGCTCCTTTAGTCCTGGCAGAGCAAGGCCAAGCTACAGAGGTGGTTCAGTAGTCTCTCAGAGCACGTCCAGCCAGCTTGACTATGCTGCAGTGCAGAGAGGTTACGCAGCCAGGGGGAAAGAGGAGAGGATGAAGGGAGAGGGGAGAGGATAGAGGATGGAGGTAGAGGGAAACTGGGTGGATGGAGGAGCGGAGAGAGGGAGAGAAGGGAGATTGTGGGCAGCTGTGCTGTTATTGATGTGGAGGAGGAGGTAAAGGAGGGAGAAAGACAGAAGTGGAGCAGGGTGAAGAAGGGAGGAGGGGGAAGAGTGAGAGGGAGAACAGCCAAGTGCCAGTCCTCATTAAGCAAAGGAGCACCAAAATACTAAATAACTAGCAGGAGGGCAGCCACCAAAATAAACCTGAGCAATTAACAAATGGCTGCAATCAGGCCCTGTGTGTGTGTGTGTGTGTGTGTGTGTGTGTGTGTGTGTGTGTGTGTGTGTGTGTGTGTGTGTGTGTGTGTGTGTGTGTGTGTGTGTGTGTGTGTGTGTGTGTGTGTGTGTGTGTGTGTGTGTGTGTGTGTGTGTGTGTGTGTGTGTGTGTGTGTGTGTGTGTGTGTGTGTGTGTGTGAGTGTGTGAGTGTGTGCGTGTGTGCGTGTGTGTGCGCACGGTCATAAACCTGGGGACTAAGAGGGCTAGCTCCGTGTGTTCCAGAGGTCTTAGGCTCTCTGAGGACAGGAAGCTTACCAATGAGCTTTTACACAAAAGATACATCCAACTAAAGCACGGTGTATTTAGTGATACAATGTATAGTACCATTCGTTAAGAGTACAGTAGCATATATTACAGTTCAGCCTGCCTGATAAGGAGTCTCCAGTCAGAGGTTTCGACTTTGTGCCAGTGCTTTCAGGATATCTCCCTATGTCTGTCTGTCCGTCCATCTATCTGAGAGTGGCCCCTGCCCAGACCCACTGGCTGAAAAGGAATGGAAGAGTGTCCATTTCCGCCGAGTGTACAAAATGTCATCTGTAATCTAGGGGCCAGAGCTGGAGAGGTAGAGGAGAGGCTGAGAGAGAGAGAGGAAGAGAAAGAGAAGTAGATAGAGAGAAGTAGAGAGGTGAGAGAAAACAGAGGCAGAGAGAGAGAGAGAGAGAGAGAAAACAGAGAGAGAGAGCAGACAGAGAGAGAGAGAGATATCAGAGAGAGAGAGCAGAGAGAGAGAGAGCAGAGAGAGAGAGCAGAGAGAGCAGGCAGAGAGAGAGCAGAGAGAGCGAGCAGAGAGAGAGAGCACAGAGAGAGCGAGCAGAGAGAGCAGAGAGAGAGAGAGAGAGAGAGGCAGAGAGAGAGAGAGGCAGAGAGAGAGAGGCAGAGAGAGGAGAGAGAGGCAGAGGCAGAGAGAGAGAGCAGAGAGAGAGCAGAGAGAGAGAGAGAGAGAGAGGGAGAGGCAGAGAGAGAGAGCAGAGAGCAGAGAGAGAGAGAGAGAGCGGGAGAGGCAGAGAGAGAGAGCAGAGAGAGAGCATAGAGAGAGAGAGAGAGAGAGAGAGAGGGAGAGGCAGAGAGAGAGAGCAGAGAGATAGCAGAAAGAGAGAGAAGAGAGAGAGAGAGAGAGAGAGAGAGAGAGAGAGAGAGAGAGAGAGAGAGAGAGAGAGAGAGAGAGAGAGGCAGAGAGAGGCAGAGAGAGAGGCAGAGAGAGAGGCAGAGAGAGAGGCAGAGAGAGAGAGAGAGAGAGAGAGAGAGAGAGAGAGAGAGAGAGAGAGAGAGAGAGAGAGAGAGAGAGAGAGAGAGAGAGAGAGAGAGAGAGAGGCAGAGAGAGGCAGAGAGAGAGGCGGAGAGAGAGGCGGAGATAGAGGCAGAGAGAGAGGAGAGAGAGAGAGAGAGAGAGAGAGAGAGAGAGAGAGAGAGAGAGAGAGAGAGAGAGAGAGAGAGAGAGAGAGAGAGAGAGACATATTTCCCTCAGATTACACAGATCCACAAAGAATTCGAAAACAAATCCAATTTTGATAAACTCCCATATCTACTGGGTGAAATTCCACAGTGTGCCATCACAGCAGCAAGATTTGTGACCTGTTGCCACAAGAAAAGGGCAACCAGTGAAGAACAAACACCACTGTAAATACAACCCATATTTATGTTTATTTATTTTAACTTTCGTGCTTTAACCATTTGTACATTGTTACAACACTGCATATATATAATATGACATTTGTAATGTCTTTATTGTTTTGAAACTTCTGTATGTGTAATGTTTACTGTTCATTTTTATTGTTTATTTGACTTTTGTATATTACCTACCTCACTTGCTTTGGCAATGTTAACACATGTTTCCCATGCCAATAAAGCCCCTTGAATTGAATTGAATTGAATTGAATTGAGAGAGAGAGAGAGAGAGAGAGGGAGGGAGGGAGGGAGAGAGAGAGAGAGAGAGAGAGAGAGAGAGAGAGAGAGAGAGAGAGAGAGAGAGAGAGAGAGAGAGAGAGAGAGAGAGAGAGAGAGAGAGAGAGAGAGAGAGAGAGAGAGAGAGGCAGAGAGAGGGAGAGAGAGGTAGAGAGAGAGACAGAGAGAGAGAGAGAGAGGGAGAGAGAGAGAGAGAGAGAGAGAGAGAGAGAGATGACTGGTTGTGATGACGCAGGCAGACGCAGCCCTGATAATTTTTTATTTTTTATTTTATTTCACCTTTATTTAACCAGGTAGGCTAGTTGAGAACAAGTTCTCATTTACAACTGCAACCTGGCCAAGATAAAGCAAAGCAGTGCGACAAAAACAACAACACAGAGCTACACATGGGATAAACAAACGTACAGTCAATAACACAATTGAAAAATCTGTATACAGTGTGTGCAAATGAAGTAAGGAGGTAAGGCAATAAACAGGCCATTACAATTTAGCAATTAACACTGGAGTGACAGATGTGCAGATGAGGATGTGCAAGTAGAAATACTGGTGGGCAAAAGAGCAGAAAAACAAAAACAAATATGGGGATGAGGTAGGTAGTTGGTTGGATGGGCGATTTACAGATGGGCTGTGTACAGCTGCAGCGATCGGTAAGCTGCTCTGACAGTTGATGCTTAAAGTTAGAGAGGGAGATATAAGTCTCCAAATTCAGTGATTTCTTGCAATTCGTTCCAGTCACTGGCAGCAGAGAACTGGAAGGAAAGGCAGCCAAAGGAGGTGTTGGCTTTGGGGGTAGAAAATGACCTGCTGGAGTGAAGTATACTTGCTGACATATACCTGCTGGAGCGCGTGCTACCGGTGGGTGTTGCTATGGTGACCAGTGAGCTGAGATAAGGCGGAGTTTTACATAGCAAAGACTTATAGATGACCTGGGGCCAGTGGGTTTGATATGTAGTGAGGGCCAGCCAACGAGAGCGTACAGGTTGCAGTGGTGGGTAGTAAATCAAATCAAATCAAATTTTATTAAATCAAATCAAATCAAATCAAATAGTATATGGGGCTTTGGTGACAAAACGGATGGCACTGTGATAGACTGCTTTCCAATTTGCTGAGTAGAGTGTTGGAGGCTATTTTGCAAATGACATCGCCGAAGTCAAGGATCGGTAGGATAGTCAGTTTTACGAGGGTATGTTTGGCAGCATGAGTGAAGGATGCTTTGTTGCGGAATAGGAAGCCGATTCTAGATTTAATTTTGGATTGGAGATGCTTAATATGAGTCTGGAAGGAGAGTTTACAGTCTAGCAAGACACCTAGGTATTTATAGTTGTCCACATATTAGTGATGCTAGTCGGGCGGGCGGGTGTGGGCAGCGATCGGTTGAAGAGCATGCATTTGGTTTTACTAGCATTTAAGAGCAGTTGGAGGCCACGGAATGAGTGTTGTATGGCATTGAAGCTCGTCTGGAGGTTAGTTAACACAGTGTCCAAGGAAGGGCCAGATGTAACAGAATGGTGTCGTCTGCGTAGAGGTGGATCAAAGAATCACCCGCAGCAAGAGCGACATCATAAAAATATATACAGAGAAAAGAGTTGATTACCAATCTCAGGCCTTATTGTCTACTTTGAGCTCTGAGGTGATGGTTCACCTCAGTGAATGGAGGGGATTTTACATACATCAACAATATTAAAAGGAGTTGGACTAAAGCAAGATCCAAAGCATAGGAAAAAGAGAATGTTCACTCACTGTTTCCCTTCTTCCAAAGTGATTATTTAATGTTTTCTCTCAGGTCACTGATCTTTGAGTTCTGTGATTACTGTACTGTTGTGATCTCTGTAGGTGATTACTGTACTGTTGTGATCTCTGTAGGTGATTACTGTACTGTTGTGATCTCTGTAGGTGATTACTGTACTGTTGTGATCACTGTAGGTGATTACTGTACTGTTGTGATCTCTGTAGGTGATTACTGTACTGTTGTGATCTCTGTAGGTGATTACTGTACTGTTGTGATCTCTGTAGGTGATTACTGTACTGTTGTGATCTCTGTAGGTGATTACTGTACTGTTGTGATCTCTGTAGGTGATCACTGTACTGTTGTGATCACTGTACTGTTGTGATCTCTCTAGGTGATTACTGTACTGTTGTGATCTCTCTAGGTGATTACTGTGCTGTTGTGATCTCTATATGTGATCTCTGTAATGTTGTGATCTATGTAGGTGATTACTGTACTGTTGTGATCTCTGTAATGTTGTGATCTCTCTAGGTGATCACTGTACTGTTGTGATCTCTCTAGGTGATTACTGTGCTGTTGTGATCTCTATAGGTGATCTCTGTAATGTTGTGATCTCTGTAGGTGAATTCTGTACTGTTGTGATCTCTGTAGGTGATTACTGTACTGTTGTGATCTCTATAGGTGATCTCTGTAATGTTGTGATCTATGTAGGTGATTACTGTACTGTTGTGATCTCTGTAATGTTGTGATCTCTCTAGGTGATCACTGTACTGTTGTGATCACTGTAATGTTGTGATCTCTGTAGGTGATGACAGTGACTGACTGACAAGCCTGAGAGCTTCTCTAAGTGGCTCATCTGGGTGGCATGGTAACAGGCCCTAACAGACAGTCATGTGCGATCACAGAGTAGCAGTCTTCCACTGACGGCCTGGTCTGCTACCCTGAAAATAAAATGTATGTGTTTGTGACAGAGTGTGTGTGATTGAAAATGTGTGTGTGTGACAGAGTGTGTGTGATTGAAAATGTGTGAGTGTGCGTGCATGCCCATGACAACGTATGCACACGCCTGTGTGTGTGTGTTGGTACCAGTGAAGCCTAAAGAGCCAGTGGTCCTGTGAGACTGCAGAGAGTTCTGGAAGTCAGTGGTCCTGTGAACAAGTGTGTCCCATTACAGTCAGCAGCCAAGGCTCTTAGCCTGATCAGTTTCTATGGCTCACCTACCAGCTGATCAATTCTCTTCAGGAGAGGACTCACTTACTGTAGAGCTGTGTGTGTGTGTGTGTGTGTGTGTGTGTGTGTGTGTGTGTGTGTGTGTGTGTGTGTGTGTGTGTGTGTGTGTGTGTGTGTGTGTGTGTGTGTGTGTGTGTGTGTGTGTGTGTGTGTGTGTGTGTGTGTGTGTGTGTGTGTGTGTGTGTGTGTGTGTGTGTGTGTGTGTGTGTGTGTGTGTGTGTGTGTGTGTGTGCGCGTGTGTGTGTGTGTGTGTGTGTGTATGCCCGGTCCAAGGATAGCCATTTGCTGTATGCCAGTCACAGTACCCAGTATAATGGACTCTGAGCAACTGTTTCAGAATGGGCTAAAGTGACATAATCATGGTTTTGGGAAGCGGCCCATTGATTCGGATTCTAATTGGCACCGTGACACGACCTTCAGTAACCAACTTCTTATATAAAGATACTGAACTTTCCAAAACTGCACAGTTGGCTACAATACATGCATGATCAGAGGTTAGATATAGTCTATAATGGCTGTCTTTCAGAAGTATAACCCATTTGTTCTGTACACCATGCAGTGTTTGGGGTAGAATCTCCTTCCAACAGACACACAGACCCATTAGAAAGGAAGAACAGAGAGATCGATAGACAGAGATAGACAGTCAGCTCCATCAGTCAGACAGACAGTCAGCTCCATCAGTCAGACAGACAGTCAGCTCCATCAGTCAGACAGACAGTCAGCTCCATCAGTCAGACAGACAGTCAGCTCCATCAGTCAGACAGACAGTCAGCTCCATCAGTCAGACAGACAGTCAGCTCCATCAGTCAGACAGACAGTCAGCTCCATCAGTCAGACAGACAGTCAGCTCCATCAGTCAGACAGACAGTCAGCTCCATCAGTCAGACAGACAGTCAGCTCCATCAGTCAGACAGACAGTCAGCTCCATCACAGACAGTCAGCTCCATCAGTCAGACAGACAGTCGGCTCCATCAGTCAGACAGACAGTCAGCTCCATCAGTCAGACAGACAGTCAGCTCCATCAGTCAGACAGACAGTCAGCTCCATCAGTCAGACAGACAGTCAGCTCCATCAGTCAGACAGACAGTCAGCTCCATCAGTCAGACAGACAGTCAGCTCCATCAGTCAGACAAACAGTCAGCTCCATGAGTCAGACAGACAGTCAGCTCCATCACAGACAGTCAGCTCCATCAGTCAGACAGACAGTCGGCTCCATCAGTCAGACAGACAGTCAGCTCCATGAGTCAGACAGACAGTCAGCTCCATCACAGACAGTCAGCTCCATCACAGACAGTCAGCTCCATCAGTCAGACAGACAGTCGGCTCCATCAGTCAGACAGACAGTCAGCTCCATCAGTCAGACAGACAGTCGGCTCCATCAGTCAGACAGGCGCACATTTGGCCCAGCGTCGTTCGGGTTTGGCTGGGGTTAAAAGGTTAAATAAATAAAACTTCAGGAGTTCCACTACGATCAGAAGCAGCGGACTGCACTGAGGTAGATGGATGCAGTGTGAGGAGTTGCAGCAGAGGACATGTTTTTCCATTTCCAAAGTGTAACACAATGCTATCAGCTCCCTTTACTATCCAGCACCACGGGTATGTGTGTAATGAACGATGGACAGAGAGAGAGAGAGAGAGAGAGAGGGAGAGAGAGAGCAGCTGGTTGTCATAGCGACATATGCGGCAGATGATGATGACGCTGCAGACCCCGTAGTACTATACCCTCTGGTAATTACACCATCCCAAATTACACATACACACACTACAGGCCCTCCTACTACCAAAGCTCGAGTCATTAGAGCATCACACAGCTGAGAGCAGACTTATCAGACTCAATCATTGTCATTGTCCATTGGAGATTGTACCCCCTCTGTTCCTCTCTTCCTCTCTCCACCACTTATCCCCCCATCCCTGCCAGCCTCAGGCCTCCATGTATCCCCCATCCCTGCCAGCCTCAGGCCTCCATTTATCCCCCCATCCCTGCCAGCCTCAGGCCTCCATTTATTCCCCATCCCTGCCAGCCTCAGGCCTCCATTTATCCCCCATCCCTGCCAGCCTCAGGCCTCCATTTATCCCCCATCCCTGCCAGCCTCAGGCCTCCATGTATCCCCCCATCCCTGCCAGCCTCAGGCGTCCATTTATTTACATTTACATTTAAGTCATTTAGCAGACGCTCTTATCCAGAGCGACTTACAAATTGGTGCATTCACCTTATGATATCCAGTGGAACAACCACAACCACTTTACAATAGTGTGTGGGGGGGGGGGGGGGGGGGGTTAGAAGGATTACTTTATCCTATCCTAGGTATTCCTTAAAGAGGTGGGGTTTCAGGTGTCTCCGGAAGGTGGTGATTGACTCCGCTGACCTGGCGTCGTGAGGGAGTTTGTTCCACCATTGGGGTGCCAGAGCAGCGAACAGTTTTGACTGGGCTGAGCGGGAACTGTACTTCCTCAGAGGTAGGGAGGCGAGCAGGCCAGAGGTGGATGAACGCAGTGCCCTTGTTTGGGTGTAGGGCCTGATCAGAGCCTGAAGGTACGGAGGTGCCGTTCCCCTCACAGCTCCGTAGGCAAGCACCATGGTCTTGTAGCGGATGCGAGCTTCAACTGGAAGCCAGTGGAGAGAGCGGAGGAGCGGGGTGACGTGAGAGAACTTGGGAAGGTTGAACACCAGACGGGCTGCGGCGTTCTGGATGAGTTGTAGGGGTTTAATGGCACAGGCAGGGAGCCCAGCCAACAGCGAGTTGCAGTAATCCAGACGGGAGATGACAAGTGCCTGGATTAGGACCTGCGCCGCTTCCTGTGTGAGGTAGGGTCGTACTCTGCGAATGTTGTAGAGCATGAACCTACAGGAACGGGTCACCGCCTTGATGTTAGTTGAGAACGACAGGGTGTTGTCCAGGATCACGCCAAGGTTCTTAGCACTCTGGGAGGAGGACACAATGGAGTTGTCAACCGTGATGGCGAGATCATGGAACGGGCAGTCCTTCCCCGGGAGGAAGAGCAGCTCCGTCTTGCCGAGGTTCAGCTTGAGGTGGTGATCCGTCATCCACACTGATATGTCTGCCAGACATGCAGAGATGCGATTCGCCACCTGGTTATCAGAGGGGGGAAAGGAGAAGATTAATTGTGTGTCGTCTGCATAGCAATGATAGGAGAGACCATGTGAGGATATGACAGAGCCAAGTGACTTGGTGTATAGCGAGAATAGGAGAGGGCCTAGAACAGAGCCCTGGGGGACACCAGTGGTGAGAGCACGTGGTGCGGAGACAGATTCTCGCCACGCCACCTGGTAGGAGCGACCTGTCAGGTAGGACGCAATCCAAGCGTGGGCCGCGCCGGAGATGCCCAGCTCGGAGAGGGTGGAGAGGAGGATCTGATGGTTCACAGTATCAAAGGCAGCCGATAGGTCTAGAAGGATGAGAGCAGAGGAGATCCCCCATCCCTGCCAGCCTCAGGCCTCCATGTATCCCCCCATCCCTGCCAGCCTCAGGCCTCCATTTATCCCCCTGTACCTGCCAGCATCAGATCCCCTTACACTTTACACTCTTTCATGTGTGTGTGTGTGTGTGTGTGTGTGTGTGTGTGTGTGTGTGTGTGTGTGTGTGTGTGTGTGTGTGTGTGTGTGTGTGTGTGTGTGTGTGTGTGTGTGTGTGTGTGTGTGTGTGTGTGTGTGTGTGCGTGCGTGCGTGCGTGCGTGTCGTGAAACAACCCACCCTAAGCTCAGACACATGCCATCTATAAAACAGGCTATTCTTTGTCCATCTATAAAACAGGCTATTCTTTGTCCAGACATGTTAAAGAGAGACAGAGGACCAAATCTGTTCTCCTCAGTCAAACTGTGAGGAAGACAAGAGAGATTGTTAGATAGAAGAGACAGAAGACTGTAGACATACAGCCACACAGCAGGGGAGCATTGAATGTGTTGAAGTATGTCTTGTCTACTGGATTCAGTATATATTTAGTTTTCAATGGATATGGTAACTGTCAGCAAGGCAGTAGCTCTGTAGGGAGGAAGAGGAGGAAGAGGAGGAGGAGGAGGGGGAAGAGGAGAAGGGGAGGAGGAGGGGGAAGAGGAGGAGGGGGGAGGAGGGGGAAGCGGAGGGGATAGTTGCATAAGGTACATGATTTTTCCATGGTTTTCTAATACAGAAATTGAATCTCGAGATTGTGATTTATAAACGATGTTCTTTCCATTCATTTTGATCTCTATAGAAACGGATGAACACTTAAGACAGAGAAGAGAGAACATTTTTATGATGATGGAATGAATTTCACATGGCTTGTTCTACTGAGACTGACACAGTTGTTTGTGTTTTGACAGAGATATTTTATTGAGCCTAAATGAAGATTGAAAAAACATTATCACTTCACACACACACTTAGAAGGATTGTGAATTTAGAGCCAACTAGCTTTGAAACACTTACATTTTGGAAACACTTACAAATTGGGTCACTGACTTGTGTCAGCAGAAGCTTTATGAAGAACTAATGCATGCTCTCTCTCTCTCTCTCTCTCTCTCTCTCTCTCTCTCTCTCTCTCTCTCTCTCTCTCGTCATTCATTGAAACTACTTTCAAATCGTTGTGCAACAGAAAGCAAAACAAGTGTGTCTTATCAGACCAGTTAAGGTAGTTTCAGAGCGTTTTCTTTTGTATTGTAGTAACCCTGACCAAGAGATTTCACTCATGTTGGTTCAACATATCGTAGGAACAACAGCAACCTTTTTGGGGGGTCACATGGTTCCAGCAAAGTAAACCAACATAACCCCTTCAATCTGCAAAATGCCCAAAACAATGTCTCCTCTATGGCTGTACTTGTAACAGCTGAACAGCTGTGTCTAAAAATAAAGCCCATTTATACTTCTCTTCTGTCTTGATTTTGACATCCATCCACTTCTCTTCCTCTGATATGGTTACTGTTGAGGTAGGGGGAGAGAGGGGAGAGTTACTGTTGAGGGAGGGGGAGAGAGGGGAGAGTTACTGTTGAGGGAGGGGGAGAGAGGAGAGTTGTTGTTGGTGGAAGGGGGAGAGAGGAGAGTTGCTGTTGGTGGAAGGGGGAGAGAGTGGAGAGTTTCTGTTGATGGAAGGGGGAGAGAGGGGAGAGTTACTGTTGAGGGAGGGGGAGAGAGGGGAGAGTCACTGTTGAGGGAGGGGAGAGTTACTGTTGAGGGAGGGGAGAGTTACTGTTGAGGGAGGGGGAGAGTTACTGTTGAGGGAGGGGGAGAGTTACTGTTGAGGGAGGGGGAGAGTTACTGTTGAGGGAGGGGAGAGTTACTGTTGAGGGAGGGGAGAGTTACTGTTGAGGGAGGGGAGAGTTACTGTTGAGGGAGGGGGAGAGTTACTGTTGAGGGAGGGGGAGAGTTACTGTTGAGGGAGGGGGAGAGTTACTGTTGAGGGAGGGGGAGAGTTACTGTTGAGAAAGGGGAGAGTTACTGTTAAGGGAGGGGGAGAGTTACTGTTGAGGGAGGGGGAGAGTTACTGTTGAGGGAGGGGGAGAGTTACTGTTGAGAAAGGGGAGAGTTACTGTTGAGAGAGTGGAGAGTTTCTGTTGAGGTAGGGGGAGAGATTGGAGAGTTACTGTTGAGGGAGGGGGAGAGTTACTGTTGAGGGAGGGGGAGAGTTACTGTTGAGGGAGGGGAGAGTTACTGTTGAGGGAGGGGGAGAGTTACTGTTGAGGGAGGGGAGAGTTACTGTTGAGAGAGTGGAGAGTTACTGTTGAGAGAGTGGAGAGTTTCTGTTGAGGTAGGGGGAGAGAGTGGAGAGTTACTGTTGAGGGAGGGGGAGAGTTACTGTTGAGGGAGGGGGAGAGTTACTGTTTAGTGAGGGCGGGAGAGTGGAGAGTTACTGTTGAGGGAGGGGGAGAGTTACTGTTGAGGGAGGGGGAGAGTTACCGATGAGGTAGGGCGAGAGAGGGGAGAGTTACTGTTGAGGGAGGAGGGTTACTGTTGAGGAAGGGGGAGAGTTACTGGTGAGGGAGGGCGAGAGAGGGGAGAGTTACTGTTGAGGGAGGAGGAGAGTTAGTGATGAGGGAGGGGAGAGTTACTGTTGAGGAAGGGGGAGAGAGGGGAGAGTTACTGTTGAGGGAGGAGAGTTACTGTTGAGGAAGGGGGAGAGTTACTGATGAGGGAGGGCGAGAGAGGGGAGAGTTACTGTTGAGGGGAGGGGGAGAGAGGAGAGAGTTACTGTTGAGGGAGGGGAGAGGGGAGAGTTACTGTTGAGTAAGGGGGAGAGAGGGGAGAGTTACTGTTGAGGGAGGGGGAGCGAGGGGAGAATTCCTGTTGAGGAAGGGGGAGAGAGGGGAGAGTTACTGTTGAGGGAGGGGGAGAGAGGGGAGAGTTACTGTTGAGGGAGGAGAGTTAGTGTTGAGGAAGGGGGAGAGAGGGGAGAGTAACTTTTGAGGGAGGGGGAGAGAGGGAGAGTTACTGTTGAGGGAGGGGGAGAGTTACTGTTGAGGGAGGGGGAGAGAGGAGAGAGTTATTGTTGAGGGAGGGGGAGAGAGGAGAGTTGCTGATGAGGGAGGGGGAGAGAGGGAGAGTTACTGTTGAGGGCGGGGGAGAAAGGGGATAGTTACTGTTGAGGGAGGGGGAGAGAGGGAGAGTTACTGTTGAGGGAGGGGGAGAGAAGGAGAGTTACTGTTGAGGGAGGGGGAGAGAGGGAGAGTTACTGTTGAGGGGGGAGAGGGAGAGTTACTGTTGAGGAAGGGGGAGAAAGGGGAGAGTTACTGTTGAGGGAGGGGGAGAGAGGGGAGTGTTACTGTAGAGGGAGGGGGAGAGAAGGGAGAGTTACTGATGAGGGAGGGGGAGAGAGGGGAGAGTTACTGTTGAGGGAGGGGGAGAAGAGAGGGGAGTGTTACTGTAGAGGGGAGTGTTACTGTTGAGGGAGGGGTGGGGGAGAGGGGGGGGGGTTACTGTTGAGGGAGGGGGAGAGAGGGGAGAGTTACTTTTGAGGGAGAGGGGAGAGAGGGGTCTCCTTTCCATCCCTCTAGTCCAGGTCTATGGTCATCCAGCTCTATGGTCATCCAGCTCTATGGTCATCCAGCTCTATGGTCATCCAGCTCTATGGTCATCCAGCTCTATGGTCATCCAGCTCTATGGTCATCCAGCTCTATGGTCATCCAGCTCTATGGTCATCCAGCTCTATGGTCATCCAGCTCTGTGGTCACCCAGCTCTGTGGTCATCCATTGTTAAGCTAGCGTATTTTTCCTGCTCTAGTTCTGCACCAAAAATATGTGTCTGCTGCTGTGTGTCCACTGCTGCCCTTTGCCTTAGTTTAACTGAGAAATCCCAGTCGTTGACTTAGAGAGTTATCATTCCTCTTCTCTTGAGCTCTTATGTGACCTTTGCCCCCTCCCTCCATCTCTCTTGTTCTCTCTCCCTCCTCTCCCTCCCTCCAGACTCATACTCAGCGGCAGGCAGCGACGGTAGCATCTCCACCTCCGTGGCGTCCCTGCCTCCGACCCTGACGGTGTCCTGTAGCTCCGCCCCCAGCTCCCCAGGCTCGCGACGTTCCGTAAGCACCTTGAAGAAGTGGCTGACCAATCCAGTCCGCAAGCTCAGCGCTGGGGCCGTCAACATCTCAGCCAGCTCCAAGGGGGAGCGGCAGGTCAGGAAGTTGGATGGGGGAAGCAAATCCCCTCCTCCTATTCCCCCCTCTAGGCACAGTCATGACCTGGGCCTGGGAGGGCTGGGGCTTGGCAGACCCCTAGGATCAGAGGACCACCTCACCACCATACTACCCATCACACACAACAAGATGGTGAGTGGAGAGGCATTGCTAAGCACCAGTTTAACCTTTGTAAAGGTAGAGAACACTAGGGATACAAACACCTACATTACATACAAGTACATACAGTACCAGTCAAAAGTTTGGACACACCTACTCATTAAAGGGTTTTTCTTTAGAATAATAGTGAAGACAAAACTATCAAACTATCAAATAACACATATGGAGTAACCAAAAAAAACGCAGAGTGAAGGAAAAGCAGCCAACAAGTGCTCACCTAATGTGGGAACTCCTTCAAGACTGTTAGAAAAGCATTCCAGGTGAAGCTGGTTAAGAGAATGCCAAGAGTGTGCAAAGCTGTCATCAAGGCAAAGGGTGGCTACTTTGAAAAATCTCAAACACTTTAAAAGTGTAACACTTTTTTGGTTACTACATGATTCCATATGTGTTATTTCATAGTTTTGATGTCTTCACTATTATTCTACAATGTAGAAAATAGTAAAAATATAGAAAAACTCTTGAATGAGTAGGTGTGTCCAAACTTGTGACGGGTACTGTACATACAGGGTACATACAATGGGGACTAGCTACTCTACATTGGGACTATTGGGACTATGGGTACTGACAGATTTGAAATGGACCTCATAAGTCAACTCATCAGTATAATGTGTGGAAATCCCTTAATATCTTTATCACAAGATAGGCCTATTAACAATAGGCTGATTGAATGAGGAGCGGATGTCGTCAACCTTCTTTTCAAAGTGGTTGACAAAGTCATCCGCAGAGAGGGAGAGGTGGAGGATTAAGGAGGGAGGATAAGGTGGAAAATAGTTTCCTAGAGTTAGAGGCAGAAACTTGAAATGTAGTGATAGAAAGTGGCTTTAGCAGCAGATACAGAGGAAGAGGAGGTAGAGAGGAGGGGGTGAAAGGATGATAGGTCCTCTGGAAGATTTGTTTTCCTCCATTTCCGCTCAGCTGCCTGCAGCCCTGTTCTGTAAGTTTGTAATGAGACTCAGCCACGGAGCAGGAGGGGAGGGCCGAGCAGGCCGGGAGGAAAGGGGACAGTACGAGTCATAGGATGCGGAAAGGGAGGAGAGTAGGGTCGAAGAGGCAGAATCCGGAGACAGGAGGGAGAAGGATTTAGCAGAAGGCAGAGATGATAGGATAGAAGAGGAGAGAGTAGTGGGAGAGCGAGAGTGAAGTTTGTGATGGCACATGACCATCTGGGTAGGGGCTGAGTGGTAATGGTTGGAGGAAAGGAGACGGAGAAGGAAACAGCATGACCATCTGGGTAGGGGCTGAGTGGTTAGGGTTGGAGGAAAGGAGACAGAAAAGGAAACAGCATGACCATCTGGGTAGGGGCTGAGTGGTTAGGGTTGGAGGAAAGGGAGAAAGAAAAGGAAACAGCATGACCATCTGGGTAGGGGCTGAGTGGTTAGGGTTGGAGGAAAGGAGACAGAGAAGGAAACAACATGACCATCTGGGTAGGGGCTGAGTGGTTAGGGTTGGAGGAAAGGAGACAGAAAAGGAAACAGCATGACCATCTGGGTAGGGGCTGAGTGGTTAGGGTTGGAGGAAAGGAGACAGAGAGGGAAACAACATGACCATCTGGGTAGGGGCTGAGTGGTTAGGGTTGGAGGAAAGGAGACAGAGAAGGAAACAACATGACCATCTGGGTAGGGGCTGAGTGGTTAGGGTTGGAGGAAAGGAGACAGAGAAGGAAACAACATGACCATCTGGGTAGGGGCTGAGTGGTTAGGGTTGGAGGAAAGGAGACAGAAAAGGAAACAACATGACCATCTGGGTAGGGGCTGAGTGGTTAGGGTTGGAGGAAAGGAGACAGAGAAGGAAACAACATGACCATCTGGGTAGGGGCTGAGTGGTTAGGGTTGGAGGAAAGGAGACAGAGAAGGAAACAACAAAAAAAAGTAGTGATCAGAGACCTGGGGGGGGTAGTAGGTGAACAGCCTCTAGTAAAGATGAGGTCAACCGTATTGTCTGCCTTGTGAGTTGGAGGGGACTGGGAAAGGGTTATGTTAAAAGAGTTAGGGAGGGGAAAGAGAGAGTTGGAAAGAAATTAATCGAAGGCAGATGTCAGGAGGTGGAAGTCACCAAGTATGAAGAGCGGTGAGCCATCGTCAGGAAATGATCTTATTAAGGTGTCAAGCTCATTGAGGAAATCTCCAAGGGCACTTGGTGGGTGATAGATGACAACGATTTTAAGCTTAAGTGGACAAGTGACAAGTGACAGCATGGAATTCACATGAGAAGATGGACTGGTGAGAACATCTCCAGTTAGGAGACATGACTAGACGTGCCACCACTGTGACGTCAAGGGATGCGCAGCATACTGCTCAGATGAACTAGGCGTTCTGGACCGCAGATCGGCAGGAATTCCACATAGGTTTTGCGTGCAGGGTTCACTAAATTAGAAGGATTGCAACCAAGGGGTCGGGAGCGTCTGTAACGCCTACAGGGAGAGGAGAAAACAGGTATAGAAAACACACACATAGTTGACAAAGCTACAACAGAGCAAAATAAAATAATCTGAAATTAACTAAGCAATATATTCAAGTTTGATAAACTCCCATATCTACTGGGAGAAATTCCACAGTGTGCCATCACAGCAGCAAGATTTGTGACCTGTTGCCACAAGAAAAGGGCAACCAGTGAAGAACAAACACCATTGTAAATACAACCCATATTTATGCTTATTTATTTTAACTTGTGTGCTTTAACCATTTGTACATTGTTACAACACTGTATATATATAATATAACATTTGTAATGTCTTTATTGTTTTGAAACTTCTGTATGTGTAATGTTTACTGTTAATTTGTATTGTTTATTTCACTTTTGTATAATATCTACCTCACTTGCTTTGGCAATGTTAACACATGTTTCCCATGCCAATAAAGCCCCTTGAATTGAATTGAATTGAATTGAGTGGTGTGGAGCCTTCCTCTGTTTCTTGGCAGAACAACTCGGCAGAACTGTCTTAGTTTTGGCGACGGTCTTAGTTAAAGAGATTACTATTCCTGAGCAAATATCTACATATAAGATCGAGATCAACTACCTTTTCTGTGTAAATATCTACCAACAGCTTGCCCAACCGCAGCCCATTGACAGTACAGTACCTAACCAATGAATACCAACACAGTTGACTGCTGCATGGTTTACCCATAGTTTACCCACATGATGTACACATGGTGGATAGTCACAGTGTGATTACAGTCATAATGCTAGTTAGTTATAAAATAACAGCCCTGGAGATGGTGATTCTGCTATCTCACTCCTGGGGATGTTTCTGAAAGTCACAGTGTTGCAAGGATTTAATGTGTTGTTGAGGTTTATGTTGTTGTGTTATGTTGAGTAATGATGTTCTCCCTCTGTGTGTGTGTGTGTGTGTGTGTGTGTGTGTGTGTGTGTGTGTGTGTGTGTGTGTGTGTGTGTGTGTGTGTGTGTGTGTGTGTGTGTGTGTGTGTGTGTGTGTGTGTGTGTGTGTGTGTGTGTGTGTGTGTGTGTGTGTGTGTGTGTGTGTGTGTGTGTGTGTGTGTGTGTGTGTGTGTTTGTGTTTGTGTCTGTGTGTGTGTGTGTGTGTGTGTGTGTGTGTGTGTGTGTGTGTGTGTGTTGTAGGAGTGCAGGTATAGGTTGGCCAGTCCTGAGGAGCTTTCCTCAGCAACCCTAAACTCTTCCAGCTACCTGGCTGACTCACTACAGGGCTGTACTGCACTTGCCAACACACAGGTGAGTCAAACCACAGACACACATACAGCCCTCTCACACACACACACACACACTCAAACGAACAAACAAATACACACACACACGAGTCTGTCCCAACACACAGCCCTGTGTAACAGAGGTGGTTCAGTAAACCATGTTTGCGTGTTGACAAACCTTGCCTGAAACCTGACAACTGGTGTTAGGCCCCTGAGCAAATGGCTAAGAGGCTAAACTAGGTAGATACAGCCATACAAGGGTCCGTTCTATCCGGAATCCTTGGGACGTCCCTACCACCCATTGAAGTTGACTTTTTAAATAGTAAAGGTAGGCTAAAAGTGGTTCACCTTTAGGTAAGGGTTGTTATGGTTAAGGTAAGGGTAGGGGTTAAGGTTAGGGTTTAGAGTATGGACGTCCGAAGGATCCCATATCACCACCACCGCTGCTGGGCTTGGCTGATCAAACATAGTTTCTTGGTCTCAGATACACACGCAGACACACACACCTAGATGAACTCAAGGTCCTGTCAGAGTTCATCAATAGGAGGCAGTCCAGTGGGGAAGGTTTGTTAAGTTAGCTTCCCAAATGGCACCCTATCTCCTACATAGTGCACTACTATAGGGAATAGGGTACCATTTGGGACACATCCTAGTCAGGGTTCTGTGTGATGGATGCATTAACATACTACAAAGAAAATCACTACAGATAAAAAAGAAAATAGCACTGAGAGGAGAAATGTAATGGAAGATGTCTACTACTCATTCCAGGAAATGAGTCCAAACAATGGCTTTGCTCTTTCATTTACACATCAAACAATTGGAATTGTGTGAACGGCAACAGCCAATGGTATAGATGGCATTTGGAACAGAGAAGAGGGTTGTAAGGGGGCCTGGATAGTGAACACTATGACGAAACACATCAGAGAGCCAGCGCTCATTCCTACTGGACTCTTACCAGGGTCACTATTGATAAAAGGGTTTGAAACCGAGTGGAACAAGGGAGCTATATCTGAACTTTTCCAATAACAACACAGATTTCCAAATGTTTTGTTACAGTGTGCCCTACTGAACATGACCCAGGGAGGGGGTCATTCCCCTGCAGTTCATTATAGCAGCCAGTCATGAGGCTCTGATGGCAGGATTACACACAGTCAGAGACAGATGGGAGAGAAGGGAAGGAGATCACTGGTTCAGTCTGTACTGCCAGAAGAGGAAAGAGAGGAAAGAGAGGGAGAGAGGGAGAGAGAGAAAGAGGTAATAAAGTATGTAGGTCAGTCATCTCAGGGTCTCTCTCTCCCTCTCTCCTATTCTTCTCCCTCTATCACTGTCATTCTCCATCTCTCTCTTTTTCTCTCTCCTTCCTCCCCTCCTTAGACAGATTTACTGTTTCTCTTTCAGGAAAGGAAGAGAAAAAGTTAAGACTTCTTAGAACACCTCCTCTACTTCTCTGTCTCACACACACACACACACACACACACACACACACACACACACACACACACACACACACACACACACACACACACACACACACACACACACACACACACACACACACACACACACACACACACACACACACACACACACACACACACACACAGGCACACACACACAGACACACAGGCACACAGGCACACACACACAGACACACACACACACACACAGACAGAGAAGTATACACAACAACACAACCACACACACACAGAGAAGTATACACAACAACACAACCACACACACACAGAGAAGTATACACAACAACACAACCACACACACACAGAGAAGTATACACAACAACACAACCACACACACACAGAGAAGTATACACAACAACACAACCACACACACAGTGTACTCTGCAGCTTTAGTAAAAGGTCACATTTGCAGAAGTTGATGGGAAATTATAGCCCATTTACACTACATGACCAAATGTATGTGGACGACAGCTCGTTGAACATCTCATTCCAAAATCATGGGCATTAATATGGAGTTGGTCTCCCCCTTGCTGCTATAACAGCCTCCACTCTTCTGGGAAGGCTTTCAACTAGATGTCAGAACATTGCTGCGGGGACTTGCTTTCATTCAGCCACAAGAGCATTAGTGAGGTCGGGCACTGATGTTGAGGGATTAGGTCTGGCTCGTAGTCAGCGTTCCAATTTATCCCAAAGGTTTTCAATGGGGTTGAGGTCAGGGCTCTGTGCAGTCAAGTTCTTCCACAACGATCTCGACAAACCATATCTGTAAGGACATCACTTTGCTCTGGGGGGATTTCTTTTAACCTTTATTTAACCAGGCAAGTCAGTTAAGAACAAATTCTTATTTTCAATGGCGGCCTAGGAACAGTGGGTTAACTGCCTTGTTCAGGGGCAGAATGACAGATTTTTACCTTGTCAGCTCGGGGATTCAATCTTGCAACCTTTCGGTTACTAGTCCAACGCTCTAACCACTAGGTTACCTGCTGGCATTGTCATACTGAAACAGGAAAGGGCCTTTCTCAAATTGTTGCCACAAAGTTGGAAGCACAGAATCGTCCAGAATGTCATTGTTGGATGTAGCATTAAGATTTCCCTTCACTGGAACTAAGGGGCCTAGCCCAAACCATGAGAAACAGCCCCAGACTATTATTCACCCTCCACCAAACTTTACAGTTGGCACTATGAGTTGGGGCAGGAAGCATTCTCCTGGTAGGAGCTATAAGAGGATGGGCTCATTGTAATGGCTGGAATGAAATAAATGGAAAGCCAGCCATTACAATGAGCCCATCCTACTATAGCTCCTCCCACCAAACTTCTCAGCCTCCTCTGGTGTGTATGCTTGGCCAGGCGTAAATAGGTTGACAACCACTATTCTAAAATGATGTACATGCCGATCGGAAGACTGTGGCCAATGAACATGACACTGAACAAGAACAAGATATTGTATGTTCAGACAAGCATAAGAGTGTATGTTACTGCTCACACAAGCATTACTGTAGTGTAGAATGTGTAGACAATGCTTCAATGTTCATTCAAAAATCTCCTTGGGAATTTATGTAAATTCCAGGAAAGTAGCCTCGTGCATACCTCATCAACCCAACTGATTAGGTCGCTGTGATCCGTATGCAGATCTTTGTCAGACACTTCCTGAATGAATTGGACGTGGAAGTCCATGATGACACCATGTTCAGTGCTGTCTATTTGTACTGTCTCTATGCCCAAGACATTCTGTACACCACACTCGTCCAATATTTAAATGTTTTGTACCGGGTCGTTTTTGTTGAGCTGGTCTGTAGCTCTCTCTACCTCCCCCTTTCCCCTTCTTTCTTTCTCTCCCTCACTCCTTTTTCATGGTGACTTCACCACATCCTACACCAGAGTTCCTAGACTTTGTCCTGGCTTATAAAAATAACCAACTCGTTATCAAGACCGAGTTTGGGAAACCCTGCCTTACACCATTATTGGTGACAGTGAGATCCCCTTCATTCTGTCATGGTCCATAGTGTCTGGCTGCTCCCCCTCCCTCCCTGGTCACCTTGGCAACCTGCATCATTATCATCCCATTCTCTCTCTCTCACTTTGCCTCTCTCTCACTTTGCCTCTCTCTCTCTCTCTCTCTCTCTCTCTCACTCTCTCTCGCTCTCTTACTCTCTCACTCTCACTCTCACTATCTTCAGAATGTCAACGGACCACAGATTATATCATAACCCTATTCCCTGTCCCGTCTGTTTGACCAGGATATTCAGTCCACCAATGTCTGTCCAGATGACAACGTCTCAGTATTGATGGAAAACACCCCCAGCCAATCATCAGCGGCGGCTGACAGTGAGGAGGAGAGGAGGAGTGCCTTAGAGAAGAGCATGTAAGTGGTTCAACTGTAATTACACAACACTGCCCTTACTACCCCTTACTCTAAAACTGATCAAAGTTTGATGTACAACACAGCATTTCCATGAGAATCATGTATGGCTGCAAACAATTATCTTAAAGGGGCAATCTGCAGTTCAAACAATTACAAATGGGTTCACCCCACCACTGTTTTGGTGAAGGACTGACCATGATAGTTTTAACCATGTTTTGAGCCGATACAGTTTGTTTATAATTACAGAGTTGGAGTAAAACAAGCTTGGGGTTGTGATGGGGAAAGATAATGGAACTGGATACTGGAACTAAGCTCATGAGATATTTACAAGTTATATTATGGACGGGTTGGTTGTTTAGCAACAAAACTCATGAATGCGCAACTATGTAGCAAAACAGATCGGTTGGCTTAGACTGTTGACATATACAGTTGAAGTTGGAAGTTTACATACACTTAGGTTGGAGTCATTAAAACTCGTTTTTCAGCCGCTCCTCAAATTTCTTGTTAACAAACTATAGTTTTGGCAAGTCAGTTAGAACATCTACTTTGTGCATGACACAAGTCATTTTTCCAACAATTGTTTACAGACAGATTATTTCACGTATAATTCACTGTATCACAATTCCAGTGGGTCAGAAGTTTACATACGTTAAGTTGACTGTGCCTTTAAACAGCTTGGAAAATTCCAGAAAATGATGTCATGGCTTCAGAAGCTTCTGATAGGCTAATTGACATCATTAGAGTCAATTGGAGGTGTACCTGTGGATGTATTTCAAGGCCTACCTTCAAACTCAGTGCCTCTTTGCTTGACATCATGGGAAAATCTAAAGAAATCAGCCAAGACCTCAGAATTTTGTTTTGAAGACCTCCACAAGTCTGGTTCATCCTTGGCAGCAATTTCCAAACCCAGAAAGTACCACGTTCATCTGTCAAAACAATAGTACGCAAGCATAAACACCATGGGACCACGCAGCCGTCATACCTCTCAGGAAGGAGACTTGTTCTGTCTCCTAGATATGAACGTACTTTGGTGCGAAAAGTGTGAATCAATCCCAGAACAACGTCAAAGGACATTGTGAAGATGC
The DNA here is from genome assembly GCF_045679555.1 of Salvelinus alpinus. NCBI lineage: Eukaryota > Metazoa > Chordata > Actinopteri > Salmoniformes > Salmonidae > Salvelinus > Salvelinus alpinus. The sequence continues at coordinate 33,662,373 of NC_092113.1, forward strand.
TGGAGGAAACAGGTACAAAAGTATCTACATCCACAGTTAAACGAGTCCAATATAGACATAACCTGAAAGACCGCTCAGCAAGGAAGAAGCCACTGCTCCAAAACCGCCATAAAAAATCCAGACTACGGTTTGCAACTGCACATGGGGACAAAGATTATTGTACTTGATGAAATGTTCTCTGGTTGGTCTGATGAAACAAAAATAGAACTGTTTGGCCATAATGACCATCGTTATGTTTGGAGGAAAAAGTGGGATGCTTGCAAGCCGAAGAACACCATCCCAACCGTGAAGCACGGGGGTGGCAGCGTCATGCTGTGGGGGTGTTTTGCTGCAGGAGGGACTGGTGCACTTCACAAAATAGATGGCTATCATGAGGAATGAAAATTATGTGGATATATTGAAGCAACATCTCAAGACATCAGTCAGGAAGTTAAAGCTTGGTTGGAAATGGGTCTTCCAAATGGACAATGACCCCAAGCATACTTCCAAAGTTGTACAATAGTTTGTTAACAAGAAATTTGTGGAGTGGTTGAATAGCGAGTTTTAATGACTCCAAGTGTATGTAAACTTCTTCAACTGTACATATAGTTATTTTAAAAGTCCAAAAATGGATGTAACAACTGCAGATTGCCCCTTTAAACAGACAAGACTGTTTGGAAAGACTTTGTATTGATGGGGATGACCAACAGTCAGTACCGTCTCTCTGTCCAGGTACGTACTGAAGGAACTCCTAGAGACAGAGAAACTGTATGTGGAGGACCTGGGGCGCATAGTAGAGGTGAGAATACAGTATTAGAACCATTTCCAGGGACAGTGATATCAACAGCGGCAGAAGAAACCACCGTTTCACTGCTGGAGTTTGAAATCGGACAACTTTTGTATCAACCAAGGCAGAAGAAGAAGCGGCACCCATTTATTCAGTGATTTCGCCTGGAAATCATTGTCAACGCAACACCTTCAGTTTCTTTCAACACAGCTTGGTCTGGCTCCAAAAACAGACATTTATTTTATTGGGTTTGATTTTATTAATATATATATTAGTATAGTCTGACAGAGTTTGATATATTCTAGGTGAAGAAATTGAAGACTTCCGAAAGTTATTTTTGGCCCAGTGATGTTATAGCAACATAATAGCGACATGCCTATGTTTGGAAAGCTTTTCCAAGTCAGAAATAGTTGTTTTCCAGGTAAGTAGGTATGTACAGTATATGTGGCGTTAATACATAGACTTTAGATCAACAGGTTAACATAGTCTTGTTGTGTGCAGGAGACCTGGGCTTGAATCCCAGTCAGTAAGTACAGGATATGAGATCTGAGGTTGGCTGTATGTTTCCTGTACAGGGCTACATGGTCACTATGACTACTAAAGGTATACCAGACGACATGAAGGGAAAAGACAAGATCGTGTTCGGAAATATTCATCAAATTTTCGACTGGCATAAAGAGTGAGTATCGGAGATACTGTACAGTGTGTGTGTGTGTGTTTGTGTGTGTGTGTGTGTTTGTGTGTGTGTGTGTGTTTGTGTGTGTTTGTGTGTTTGTGTGTGTTTGTGTGTGTGCACGTGGTGTGTGTCTTTGTGTGTGTGCGCTTGATGTTTGTAACCTGTCTCTCTCTCTCTAGCTACTTCATGGGCGAGCTGGAGAAATGTATAGCAGAACCAGAGAGACTGGCCCAACTTTTCATAAAGCATGTGAGTCTATGCACATGGACACACACAGATACAGGTGTATCCTGTGTCCATTTGGTGTCTGTTGAGGTATAACGCTGTAAGGAAAACACATGCAAAGCTCCTATTTATCCACCAACACATCTCTGTATTTCAGCTGCTAACATTCGCCCCCTCACTCGCACCCTCACACAAACACACACACACACACACACACGTTTCCCCCTCCACTTCCTTGTTGTTGATACCAAGGATTTCAGACCTGCCTGTGTTTTCCTAGCCACAGACAGGCTGGCTTGCATCTTGACCAGCCCAGACAGAACCGGTCAGTCAGGAAGTGTGTTTGTAGCTGGACCGAGCGGTCAGGAAGCATGTGGAGAAAAACAGCTGCAGTTTGAAGAAGCAAGCAGAAAAAAGCCACATGAATAATAAACACTTGACTAGACTCTTTGATATGGTGGCTATTTTCCTCCGGCCCTAAAGATGACTATATCTGCCCATGTACTGTATCTGGTCGATAAGCTGCTGATCAACAGAGATTTTTTTATTGAGCGGTCCCAAATATACTGATCAAAAATATAAACGCAACAGGTAAAGTATTGGTCCCATGTTTCATGAGCTGAAATTAAAGATCCCAGAAATGTTCCATACACACAAAAAGCTTATTTCTCTGAAGTCTTGTGTACAAATTTGTTTACATCCTTGTTAGTGAGCATTTCTCCTTTGCCAAGATAATCCATCCACCTGACAGGTGTGGCATATCAAGAAGATGATTAAACAGCATTATCATTACACAGGTGCACCTTGTGCTGGGGACATTAAAAGGCCACTCTAAAATGTGCAGTTTTGTCTCACAACACAATGCCAGAGACGTCTCAAGTTTGTGCAATTGGTATGCTGACTGGAATGTCCACCAGAGCTGTTGCCAGAGAATTGAATGTTAATTTATCTACCATAAACCGCCTCCAACGTCGTTTTAGAGAATTCTGCAGTACGTCCGACCGGCATCACAACCACACACCACGTGTATGGGTTGTGTGGGCGAGCGGTTTGCTGATGTCAATGTTGTGAATCGAGTGCCCCATGGTGGCAGTGGAGTTATGGTATGAGCAGAGCAGGCATAAGCTACGGACAACAAACACAATTGCATTTGAACTGTTGACGATTTGAATGCACAGAGATACCGTGACGAGATCCTGAGGCCCATTGTTAGGCCATTCATCCGCTGCCATCACCTCATGTTTCAACATGATCATGCACAGCCCCATTTAGCAAGGATCTGTACACAATTCCTCGAAGCTGAAAATGTCCCATTTCTTTCATGACCTGCTGTCACGCCCTGACCTAAGAGCCTTTTTATTCTCTATTTTGGTTAGGTCAGGGTGTGACTAGGGTGGGTACTCTAGTTTGTGTATTTCTATGGTTGCCTGGTATGGTTCCCAATCAGAGGCAGCTGTCTATCGTTGTCTCTGATTGGGGATCATATTTAGACAGCCTTTTTTCCACCTGTTGTTTTGTGGGATCTTGATTTTGTATTGTTGCTTTTTAGCCCTACAAGGCTGTACGTTTCGTTTGTTACTCTTTCTTGTTTTGTGCCGGTTATCTTAAATAAAAAATGATTAACCTACCCCACGCTGCATCTTGGTCCGACCATCCTTCCAACAACAATCGTTACACCTGCATACTCACCAGACATGTCACCCATTGAGCATGTTTGGGATGCTCTGAATCGAAGTGTACGACAGCGTGTTCCAGTTGGCGCCAATATCCAGCAACTTTGCAAAGCCATTTGAAGAGGAGTGGGACAAAATTCCACAGGCCACCATCAACAGCCTGATCAACTCTATGTGAAGGAGATGTGTCGCGCTGCAAGAGGCAAATGGTGATCACACCAGACACTGACTGGTTTTCTGATCCACGCCCCTCTTTTTATGTATCTGTGACTACAGTAACAGATGCATATCTGTATTCCCAGTCATGTGAAATCCATAGATTAGGGCCTAATGAATTTATTTCAATTGACTGATTTGTCTGTCTAAACTGTAGCTCAGTAAAATCATTGCGTTTATAATTTTGTTCACTATACCAACAAGACCGTAAATACACATCTTGAAGCAACCACATATTTAGAGCATTTTGACCCCCCGACACATTGTTTTAAATTTACATTTGAGTCATTAAGCAGACACTCTTATCCAGAGTGACTTACAGGAGCAATTAGGGTTAAGTGCCTTGCTCAAGGGCACATTGACAGATTTTTCACCTATTCTGCTCGGGGATTCAAACCAGCAACCTTTAGGTGACTGATTCAACGCTCTTAACAGCTAGGCTACCTGCCGCCCACACTCACACTCACACTCAAAGAAAACAGCTGATTTCTATCGCTGGCACTACCAGAGCTTGCCCTCGCCATACAGTACTGATCTGTTCACAACAACACATTGACTGCAGTGTTTCATCCTCACAGCCTCCTAGCCCCCTGGCCCATAGACATCCTGTAATTCCCCTACCTGGTCTAGTCTCCAGGATGCAGAGCTTCAGAAGAAGTGCTAGGTCGAAGTTAGAGTTAGGTTGCTCTGCTGTCAAAGGCTCTGGTTACGTGGAGGATAGCAGGACAGCATTGTGAGTACATTATACATATGTTCATTCACAGGTAACTCCATTACTACACACACACACACACACACACACACACACACACACACACACACACACACACACACACACACACACACACACACACACACACACACACACACACACACACACACACACACACACACACACACACACACACACACACACACACACACACACATTACCACTCCCAGGTTTACCACAGCTGCTCTTCTTTCATCTGACAATTAGTCACACTAGACTGGACCAGAGGAGGAGAGAGAAGGGAGAGAGAAAGAGAGAGTATGTGAGAGAAATAGAGGGAGAGAGAAAGAGAGAGAAGGGAGAGAGAGTATGTGAGAGAAATAGAGGGAGAGAGAAAGAGAGAGAAGGGAGAGAGAGTATGTGAGAGAAATAGAGGGAGAGAGAAAGAGAGAGAAGGGAGAGAGAGTATGTGAGAAAGAGAGAGGGGCAACTTCAGTTTCGCTTAAAGACAAATAATTGTTTCTTTGTTCTGTTCCTTCCTTTTAATGGGCAATGGCTCAGAGAAAGACATCATCACACATTGATCTTTGTAGATTCCAGATAAATTTTCGCCAGTCAAACAGACATATTAATTTGTGCTAAAAAAGAGAGATACGTTTTGTCTAATAAGGTCGATTCCTGAAGTTTTGTTACCTTCCATTTTGTAACCCCCTCGTTTTGCAAACCCTTGGTTTTGTAACCTCCTCATTTTGCAAACCCTTGGTTTTGTAACCCCCTCATTTTGCAAAAACCTTGGTTTGTAACCCCCTCATTTTGCAAACCCTTGGTTTTGTAACCCCCTCATTTTGCAAGCCCTTGGTTTTGTAACCCCCTCATTTTGCAAACCCTTGGTTTTGTAACCCCCTCATTTTGCAAACCCTTGGTTTTGTAACCTCCTCATTTTGCAAACCCTTGGTTTTGTAACCCCCTCATTTTGCAAACCCTTGGTTTTGTAACCCCCTCATTTTGCAAACCCTTGGTTTTGTAACCCCCTCATTTTGCAAACCCTTGGTTTTGTAACCCCCTCATTTTGCAAACCCTTGGTTTTGTAACCTCCTCATTTTGCAAACCCTTGGTTTTGTAACCCCCTCATTTTGCAAACCCTTGGTTTTGTAACCCCCTCATTTTGCAAACCCTTGGTTTTGTAACCCCCTCATTTTGCAAACCCTTGGTTTTGTAACCCCCTCATTTTGCAAACCCTTGGTTTTGTAACCCCCTCATTTTGCAAACCCTTGGTTTTGTAACCTCCTCATTTTGCAAACCCTTGGTTTTGTAACCTCCTCATTTTGCAAACCCTTGGTTTTGTAACCTCCTCATTTTGCAAACCCTTGGTTTTGTAACCTCCTCGTGGGATGAATCCTTAAGCTCTTACAGCAGTGTTTCACACTACTTTGTGGGCCTATTTAGAATCTAAAGCTATTGTTAACTGCGTTGTATACTGAAGCAATAAGGCAAGAGGGGGTGTGGTATATGGCCAATATACAACGGCTAAGGGCTGTTCTTAGGCACGAAACAACGCAGCCATTAATCACAAACTCTGGAGGAGCCTTATTGCTATTATAAACTGGTTACCAACATAATTAGAGCAGTAAAAATACATGCTTTGTCATACCCGTGATATACCATGGCTTTCAGCCAATCAGAAATCAGGGCTTGAACCCCTCAGGTCAAAATCAAAGTTTTGCAACACAATAAACTTCTGTTTTGATAATATTTTGAATCTAGTTCAATATGTTCAAAGCAGTTATACTGTGTACTGTACTGTACTGTTTATTTTCTGATATGTTAAATTGCTATAAGGTTGACTGTCTGTGCGTATGTTTGTATTACAGGAGAGGCGTCTCCACATGTACGTGGTTTATTGTCAGAATAAACCCAAGTCGGAACACATTGTCTCTGAGTACATCGAGACCTACTTCCAGGTTAGTATCTCTTAGCAAACGTACAGCTAAGTCCACCATACATCACTGTTATCTTACTGAAACTCTCGTTCGGAAAATACAATTCAGTTTCATTAGACTCCTTTTTCTGGAATGTTATTTCCTATTGTGGTAATGACAGGTTTGGTTTTAGTAACGTAATATGTCACGTGGGAATAATGCTGTGCTTTGTTAATGTGGTCATGTGAAGGTAATAACATGTCACATTGATGTGTGGTTGTGGTAATGACAGGTTTGGTTTTAGTAACGTAATATGTCACGTGGTAATAATGCTGTGCTTTGTTGATGTGGTCATGTGAAGGTAATAACATGTCACATTGATGGGTGGTTGTGGTAATGACAGGTTTGGTTTTAGTAACGTAATACGTCACGTGGGAATAATGCTATGCTTTGTTAATGTGGTCATGTGAAGGTAATAACATGTCACATTGATGTGTGGTTGTGGTAATGACAGGTTTGGTTTTAGTAACGTAATATGTCACGTGGTAATAATGCTGTGCTTTGTTGATGTGGTCATGTGAAGGTAATAACATGTCACATTGATGGGTGGTTGTGGTAATGACAGGTTTGGTTTTAGTAACGTGATACGTCACGTGGGAATAATGCTATGCTTTGTTGATGTGGTCATGTGAAGTTAATAACATGTCACATTGATGGGTGGTTGTGGTAATGACAGGTTTGGTTTTAGTAACGTAATACGTCACGTGGGAATAATGCTGTGCTTTGTTGATGTGGTCATGTGAAGTTAATAACATGTCACATTGATGGGTGGTTGTGGTAATGACAGGTTTGGTTTTAGTAACGTAATACGTCACGTGGGAATAATGCTGTGCTTTGTTGATGTGGTCATGTGAAGTTAATAACATGTCACATTGATGGGTGGTTGTGGTAATGACAGGTTTGGTTTTAGTAACGTAATATGTCACGTGGGAATAATGCTGTGGTTTGTTGATGTGGTCATGTGAAGGTAATAACATGTCACATTGATGTGTGGTTGTGGTAATGAGTCTGTATGTCACATGAAGACAGGTCATATTAATAATACATGCTCGAGGTCATGTCTGTGTGTGTGTCCCAATCCATGGCATATTATACACTATGTAATTATGCCATATTGGATGTTGTAGGAATTCAATGTTATGGTTGGTCGTATTAATGACATTTTGAGGTATATCATATTGATATACACTGAATTAACAAAACATTAAGAACAGCGTCCTAATATTGAGTTGCACCACCCCCCCGACACCCCCATCCACCCTTTGTGTGTTGGCCCTATCAGGAGCTGAGACAACATCTGGGTCACAGACTACAACTCAACGACCTGCTGATCAAACCAGTCCAGAGGATCATGAAGTACCAGCTGCTGCTCAAGGTGACACACACGTACAGTATACGCACACACGCAGGCATGCGCACACACGCACGCAGACACACACACATAGACACGCTTGTAGACACACAAGCACGTACATGCATGCGCACGTGCAGGCACGCATGTAGACACACACACAAACATGTAGACATACACACACGGACAGATATACAGTACATGCATGCACGCGCAGACACGCACAGAAGTGCAGGCACGCACAGACACATACACACAGACACACAGACACAGACACACACACAATGACACAGCCACAGACACACAGACACAGACACACAAACACACACAAACACAGAATTACAACGAGTCATTTTTGCTTCTACATTTTTATTTTGACCTCTTCTGTAAGTAAATACTGGCCCGTAACAGGAGTATATGAAGATAGTTGCTCAGCGAAACCCCATATTTGGTGCGTAACAAAAGTATTTTGACATTATAACACTTGCAGAGCTGTGTCATGGGAGTTTGAAATGTAACTTCCTGGGCGTTAGAGAGGAGACACGTCATAGTCATCGTCCACATCTCTAAAGCACGGATACTGGGGAAATGAACATGGTCATACAACTATCACCTAGTGCCAAGCTTGTACTCTCTCTGGTATTCAAATTGATCTAAGAAAGCATCTTCCAGATGTCCTCACCTTACATTGACTGGAACTGTCCATGCTGCGTTTATGTGAACAGGACTTCCTCAAGTATTACACCAAAGCTGGGATGGACACAGAAGAGCTGGAGGTGGGTGTTGCTCTGATACAGATCATGCTGTTATTACCAGTTTCTACCATGCATCTACAGCTACTAGTTCCCTAGGAACAGACAACTACTAGAGCATGTGAGGCTCTGTGTTATTTTGTTCTCTCTAGTCAAACAACCTGTATTCAAGATTTGCTAGTTTTAAGGATCTCTCTCTCTCTCTCTCTCTCTCACACACACACACAACCACACACATACACATACACAGAAAGCGGTAGAGGTGATGTGCTTTGTGCCCAAACGCTGCAATGACATGATGAACGTGGGACGCCTGCAGGGCTTTGAGGTAAGACGTTGGAATTTAGGGCTCAGTTTAATCTGTATCGTGGAACTTCAGCTCCATTGATATGTAAAGGCGATGTTCCCGCGTTGGCCAAGACTGCAGACACGTTAAACGCTGCGTATGTCAGCTCAATTGGAAATGATCTTCACATTTCTATAGTGATGAACAACCGTGGCACAAATTGAATCAAGACCTAGGTCTCTCTTTATTAAAATAGTTCTCACAATTGATGTACTGCACTGTAAGCCAGTGTTTCCCAAACCTCTTCTGAAGTAACTCCAGGCCCAGCCAGTCAATTTATTTGATGTATTCCAGAACTAGAACTGTTCATTCAACTAATGAGGGGTTTAGTGATTAGGTGATCATTTGAATCAGGTCTGCTAATTCTGGAAAACATCAAGTCACTGGCCGGGGGCTCAAGCAGAGGTCCGCTGCAAGCCATATAGTAAACCTCTGTCCTCTATTCATCCTGTGTCTCTTCTCTCCATCTCTCCCTCCATCCGTCCTTTCGTCCCCAGGGTAAGATCACAGCGCAGGGGAAGCTGCTCCAGCAGGACACCTTCACAGTGATGGAACAGGACAGCAGCTTTCTGTCCCGAGCCAAGGAGAGGCGGGTCTTCCTGTTCGAACAGCTGGTCATCTTCAGCGAGCCAATCGACAGGAAGAAAGGGTTCTCACTTCCTGGTTACACCTTTAAGAGCAGCATCAAGGTGGGTCTCTTCTCTTCTTCTAATTCTTCTTCTATTCTCTTATTTAATTTCAGATTAGATTGAATGCAGAAACTTCAAATAAAGTTAGAAACAAAACAATAAAATGTGACTGTTATTAGCTACACTGGCATAACCAGTCAGTGTAAACAAACAAAATGGTTGTCCAAATCTAACGCTGTGTACCAATTACATAACCACCAGCAGTCCGAGACACATGGACAGGGTTGTGAGTGTTCTTGGAAGTCTCTGAAGCATCTGTGTCTGGTCTTTGTTCAGTGTTGGTGAGGTATTTAATGACTTGCTCTCCTCCACCAGATGGAGGTCAGATGTGGTCTGTTCCAGGTGGATGGAACATTACAGGAATGTTCAGATAGATATGCATCACGTAGAACAAATATGATTGGAATAGGTAATCGTGTCAACTCTATTAATCCCATCAGTAACGTTCACAGGTTTTCCAGGAATTCTGGTTGGAGGATTCACGGATTCCTTCCTTATTCCAGAAAATCTTCCAACCAGGATTTCTGGAAAAGCTGGGAGTTGTGGTTAAGTAACCAGAATGGTGCCACTCTACTGCATACACCTGCTGTGTGTTCCAGGTGAGCTGTCTGGGGGTGGAGGTTCCAGTGGAGGCGGACTGCCTGGTGCTGACGTCACGGGGAACTGATGGGAGCGTGGTACGCTATGTGCTGCAGACCACCTCCCCAGAGGTCTGCAGGGCCTGGGTCGATGATGTGGGACAGATCCTGGAGACCCAGAAGAACTTCCTCAATGGTAGGATGGAAAAACACAACAGCTTTACTTTCAGGATTCATATCTAGACTCCATGCTGCCAAAGTGCTCAATGGTAGGGCTGCAGACCCAGATAGACAACACCAAACAGTAAACAACCACTTACAAGTTACTCATGTCTGGCCCTTTGGCTTAAGCTCAACTTCCTCAAATGGTCCGATTGGAGACAAACTGATGGCAAAACAAACCTTTACCAGTCACACATCTGATGTTTAGACCTTTCAGCTTTCTTGCCACTTATGCAATGTGAGCACTGAGCAGTGGGACCAAGTCATTGTTTTACAAGTCACAAGTAAGTCTCAAGTCTTAGCCCTCATGTCACGACTTCTACCGAAGTCGATGCCTCTCCTTGTTCGGGCGGTGCTCGGCGATCGACGTCACCATTCTTCTAGCCATCATTGATCTATGTTTCATTTTCCATTGGTTTTGTCTGGTCTTCTTACACACCTGGTTCCAATCCCATTCATTATATGTTGTGTATTTTACCCTCTGTTTCCTCTCATGTCATTGTCAGAGATTGTTTTATGGATTGGTGTGCAACGGGTTCTTGTACCCACATTTATTTTATTATGGACTTTGGTTTTGGAGTTGACTGCAACATAGTCTTTATATCCGAAAATAATAATTTAGGGTATCATCTTTCCAAGGGCTCCGTCTGAATTCACCCACCGGCGTTCCTCTGCACTGCCACGCGCAACTTTTTCTCAGCTGGCACAATTTGATTGGCTGCTGTCCGATTCAAACTGTAATCCGTTAAATGAAGGGTTGATGCGCTGCACACTTTTTTTAATAGCGTCATTTTTTATATTTGGCCTTGGGGAGGGTCAAGTCAGTTCGAGTCAAAAGGCTCAAGTCCAAGTTAAGTCACGAGTCATTGGTGTTAAAGTCAAAGTCGAGTTGCAAGTCACCATATTTGTGACACGAGTCTGACTAGAGCCCAAGTCATGTGACTTGAGTCCACACCACTGCTGAGCAGTAATGTTAGCCAAAAGCAGTTCAGTATCAAGTCGACTTACACAAGCCATGAAACTACAATTACCAATACTAATAATTTGACCATAAAAAAACACTAAAAATAAAAAAGGTGCCTAGTTTAAGTCCTCTCTCTCCGTCTTCTACCATTCATTCATCCAGCCCTCCAGTCTCCCATTGAGTACCAGCGGAGGGAGAGTAACAGCAAGTCCAACAGCCTGGGCCGGAGCATGAGAGCCCCCCTGTCTGCGGCCAGCGGCCCCCTGCGCCCCCACTCTTCAGCCTCCATCGACCGCCAGCGCCTGCCCTGCCTCCTGTCCTACAACACCTCCCTCCCCATCCTCTACCTGCCCAGCCAGGGGGGAACCTGCCCCCAGGGACCTGGCGAAACAAACACTCCCCAGGAGGTAAGGTCACACATTCAAACTGTACACACAGACACACACCCCGGGAGTTAGGGTCACACACATTGCCAGCGGTAAGGGGTCCAGTCACACACACACACACACACACACACACACACACACACACACACACACACACACACACACACACACACACACACACACACACACACACACACACACACACACACACACACACACACACACACACACACACACACACACACACACACACACACACACACACACACACACACACACATCAGTGACCTACAGCTGTCAGACACATTGCTTTTGTTTGACCAAAAACAAGGAGACGCTGCCGTCCCCGTTTAGCTCGCTGTACTGGAATGGGCTCTGGCCACATCCACACTACAGACTACATTACGTAGACCACAACATCCACATTATAGACTACATTACATAGACCACAACATCCACATTATAGACTACATTACATAGACCACAACATCCACACTATAGACTACATTACGTAGACCACAACATCCACACTACATGTCTAGATCGGGAAGCCTTTAATTAATATCCTCATCTGAAATAATCTGAGATCTCATGACAAACTTTTTTCATGTAACAATAAAGATGAACAATAATTTGTTTGCTCTCAGCTCTCAGTATCTGATGTTTAGTTGTGTTGTGTGTGGTCTTGTGTGTGTGTTTGCAGTCTCCTCTGGTCAGTAGGAACTCCCAGACAACAGCCTCTCAGTCTCACATCCAGCTAGCCTTCACCGACCAGTCTGGCCTGTCTCAGTACTCCAGGACCCAAACCCCCCTGCAGTGCCAAGCTGTGTCCAACGGGCTGTATAGCACACAGGTCTACGCACGTACACACACACACAAACACATGCAAGCCCACAGATGCACGCGCACACACACACATATGTGCACATGCATGGACTAGGGTTTGTATAACCCGGTCACCGGGATTTACCGGACAAAATCACTCCCTTTTCTCAGGATAAATAACTGCGAGAAACCAGTAAATTATAAAACAATATTTGTATGAACAGCATGGCGTGAAACGGAACTAGCAAATTACAGTGGCTTGCGCAAGTATTCACCCCCCTTGGCATTTTTCCTGGAATTCAAATTCGAATTAAAATAGATTTTTTTGGGGGGGTTGTATCACTAGATTTACCCAACATGCCTACCACTTTGAAGATGCAAAATATTTTTCTTTGTGAAACAAACAAGAAATAAGACAAAAAAACTAAAAGCATAACTATTCACCCCCCAAAAAATAAGTCAATACTTTGGAGAGCCACCTTTTGCAGCAGTTACAGCTGCAAGTCTCTTGGAGTATGTCTCTATAAGCATGGCACATCTAGCCACTGGGATCTTTGCCCATTCTTCAAGGCAAAACTGCTCCAGCTCCTTCAAGTTGGATGGGTTCCACTGGTGTACAGCAATATTTAAGTCATACCACAGCTTCTCAATTGGATTGAGGTCTGGGCGTTGACCAGGCCATTCCAAGACATTTAAATGTTTCCCCTTAAACCACTCGAGTGTTGCTTTAGCAGTATACTTAGGGTCATTGTCCTGCTGGAAGGTGAACCTCCGTCCCAGTCTCAAATCTCTGGAAGACTGAAACATGTTTCCCTCAAGAATTTCCCTGTATTTAGCGCCATCCATCATTCCTTCAATTCTGACCAGTTTCCCAGTCCCTGCCAATGAAAAACATCCCCACAGCATGATGCTGCCACCACCATGCTTCACTGTGGGAAGGTGTTCTCAGGGTGATGAGAGGTGTTGGGTTTACACCAAACATAGCGTTTTCCTTGATGGCCAAAAAGCTCAATTTTAGTCTCATCTGACCAGAGTACCTTCTTCCATATGTTTGGGGAGTCTCCAACAATCCTTTTGGCAAACCAAACGTATTTGCTTATTTTTTCCTTTAAGCAATAGCTTTTTTGTGGCCACTCTTCCGTAATGCTCAGCTTTGTGGAGTGTACGGCTTAAAGTGGCTCTATGGACAAATACTCCAATCTCCGCTGTGGAGCTTTGCAGCTCCTTCAGGGTTATCTTTGGTTTCTTTGTTGCCTCTCTGATTAATACCCTCCTTGCCTGGTCTGTGAGTTTTGGTGGGCGGCCCTCTCTTGGCAGGTTTGTTGTGGTGCCATATACTTTACATTTTTTTTATAATCAATTTAATAGTGCTCTGTGGGATGCTCAAAGTTTCAGATATTTTTTATAACCCAACCCTGATCTGTACTTCTCCACAACTTTGTCCCTGACTTGTTTGGAGAGCTCCTTGGTCTTCATGGTGCCACTTGCTTTGTGGTGCCCCTTGCTTAGTGGTGTTGCAGTCTCTGAGGCCTTTCAGAACAGATGTGTATACAGTGGGGAGAACAAGTATTTGATACACTGATGATTTTGCAGGTTTTCCTACTTACAAAGCATGTAGAGGTCTGTAATTTTTATCATAGGTACACTTCAACTGTGAGAGACGGAATCTAAAACAAAAATCCAGAAAATCACATTGTATGATTTTTAAGTAATTAATTTGCATTTTATTGCATGACATAAGTATTTGATACATCAGAAAAGCATTACTTAATATTTGGTACAGAAACCTTAGTTTGCAATTACAGAGATCATACGTTTCCTGTAGTTCTTGACCAGGTTTGCACACACTGCAGCAGGGATTTTGGCCCACTCCTCCATACAGACCTTCTCCAGATCCTTCAGGTTTCGGGGCTGTCGCTGGGCAATACGGACTTTCGGCTCCCTCCAAAGATTTTCTATTGGGTTCAGGTCTGGAGACTGGCTAGGCCACTCCAGGACCTTGAGATGCTTCTTACGGAGCCACTCCTTAGTTGCCCTGGCTGTGTGTTTCGGGTCGTTGTCATGCTGGAAGACCCAGCCACGACCCATCTTCAATGCTCTTACTGAGGGAAGGAGGTTGTTGGTGTAGATCTCGCGATACATGGCCCCATCCATCCTCCCCTCAATACGGTGCAGTCGTCCTGTCCCCTTTGCAGAAAAGCATCCCCAAAGAATGATGTTTCCACCTCCATGCTTCACGGTTGGGATGGTGTTCTTGGGGTTGTACTCATCCTTCTATTCCTCCAAACACGGCGAGTGGAGTTTAGAGCAAAAAGCTCTATTTTTGTCTCATCAGACCACATGACCTTCTCCCATTCCTCCTCTGGATCATCCAGATGGTCATTGGCAAACTTCAGACGGGCCTGGACATGCGCTGGCTTGAGCAGGGGGACCTTGCGTGCGCTGCAGGATTTTAATCCATGACGGCGTAGTGTGTTACTAATGGTTTTCTTTGAGACTGTGGTCCCAGCTCTCTTCAGGTCATTGACCAGGTCCTGCCGTGTAGTTCTGGGCTGATCCCTCACATTCCTCATGATCATTGATGCCCCACGAGGTGAGATCTTGCATGGAGCCCCAGACCGAGGGTGATTGACCGTCATCTTGAACTTCTTCCATTTTCTAATAATTGTGCCAACAGTTGTTGCCTTCTCATCAAGCTGCTTGCCTATTGTCCTGTAGCCCATCCCAGCCTTGTACAGGTCTACAATTTATCCCTGATGTCCTTACACAGCTCTCTGGTCTTGGCCATTGTGGAGAGGTTGGAGTCTGTTTGATTGAGTGTGTGGACAGGTGTCTTTTATACAGGTAACGAGTTCAAACAGGTGCAGTTAATACAGGTAATGAGTGGAGAACAGGAGGGCTTCTTAAAGAAAAACTAACAGGTCTGTGAGAGCCGGAATTCTTACTGGTTGGTAGGTGATCAAATACTTATGTCATGCAATAAAATGCAAATTAATTACTTAAAAATCATACAATGTGATTTTCTGGACTTTTGTTTTAGATTCCGTCTCTCACAGTTGAAGTGTACCTATGATAAAAATGACAGACCTCTACATGCTTTGTAAGTAGGAAAACCTGCAAAATCGGCAGTGTATCAAATACTTGTTCTCCCCACTGTATATACTGAGATCAGGTGACAGATCATGCGACACTTAAATGATGTCCACCTGTGTGCAATCTAACTAATTATGTGACTTCTGAAGGTAATTGGTTGCACTAGATCTTATTTAGGGGCTTCATAGCAAAGGGTGTGAATACATATGCCAGGTTACCTGGGAGAAAAGTTATTTATTCTCGGTATGGAACTTCTGTAAAATACCGGGAAACTATTCAACCCTAGCAGGGTGCAAACACACACGCACCACACACGCAGCACGCACCACACACGCAGCACGCACCACACACATAGCACGCACCACACACATAGCACGCACCACACACATAGCACGCACCACACACATAGCACGCACCACACACATAGCACGCACCACACACATAGCACGCACCACACACATAGCACGCACCACACACATAGCACGCACCACACACACAGCACGCACCACACACGCAGCACGCACCACACACATAGCACGCACCACACACATAGCACGCACCACACACACAGCACGCACCACACACATAGCACGCACCACACACACAGCACGCACCACACACGCAGCACGCACCACACACACAGCACGCACCACACACGCAGCACGCACCACACACATAGCACACAGCACACACGCAGCACGCACCACACACATAGCACGCACCACACACACAGCACGCACCACACACATAGCACGCACCACACACACAGCACGCACCACACACATAGCACGCACCACACACGCAGCACGCACCACACACATAGCACGCACCACACACATAGCACCCAGCACACACACAGCGCGCACCACACGCAGCACGCACCACACACATAGCACCCAGCACACACACAGCGCGCACCACACGCAGCACGCACCACACACGCAGGCCGGTTACTTTTCCTAGAACCTATTCCCCTGCTTTATTATGGAAAGCATGCATGCTGAAATGTAATTATATAATTTACACATCACTACATTTCAATCTGCTTTCTAGTTTTATTGTATGTCTTATAGGTATGATCTATCACCCATGTCAAGAACATTTAGATAAATAATTAATAATGGTTCATATAATTATAATTATTATACGCTCATTTACGTTCATTAAAATTTGAAAGGCTTCGGTAAACGCGAATGATTTGTACAGGAATAGAGGAGGAATTTAAGTAGAAGGAATCTGCATCAAAATGAGAGGTAGGCTACTACTCCCCCTGTTGGCCAGAAACAGAAAACAGAATTATTCTTCAGAATGAAAGAGCATTGGGAATATTGTAGAGGTGTTTTGTCTGAAACAATATGAAGAACCACAGATTGGAGGTGTGTTGCTGTACACTAATTGCTCTATTTAGCCACAACTCATCATCATCATCATCATCCTCCTTCTCTCCTTTCAGACTGGGGAACAATAGCTAGCTAGGTATCCTGTTGTTGAACCCTGTCTCAGACCACAACCCTCTGTCTTCACTAATACAGACCATCTCTGCTGCTTGTACTTAGTGAGTGGTGCCGACAGACTAACATCGGTTCCTACTAGCTGGTTTGCTGTTCTATGTATGTACTCTGGGCTGCATGGGGCCTATGGGTACATAACAAACAGGAAAGAGGCTGACCCAGAGAAGCAAGTCCGAAAGTCAGAGATGCCTATCAATGGCCTAATTGTTCTCTCTCATGGTGGAATTTCCGCATTGTGTTGTTGTGACTGATATTGTTAACAGAAAAAACAAACCACAAATGGCTGTTGCTGATATGATGAGTTATTCACAATGGCTATAGTAAGGCATATGCATCTGGTCAAGAGAAAAACAACAACATTAACCTAGTACTAGTTATTTAGGTTACATTTCATTCAATCTATCAACATTTCAAGTAAAAACGTATTTTAATCTGAGTGTCCTCCTCTCCCCCAGCAGAGAGCAGGAGAGGGCTGCCGTAGCAGAGTGCTGCCTGGTGAGGCTGGACCTCCTCCTGTATCCATCCCTGGTCCCTCGGCTGGCCGGCGCTCCAGCAACCTGGCCCAGCTCAATGAAGATGACCTATGAACCGTGACCGATGGGAGGAAAACTGGAAGGTCATGGACCTCCACAGCTAGCGCAGAGAGAAGCAGGAGGACCTCATCTAGGCCTAACGTCTGTTGATGCTATTTTAACTTTAGGGACCTTTTAAAGATGGATGGATGACTCTCTTTATGGAGCAAGGACTGGATGGAGGCTGCTTTTTCAGACTGTTACAGGAGGGTTCACTGACATCATGAGAAAAATATCCCAGTATTCTAATGTCATTAGTCATTAGATCATTTTTTTTGCGATGTGATGCAAGGTTGAAGACATGTGCAGCACCCAGCCAGATGATGCGATGGCTGACTGTATGGAGAAAACTCTATGGACATCAGGTATTATGGTGACTGATGACTTTGCTTGTTTTATTGTTAGGAGAATCTCTATACAGTATCTATTGTACTGTCTATCTACAGCCCGGGGGATTTCTTCACAGGAAAATAAAATGCCATGGGGGGGATGGGTTACTGGAGAACTGTGTACATACTGCATGTCTGTAAAATGCGTTTGTGTGTGTGTACAGGATAGGCAGTTGCTCTTCTTGTGCCAACATGCAGATAAAAGGACTCCACCCTGAAGAGAACAGGACTGTAGATCTGAACGGCTCTTTCTCTCAGCTCTCTCACACTGCTGGATTCTTCTATCCCTCCTTTTAAAAGACAACTATTTGTATTGTATCAGGCCATTGTCGAAACATGTCTTCATTCCTCCACTAAACAGGGCCTACAGTACACTATGTTGCTGTAGTAGACAATGAGGAGAGAGGGGATGCCAGCTAGATTAATACATTTGATCTCTACATATGTAGAAGTTTGGATTCATCTGTTATAGAAAATAGCTTTTCTGCTCCTGCCGCAGTATTTCAAAAAGACGAGAATGAGAGAACTCCCATGTTCTCTTTCTCTGTTTGACCAAAGCTGGCTCTTGTTTGATCTGAATATTCAATAATATAAAGGGGCGAGGGAGCCCCCTGGAGGCACTCTGCAGGCGTGGCATCACTCAGACTCAGTCTTTCCTCAGATTCAGATACAGATGGATTCCTTGGTAAGTTCTCAATTACATACTCCTCACATCCTCTCTCCTCATCTCCTTCTCAAAACCCATTGGAGGAAATGGTCAGAGGGAAGGGACCTCTGGCTTTCTCATCCAATTAGTTTTGAAAAGGAAAAGAAGAGAGAGGACGCAAGGAGTATGTAATTGAGGTCTTCCCCTTGTGTTCTTTGCTCCCATCCTTTCGCTAAACGTCAGAGAGAAAGGAGAGGATTATAAGAGATGGGGAGAGGATGGGAGGAGAGGAAGGAATCGAGCCAGGACTATGAAGATGTGGCCAGAGAAATGGCCATGCCAATGCTTGGGGATAGAGACCAACTGATTTTTCAAATTTATATTTTCTTGATGTCCTCTAGGTACGTCCTAGGAGACATTAATGGGTTGTGTTGAAATATGAAATAAGATGTCACACAGTCGTCTGTCAGTTAAGTCCAATGTTGATGTGCCACAGCTTTCTGCTGTATTTATTCATCTCGGCTGGCTTTTGCTACTGCACACTACTACACACCATACTGTTGGCTCGGGCTTACATTTCTGCTTCTAGATAAAGGAAGACAGTTTAGAGACCGCTAACTACTTGGGTTATTGTGTCAGTTGACATTATGCATAAAAAGTTCTGCATCCTCTGTCCACATCAAAATGAGATGTGTGGCAAAACGGACGTTTTTGAGACGTCAAATACTTCAGATCGTATTGCCACTACAATATTATTACCAACTGTTGTGTTTAACACATCAAGTACATGTAGTTGTGATGTTGTGTATTTCAACACCCAACCTTTCCTCTTATTAATCAAAGCAAATGACTGTAAACAGAGACGATAAGAGAAGAGTCTGACATCTAGCATGTCCGCTATAGGTGAATTCCTCTCTATGGCCAGTACAGGTCAATATAAGGCTTCCGGATCCAGATAGCAGTCTAATAAGACCTCTGCACCAAAGACCAATGGCTTCGAGTTCCAATGGCACCTCTAGCTATATCTATTTCAAATATCAGCACCGAGGAGAGCCCTACCATGACTGTTTCAATTCACAACACCATCTCATACAAACCCAGAGTACTCAATGACTACGGGGTGCCGTTTGTAAAGTTAAACAGTGAAGAGTGTCATATTTCAGTGGCAATTATTGATCTAGCATTTTGTGCATGTGACTTAAATATGAAGGAATACCACTCCTGAAATGAATATAGACTAAAGAGCGGAAATATGGGTTTTTAAGATGACATATTTGACGGAATAGAATCTGTTGTATTATATTAAATAAAGTGAACTTTTAAATTAAGAATGGCCTATTTTTTATGTAATTTCTGAAGGTATATTCCTCTAACATTGAGATAATCTGAGTATATATGGAAATATATCAGGAGTATTAATACATGGGGATTACAACCGAATCCGTTGAAAATATTGAAGAGGAGTGGGAGAACATTCCACATTCAACAGCCTGATCAACTCTATGAGAAGGAGATGTGCCGCGCTGCGTCAGGCAACTGGTGGTCACACCAGATACTGACTGCTTTTCTGGTCCACGTCCCTACCTTTTTATTTAAAGGTATCTGTGACCAAAAGATGCATATCTGTATTCCCAGCCATGTGAAATCCATAGATTAGGGCCTAATGAATTTATTTAAATTGTTTGATTTTAACTTGACTTTAACTCAGTAAAATCTTAGAAATTGTTGCATGTTGTGTATACATTTTTGTTCAGTGTATATCTGAATTTAACAATTAATGTCAGTCTCAGTTTGTCTCTTTATTCTAATCTAAAAGGAACGATGACTTAGCCCTGCTCATACAGAAATAACAAGGAGGAATTTCACACGTTTTTAATTCTAGTGCCACATACCCGGCCTAAACTAATAAAAAGTTGACTTTATACAGCCTCTGAAGACAGAGAACCCCTGGATAAGGGCCACCAGATATCTGGTATTCAGAATAAAGGAAGGGTCATCCTGGGCTGTAAAGTAAAGCAGGGCTTGTCCTGATCGTAACAAGCCTGTGACATATGGGGTCTGTGAGGGAGAGAGGGAGGAAGTAAAGGGGGTGAGGCTGGGGAAGAGGGTGGGGTACTAAAGGGTATTAGGCCAAAATCAGAGCAAGTTCCCATCACCTAGGGGGTTAGTTGGTCAGTTAGTTCCCTCAGAATAAAGGGTAGTCAGTGGGATAGTAAACAGGGGTTGATATTCATCATAAGGCATCTGTGATATAGGGACTGGGGGGCTCAAATCAAAGAGAGTTCCTGTCAGCACAAAAAGGGGATAGTTTGTTGGTTAAATCAAATCAAATTTTGTCATATGCACCGAATACAACTGTTGTGGACTTTACAGTGAAATGCTTGAATACAAACCTTTCCCTAGATGCAGAGTTAAAAAAGAATAACAAATAAAATAGCAACTAACACAAGAGGAATAAAATAAAATACACAAGAATTGTCACGGCCGTTAAAAGAAGAGGACCAAGGTGCAGCGTGGTGAGCGTACATACTTTTACTTTAATGATGTCGCTAACATAACAAATAAACATACAGAAACGACCGTGAAGCTTAACTCGGCAATAATGGCGCTAACAAAGATAACTTCCCACAAAGACAGGTGGAAAAAAGGGCTACCTAAGTATGGTTCTCAATCAGAGACAACAATAGACAGCTGCCTCTGATTGAGAACCACACCCGGCCAAACACAAAGAAATAGAAAACATAGAAATAAAGAAACTAGAATGCCCATCCTAGTCAATAAAAGCCTCTCTATGGCCAGGGTGTGACAAGAATAGAGCTATATGCAGGGAGTACCAGTACCAGATCAATGTGGAGCTAAATACAGGGAGTACCAGTACCAGATCAATGTGGAGCTGTATACAGTCAGTACCAGTACCAGATCAATGTGGAGCTATATACAGGGAGTACCAGTACCAGATCAATGTGGAGCTATATACAGTGAGTACCAGTACCAGATCAATGTGGAGCTATATACAGGGAGTACCAGTACCAGATCAATGTGGAG
Organism: Salvelinus alpinus; assembly: GCF_045679555.1. NCBI lineage: Eukaryota > Metazoa > Chordata > Actinopteri > Salmoniformes > Salmonidae > Salvelinus > Salvelinus alpinus. The sequence continues at coordinate 33,683,989 of NC_092113.1, forward strand.
CTATATACAGGGAGTACCAGTACCAGATCAATGTGGAGCTATATACAGTGAGTACCAGTACCAGATCAATGTGGAGCTATATACAGTGAGTACCAGTACCAGATCAATGTGGAGCTATATACAGTGAGTACCAGTACCAGATCAATGTGGAGCTATATACAGTGAGTACCAGTACCAGATCAATGTGGAGCTATATACAGTGAGTACCAGTACCAGATCATTGTGGAGCTATATACAGTGAGTACCAGTACCAGATCAATGTGGAGCTATATACAGTGAGTACCAGTACCAGATCAATGTGGAGCTATATACAGGGAGTACCAGTACCAGATCAATGTGGAGCTGTATACAGTCAGTACCAGTACCAGATCAATGTGGAGCTATATACAGGGAGTACCAGTACCAGATCAATGTGGAGCTATATACAGTGAGTACCGGTACCAGATCAATGTGGAGCTATATACAGTGAGTACCAGTACCAGATCAATGTGGAGCTATATACAGTGAGTACCAGTACCAGATCAATGTGGAGCTATATACAGTGAGTACCAGTACCAGATCAATGTGGAGCTATATACAGGGAGTACCAGTACCAGATCAATGTGGAGCTATATACAGGGAGTACCAGTACCAGATCAATGTGGAGCTATATACAGTGAGTACCAGTACCAGATCAATGTGGAGCTATATACAGTGAGTACCAGTACCAGATCAATGTGGAGCTATATACAGGGAGTACCAGTACCAGATCAATGTGGAGCTATATACAGTGAGTACCAGTACCAGATCAATGTGGAGCTATATACAGTGAGTACCAGTACCAGATCAATGTGGAGCTATATACAGGGAGTACCAGTACCAGATCAATGTGGAGCTATATACAGTCAGTACCAGTACCAGATCAATGTGGAGCTATATACAGGGAGTACCAGTACCAGATCAATGTGGAGCTATATACAGGGAGTACCAGTACCAGATCAATGTGGAGCTATATACAGTGAGTACCAGTACCAGATCAATGTGGAGCTATATACAGGGAGTACCAGTACCAGATCAATGTGGAGCTATATACAGTGAGTACCAGTACCAGATCAATGTGGAGCTATATACAGTGAGTACCAGTACCAGATCAATGTGGAGCTATATACAGGGAGTACCAGTACCAGATCAATGTGGAGCTATATACAGTCAGTACCAGTACCAGATCAATGTGGAGCTATATACAGGGAGTACCAGTACCAGATCAATGTGGAGCTATATACAGGGAGTACCAGTACCAGATCAATGTGGAGCTATATACAGTCAGTACCAGTACCAGATCAATGTGGAGCTATATACAGGGAGTACCAGTACCAGATCAATGTGGAGCTATATACAGTCAGTACCAGTACCAGATCAATGTGGAGCTATATACAGTGAGTACCAGTACCAGATCAATGTGGAGCTATATACAGTCAGTACCAGTACCAGATCAATGCGGAGCTATATACAGGGAGTACCAGTACCAGATCAATGTGGAGCTATATACAGTGAGTACCAGTACCAGATCAATGTGGAGCTATATACAGTCAGTACCAGTACCAGATCAATGTGGAGCTATATACAGTGAGTACCAGTACCAGATCAATGTGGAGCTATATACAGTGAGTACCAGTACCAGATCAATGTGGAGCTATATACAGTGAGTACCAGTACCAGATCAATGTGGAGCTATATACAGTGAGTACCAGTACCAGATCAATGTAGAGCTATATACAGTGAGTACCAGTACCAGATCAATGTGGAGCTATATACAGGGAGTACCAGTACCAGATCAATGTGGAGCTATATACAGTCAGTACCAGTACCAGATCAATGTGGAGCTATATACAGGGAGTACCAGTACCAGATCAATGTGGAGCTATATACAGTCAGTACCAGTACCAGATCAATGTGGAGCTATATACAGTGAGTACCAGTACCAGATCAATGTGGAGCTATATACAGTCAGTACCAGTACCAGATCAATGTGGAGCTATATACAGGGAGTACCAGTACCAGATCAATGTGGAGCTATATACAGTCAGTACCAGTACCAGATCAATGTGGAGCTATATACAGGGAGTACCAGTACCAGATCAATGTGGAGCTATATACAGGGAGTACCAGTACCAGATCAATGTGGAGCTATATACAGTCAGTACCAGTACCAGATCAATGTGGAGCTATATACAGGGAGTACCAGTACCAGATCAATGTGGAGCTATATACAGTCAGTACCAGTACCAGATCAATGTGGAGCTATATACAGGGAGTACCAGTACCAGATCAATGTGGAGCTATATACAGGGAGTACCAGTACCAGATCAATGTGGAGCTATATACAGTGAGTACCAGTACCAGATCAATGTTGAGCTATATACAGGGAGTACCAGTACCAGATCAATGTGGAGCTATATACAGTGAGTACCAGTACCAGATCAATGTGGAGCTATATACAGTCAGTACCAGTACCAGATCAATGTGGAGCTATATACAGTGAGTACCAGTACCAGATCAATGTGGAGCTATATACAGTCAGTACCAGTACCAGATCAATGTGGAGCTATATACAGTCAGTACCAGTACCAGATCAATGTGGAGCTATATACAGTGAGTACCAGTACCAGATCAATGTGGAGCTATATACAGTCAGTACCAGTACCAGATCAATGTGGAGCTATATACAGTCAGTACCAGTACCAGATCAATGTGGAGCTATATACAGTCAGTACCAGTACCAGATCAATGTGGAGCTATATACAGTCAGTACCAGTACCAGATCAATGTGGAGCTATATACAGGGAGTACCAGTACCAGATCAATGTGGAGCTATATACAGTGAGTACCAGTACCAGATCAATGTGGAGCTATATACAGGGAGTACCAGTACCAGATCAATGTGGAGCTAAATACAGTGAGTACCAGTACCAGATCAATGTGGAGCTATATACAGTGAGTACCAGTACCAGATCAATGTGGAGCTATATACAGTGAGTACCAGTACCAGATCAATGTGGAGCTATATACAGTGAGTACCAGTACCAGATCAATGTGGAGCTATATACAGTGAGTACCAGTACCAGATCAATGTGGAGCTATATACAGTGAGTACCAGTACCAGATCAATGTGGAGCTATATACAGTGAGTACCAGTACCAGATCAATGTGGAGCTATATACAGTGAGTACCAGTACCAGATCAATGTGGAGCTATATACAGTGAGTACCAGTACCAGATCAATGTGGAGCTATATACAGTGAGTACCAGTACCAGATCAATGTGGAGCTATATACAGTCAGTACCAGTACCAGATCAATGTGGAGCTATATACAGGGAGTACCAGTACCAGATCAATGTGGAGCTATATACAGGGAGTACCAGTACCAGATCAATGTGGAGCTATATACAGTGAGTACCAGTACCAGATCAATGTGGAGCTATATACAGTGAGTACCAGTACCAGATCAATGTGGAGCTATATACAGTGAGTACCAGTACCAGATCAATGTGGAGCTATATACAGTCAGTACCAGTACCAGATCAATGTGGAGCTATATACAGGGAGTACCAGTACCAGATCAATGTGGAGCTATATACAGGGAGTACCAGTACCAGATCAATGTGGAGCTATATACAGTCAGTACCAGTACCAGATCAATGTGGAGCTGTATACAGTGAGTACCAGTACCAGATCAATGTGGAGCTATATACAGTCAGTACCAGTACCAGATCAATGTGGAGCTATATACAGGGAGTACCAGTACCAGATCAATGTGGAGCTATATACAGGGAGTACCAGTACCAGATCAATGTGGAGCTATATACAGTGAGTACCAGTACCAGATCAATGTGGAGCTATATACAGTCAGTACCAGTACCAGATCAATGTGGAGCTATATACAGTGAGTACCAGTACCAGATCAATGTGGAGCTATATACAGTCAGTACCAGTACCAGATCAATGTGGAGCTATATACAGTCAGTACCAGTACCAGATCAATGTGGAGCTATATACAGGGAGTACCAGTACCAGATCAATGTGGAGCTATATACAGTGAGTACCAGTACCAGATCAATGTGGAGCTATATACAGTCAGTACCAGTACCAGATCAATGTGGAGCTATATACAGTCAGTACCAGTACCAGATCAATGTGGAGCTATATACAGGGAGTACCAGTACCAGATCAATGTGGAGCTATATACAGTCAGTACCAGTACCAGATCAATGTGGAGCTATATACAGGGAGTACCAGTACCAGATCAATGTGGAGCTATATACAGGGAGTACCAGTACCAGATCAATGTGGAGCTATATACAGTGAGTACCAGTACCAGATCAATGTTGAGCTATATACAGGGAGTACCAGTACCAGATCAATGTGGAGCTATATACAGTGAGTACCAGTACCAGATCAATGTGGAGCTATATACAGTCAGTACCAGTACCAGATCAATGTGGAGCTATATACAGTGAGTACCAGTACCAGATCAATGTGGAGCTATATACAGTCAGTACCAGTACCAGATCAATGTGGAGCTATATACAGTCAGTACCAGTACCAGATCAATGTGGAGCTATATACAGTGAGTACCAGTACCAGATCAATGTGGAGCTATATACAGTCAGTACCAGTACCAGATCAATGTGGAGCTATATACAGTCAGTACCAGTACCAGATCAATGTGGAGCTATATACAGTCAGTACCAGTACCAGATCAATGTGGAGCTATATACAGTCAGTACCAGTACCAGATCAATGTGGAGCTATATACAGGGAGTACCAGTACCAGATCAATGTGGAGCTATATACAGTGAGTACCAGTACCAGATCAATGTGGAGCTATATACAGGGAGTACCAGTACCAGATCAATGTGGAGCTAAATACAGTGAGTACCAGTACCAGATCAATGTGGAGCTATATACAGTGAGTACCAGTACCAGATCAATGTGGAGCTATATACAGTGAGTACCAGTACCAGATCAATGTGGAGCTATATACAGTGAGTACCAGTACCAGATCAATGTGGAGCTATATACAGTGAGTACCAGTACCAGATCAATGTGGAGCTATATACAGTGAGTACCAGTACCAGATCAATGTGGAGCTATATACAGTGAGTACCAGTACCAGATCAATGTGGAGCTATATACAGTGAGTACCAGTACCAGATCAATGTGGAGCTATATACAGTGAGTACCAGTACCAGATCAATGTGGAGCTATATACAGTGAGTACCAGTACCAGATCAATGTGGAGCTATATACAGTCAGTACCAGTACCAGATCAATGTGGAGCTATATACAGGGAGTACCAGTACCAGATCAATGTGGAGCTATATACAGGGAGTACCAGTACCAGATCAATGTGGAGCTATATACAGTCAGTACCAGTACCAGATCAATGTGGAGCTGTATACAGTGAGTACCAGTACCAGATCAATGTGGAGCTATATACAGTCAGTACCAGTACCAGATCAATGTGGAGCTATATACAGGGAGTACCAGTACCAGATCAATGTGGAGCTATATACAGGGAGTACCAGTACCAGATCAATGTGGAGCTATATACAGTGAGTACCAGTACCAGATCAATGTGGAGCTATATACAGTCAGTACCAGTACCAGATCAATGTGGAGCTATATACAGTGAGTACCAGTACCAGATCAATGTGGAGCTATATACAGGGAGTACCAGTACCAGATCAATGTGGAGCTATATACAGTGAGTACCAGTACCAGATCAATGTGGAGCTATATTTTATTTTATTTATTTATTTCACCTTTATTTAACCTTTATTTAACCTTTATTTAACCAGGTAGGCTAGTTGAGAACACGTTCTCATTTACAATTGCGACCTGGCCAAGATAAAGCAAAGCAGTTCGACACATACAACAACACATAGTTACACATGGAGTAAGACAAACATATAGTCAATAATACAGTGAAAAAATAAGTCTATATACAATGAGAGCAAGTGAGGTGAGATAAGGGAGGTGAAGGCAAACAAATATATGTATAAATAAATAAAAATATAAAAAGGCCATGGAGGCGAAGTGAATACAACACAGCAAGTAAAATAAAAAATAAAAAAACACTGGAATGTTTGGTTTGCAGTGGAAGAAAGTGCAAAGTAGAGACAGAGATGATGGGGTGCAAAGGAGCAAAATAAATTAATAAATAAATACAGTAGGTAAAGAGGTAGTTGTTTGGGCTAAATTGTAGATGGGTTATGTACAGGTGCAGTAATCTATGAGCTGCTCTGACAGCTGGTGCTTAAAGCTAGTGAGGGAGATAAGTGTTTCCAGTTTCAGAGATTTTTGTAGTTCGTTCCAGTCATTGGCAGCAGAGAACTGGAAGGAGAGGCGTCCAAAGGAAGAATTGGTTTTGGGGGTGACTAGAGAGATATACCTGCTGGAGCGCGTGCTACAGGTAGGTGCTGCTATGGTGACCAGCGAGCTGAGATAAGGGGGGACTTTACCTAGCAGGGTCTTGTAGATGACCTGGAACCAGTGGGTTTGGCGACGAGTATGAAGCGAGGGCCAGCCAACGAGAGTGTACAGGTCGCAGTGGTGGGTAGTATATGGGGCTTTGGTGACAAAACGGATGGCACTGTGATAGACTGCATCCAATTTATTGAGTAGGGTTTTGGAGGCTATTTTGTAAATGACATCACCGAAGTCGAGGATTGGTAGGATGGTCAGTTTTACAAGGGTATGTTTGGCAGCATGAGTAAAGGATGCTTTGTTGCGGAATAGGAAGCCAATTCTAGATTTGACTTTGGATTGGAGATGTTTGATGTGAGTCTGGAAGGAGAGTTTACAGTCTAACCAGACACCTAGGTATTTGTAGTTGTCCACATATTCTAAGTCAGAGCCGTCCAAAGTAGTGATGTTGGACAGGCGGGCAGGAGCAGGCAGCGATCGGTTGAAGAGCATGCATTTAGTTTTACTTGTATTTAAGAGCAGTTGGAGGCCACGGAAGGAGAGTTGTATGGCATTGAAGCTCGCCTGGAGGGTTGTTAACACAGTGTCAAAAGAAGGGCCAGAAGTATACAGAATAGTGTCGTCTGCGTAGAGGTGGATCAGAGAATCACCAGCAGCAAGAGCGACATCATTGATGTATACAGAGAAGAGAGTCGGTCCAAGAATTGAACCCTGTGGCACCCCCATAGAGACTGCCAGAGGCCCGGACAACAGACCCTCCGATTTGACACACTGAACTCGATCAGAGAAGTAGTTGGTGAACCAGGCGAGGCAATCATTAGAGAAACCAAGGCTGTCGAGTCTGCCGATGAGGATGTGGTGATTGACAGAGTCAAAAGCCTTGGCCAGGTCAATGAATACGGCTGCACAGTATTGTTTCCTATCGATGGCGGTTACGATATCGTTTATGACCTTGAGCGTGGCTGAGGTGCACCCATGACCAGCTCTGAAACCAGATTGCATAGCGGAGAAGGTGTGGTGGGATTCGAAATGGTCGGTAATCTGTTTGTTGACTTGGCTTTCGAAGACCTTAGAAAGGCAGGGTAGGATAGATATAGGTCTGTAGCTGTTAGGGTCAAGAGTGTCCCCCCCTTTGAAGAGGGGGATAACCGCAGCTGCTTTCCAATCTTTGGGGATCTCAGACGACACGAAAGAGAGGTTGAAGAGGCTAGTAATAGGGGTGGCAACAATTTCAGCAGATAGTTTTAGAAAGAAAGGGTCCAGATTATCTAGCCCGGCTGATTTGTAAGGGTCCAGATTTTGCAGCTCATTTAGAACATCAGCTGACTGTATTTGGGAGAAAGAGAAATGGGGAAGGCTTGGGCGAGTAGCAGAGGGGAGGGCAGTGCTGTTGTCCGGGGTAGGGGTAGCCAGGTGGAAAGCATGGCCAGCCGTAGAAAAATGCTTATTGAAATTCTCAATTATAGTGGATTTGTCGGTGGTGACAGTGTTTCCTATCTTCAGAGCGGTTGGAAGCTGGGAGGAGGTGTTCTTATTCTCCATGGACTTTACGGTGTCCCAGAACTTTTTTGAATTTGTGTTGCAGGAAGCAAATTTCTGCTTGAAAAAGCTAGCCTTGGCTGTTCTAACTGCCTGTGTATAATGGTTTCTGGCTTCCCTGAAAAGTTGCATATCACGGGGGCTGTTCGATGCTAATGCAGAACGCCATAGGATGTTTTTCTGTTGGTTAAGGGCAGTCAGGTCAGGAGAGAACCAAGGGCTATATCTGTTCCTGGTTCTAAATTTCTTGAATGGGGCATGCTTATTCAAGATGGTGAGGAAGGCATTTTTAAAAAATGACCAGGCATCCTCTACTGACGGGATGAGATCAATATCCTTCCAGGATACCCCGGCCAGGTCGATTAGAAAGGCCTGCTCGCTGAAGTGTTTCAGGGAGCGTTTGACAGTGATGAGTGGAGGTCGTTTGACCGCTGACCCATTACGGATGCAGGCAATGAGGCAGTGATCGCTGAGATCTTGGTTGAAAACAGCAGAGGTGTATTTGGAGGGCAAGTTTGTTAGGATGATATCTATGAGGGTACCCGTGTTTACGGAATTGGGGTGGTACCTGGTAGGTTCATTGATAATTTGTGTGAGATTGAGGGCATCAAGCTTAGATTGTAGGGTGGCTGGGGTGTTGAGCATGTTCAAATTTAGGTCGCCTAGCAGCACGAGCTCTGAAGATAGATGGGGGGCAATCAGTTCACATATAGTGTCCAGAGCACAGCTGGGGGCAGAGGGTGGTCTATAGCAGGCGGCAACGGTGAGAGACTTGTTTTTAGAGAGGTGGATTTTTAAAAGTAGAAGTTCAAATTGTTTGGGAACAGACCTGGATAGTAAAACAGAACTCTGCAGGCAATCTTTGCAGTAGATTGCAACACCGCCCCCTTTGGCCGTTCTATCTTGTCTGAAAATCTTGTAATTGGGGATGAAAATGTCTGAATTTTTGGTGGTCTTTCTAAGCCAGGATTCAGACACGGCTAAAACATCCGGGTTGGCAGAGTGTGCTAAAGCAGTGAACAAAACAAACTTAGGGAGGAGGCTTCTAATGTTAACATGCATGAAGCCAAGGCTATTACGGTTACAGAAGTCATCAAAAGAGAGCGCCTGGGGAATAGGAGTGGAGCTAGGTACTGCAGGGCCTGGATTCACCTCTACATCACCAGAGGAACAGAGGAGGAGTAGGATAAGGGTACGGCTAAAATCTATGAGAATTGGTCGCCTAGAGCTACTAGAGCAGAGAGTAAAAGGAAGTTTCTGGGGGCGATAAAATAGTTTAAAGGAATAATGTACAGACAAAGGTATGGTAGGATGTGAATACAGTGGAGGTAAACCTAGGTATTGAGTGATGATGAGAGAGATATTGTCTCTAGAAACATCATTGAAACCAGGTGATGTCATCGCATATGTGGGTGGTGGAACTGAGAGGTTGGATATGGTATAGTGAGCAGGGCTAGAATCTCTACAGTGAAATAAGCCAATAAACACTAACCAGAACAGCAATGGACAAGGCATATTTACATTAAGGAGAGGCATGCTTAATCGAGTGATCAATAAGGGTCCAGTGAGTAGAGGTTGGTTGGGGTCGTGGCGATCCAGACAGCTGGCCGGGTATATGGCTATCGGTAGCAGCATAGGATGGAGGTCTGTTTGTAGATACCTCGTGCGTTTCCGTCGGTAGGTTAGTGGGGTTCCGTGTGGTAGAGGGGATCAATCCAAATTGGCAAAATAGATATAGTGACCCAAGGAAAAAAATAAAATAAATAAATAATAATAATAATAATAGTTGTCCGATATACTTATTCAGATAGCAGCCGATAAGACAGCTAACGATTAGCGGGCCCCAGATGAGCGTTCAGGTAACGTCGGGACGGAGGTGCCAGTTGGATAAATCCCTCGGGCAGATAACGTCGGCAGTCAGTCGCGGCAGTCAGTCGTGAAGGCCCGGAGGGGCTCCGTATCTGCAGCAACAACAAAAGAAACGGGTCCGGATAGGTGACTGTACCCAGGAATGGCTGATGGAACTCCTCAGCTGGCTAGCTCCAGAATGATTTGAGTTTGCTCCGGGGTCGACGTAAGCCAATAGTCACACGGTTTGCAGCTAGCTAGCTGCGAGATCAAGGTGCAAGTGTCCAGAGCCTGCGGCTGGAATCCGGGGAAACTGAGAGAAAAAAAAGTCCCGGAATGCTCCGGTCCGAGTCGCGTTGCACAAAAGTGCCGGTAGATTATCGAGCTAAAGGAATAGCTGATGACCACAAAACGTGGGCAGCTGAAACACCAACGCTAGCCAGCAAACCGGCTAATTTCGGGGCAGCTACAGATTAGCTTCTGGCTAGCTATCGGAGTAGCTTCTGGTTAGCTTTCAGGCTAGCTTCTGAATTAGCCCCTGGCTAGCTTCCACGATGGATTTTCAGATTGAGGTAAATAATACTTTTTTGTAATTGGTGGAGCGGGTTGCAGGAAAGCTTTTGCAGGAAAGCTTTTGTAGTTGAGTTCTTGGATAATAAAATAAATAAAAGATATGCGAAGAGAGGTGTAAATATATATATATACAGGACACGACAATACGGAACAGAAAAAGACGTCTGAACTGCTAAGCCACCTTGGGAGCACATATACAGGGAGTACCAGTACCAGATCAATGTGGAGCTATATACAGGGAGTACCAGTACCAGATCAATGTGGAGCTATATACAGGGATTACCAGATCAATGTGGAGCTATATACAGGGAGTACCAGTACCAGATCAATGTGGAGCTATATACAGGGATTACCAGATCAATGTGGAGCTATATACAGGGAGTACCAGTATCAGATCAATGTGCAGAGGTACAAGGTACTTGACATAGATATGGACATGAAGGCAGGGTAAGGGTAGGCAACAACACATCTGCCATGCTGATCCTCAACACTGAGGTCCCTCAGGGGTGCGTGCTTAGTCTCCTCCTGTACTCCCGGTTCACCCACGACTGCGTGGCCTAGCACGACTCCAACTCCATCATTACATTTGCCGATGACACAACAGTATTAGGCCTGATCCCAGAGTCGCCTCTTCACTGTTGACGTTGAGACTGGTGTTTTGCTGATACTATTTAATGAAGCTGCCAGTTGAGGACTTGTGAGGCGTCTGTTTCTCAAACTAGACACTCTAATGTACCAGTCCTCTTTTTTATTCTTTTTTTACTTTAGTTTATTTAGTAAATATTTTCTTAACTATTTTTTTAACTGCATTGTTGGTTAAGGGCTTTTGAAGAACACATTTCACGGCGCATGTGACAAATACAATTTGATTGGATTTGAAACTGACTAGGCATCTGGATACTAGTTAGCTTCCTTCTGAATGAAGGGTAGTTCTGGTAAAGTGTTGATCGTAACACGGCTGTGATGTAGAATATAGGGGCTGGGGGCAATTGGGAGGAGGCTAATGGGAGAGAAAGCCCCTTAAAATTGAGAGGGTAAGGCTGGGGGAGAGGGGGAGTCTGGGAGATAGAAAGAGGTGAGAGATGGGGTGAGGCTTGGGGAGAGGGTGAGGCTGGGGGAGAGGAGGAGTCTGGGAGATAGAAAGAGGTGAGAGAGGGGGTGAGGCTTGGGGAGAGGGTGAGGCTGGGAGCTAGAGAGGGGGGATGAAGAGGTTATTAACTTTCACAAGGGGGAAAAATCAAAGGGCTTTCCTGTCACCACTGGGGTGGTCTGAGCAACGGGGGTCCCATTCACGGGGGAGTCCTGTCGAGTGGAGGGCCAGTGCATCTGTTGACTCAATCTCCTCCATTCAGAGAAAGTAAACAGCCATTAAAGCCACATGATTGTGAACTTGATTGCAGAAGGCGAAACAACTACCCCTGAAAAGCCCCACCCAAACTGCCCAAAAACAGCCCCCGTCCCCCCACCAAACTACTCCCTGAACAGCCCCCCCCCACCCACTCACTAAACTGCCCTCAAACAGCCCCCATCCCCTCCACCAAACTGCCCCCAAACAGCCATCGCACGCCCCCCCCCCCCCCCCCCAAACTGCCCCCAAACATTCCTTCACACTTCAATGATACAATACTGAAATTCACACAATACTAGTATTAGGTTGAAGTAGGCATAGCAAGCATTTGAGTCTCACATTATCACTCTGACAAAATATGAGAAAATAACATCAGAGAACATGGATTTGCTTTAGCAAGGAATTTACATTTATTAAAATGTACATGCGGTCTTAACTTGAATAAGGTTGTGCGTGAAATAAATATATACATTATTTACAAAGTCTTACAAATGTTTGTTTGTATCTACAGTATAGTAATGGCAATTCACATTATAATGAAATAACATGAATCAATTTCAACAAGAGATGAAAACTGAGCTAAACATGTTTTATATCCATTAATAAAACATTATAACACTGATCCCACCAATCAACCGCCAGATCAATGTACACATTTGGCCAAATAGGACATTTCTAAAATCAACCAATGTGTGGTATACTTATTTCAGATACATGTTCCTCCTCAGGTATTTAACAGTTTATTAACAAAAACATCTCCAGATTCTAAAAGGTGAAACATGCAGAAAGTTGATTATTTGCATGTTACACACATTTGCTGAATTATTTACATTTTAATATTACAAATGAAATCTAAATCAAATGAATACCTTGGATTTTGATATATGATCACTGTTGGAACCATGTCATCATTAAGGGGAAAGAGTGCCTTTGATATTGCTATGGGAGATAATTTTGTGTGATAACTAGAAATGCCCATCACAGTGAATGCTCTGTATCCATATACAAATCCTAAACCTCGCCACTCACTTGGCTTCCCTTGTTATGAAATACCTCTCAAAAACGTTTTGTTGACAGTCTGGAAATGGTCACGACAACAGAATATGCTAGAGTGTATAGTCTGTCCTCGTGGTTCGCTCCACTCTCTCTCAGAGGGTCTGTGGCCGTTAGTTACAGTACAGTCACACATTGCAATCTCTTGGCTCTATAATGTGGCCCTCATAGTCTGCTTTACTCTCTCTTGATATTGGCCAATAGAGAGCCTGACGTGTTCCCACCGGACCGGCTCTTCCTACTCTGGTGGGTCTTGACGTGTTTGGAGAGGTGGTCGCTCCTCATGAACCTCTTCCCACACTGCTGGCATCCGAACCTCTTCTCCCCGGTGTGTGTTCTGAGGTGGCGCTGTAGCTCGTCGGAGCGCGTGAAGCTCTTCCCGCAGAACAGCCAGTTGCAGATGAACGGCCTCTCCCCGGCATGCCAGCGCAGGTGGGCCTTCAGGTGAGACGTCTTCTTGTAAACCTTGCCGCACTCTGGGATATGACAGATGTGCAGTCGTTTCTTGCCAAACTCGAGTCCCCCGCCGTTGGCCTGGCAGTTGGGGCACTTGCAGCGACGGCAGCGGCGTGTGGAGGATAACAGGCCCTTGGAGGTGCCCTGGAGGAGGGCTGTGATTTGGGGCTGTTGACCCATGACCAGCTGCCGGCCCAGGGAGAAGGCGTGGGGGTGGTTGGAGGAGCTGCTGTAGCCAGTGGTCTGGGGGAGGCTCCACCACCCCTGCTGGCCCTCCTCCCCCACGTGATGGTGTCCTCCGGATAGATGGTGCCTGGCGGAAGAGACAGAGTTCTGGAGGAAGCTGGGGAAGTTCTGTCCCACAGAGACTGCGTTGTGTTGAGGGTAGTAGGGCGGCCCGTTGGGGCCCTGGCTCTGGGACGAGAGGACCTTGACTGGAGAGAGCTCGAAGGAGTAGGCGGACGGAGGCTCGGCCGGCGGAGTCAGGGGCAACTCGTGGTGGTGGTGGTGATGGTGGTGGTGATGGTGGAGCGCGTGGGGGTGAGGACCCAGGCCAGACTGCAGACTGTGTCCACATCCAACAGGGAACTTGACCTTGGGCACCGTTAACGTCATGGCCTGGTGGGCGGCTGCAGTGAGGCTGGAGGCACTGAGACTAGAACTAGGGGCCACCGCCACCTCGTTGCTCCACAGTTGGAACATCCCGGAGGCTGCGCCCACCCTCACGGACCCCTCATAGGGAAACTGGGAACCATCGGAGCCCACCGTGGAGCCCACAGTGCCGCCCACAACCGCCCCCCCCACCTGCCAGGCCTGGCTACAGGTGGTGGCCAAGAAGGACAGGGCGTTGGGGGCTCCCTCTGGGGACGAGCTGGGGGTCCGGTCCTGGTAGAAGATGGATAAAGAACATGATTCACTACCTCACACTAATGAGCCAAGCTCATTAAAACTTCAGAGTCAATCAATCAAATGCATTCAGAACTCACTTTTTACATCAGAAGTTGTACAAAGTGCTTTCACAATAAGTATGATTACATTTCAGTAATTCTATTAATTAATAATGTAAATAATTATGTTATTTCTCACGTCATACTTTTTTTTGCTGTTGAATATCAGATAGACGTTTGCAAACTAATGTAAACTACAATATTCGCAAATCGTTATCAATCACTAATCAATCACAATAATTAAATGATCATGATAGCATGTTATTTGTTCAAAATAAAACTTCCTAACATTCTTTCATTCTTTAAGATTTTACAATAATTTACGTTTTCTTAGTTATAAACGCATCAGACAGTGAATAGCCTACTGAAAAATCCAGGGGAAATCAAGCTTTAGAACTCTGAAATTATTAATGAGTTGTTGCGCAAGTTCCTCTTGCCACACATTTATGAGGACTCCATTAACGGTATATGTAGAACTGCCTATACTCATCTGTATCAAAATGATTACTAACAAACCTGTAAAAAGGTGTGCAGAAAGTTGTCAGTCCGTTGTATCGTCAAAGCTGCCATCTATTCACCGGCTCTGTCTCGCTCCTGCAACACGAGCTGCGCGGACCAGCAGCGATGGCGGTGTAGAGAAGCGCAAAAGCAAGCGTTCAGGCCAGTAGCGACCCTGAAAATAAAAACAGTCCTATTCCGAAACAAAGTAATCCAATGTCATTCAAGACAATTGTACTGCCCTCAGTCCGTCTGGTTACAACTCATGAAATGGTCTCAATGAATGAAAAACCCAAACTCATTCCACTTTATTTGAATCCTTTTCGGTCACAAGCAGTCACATTCAACCACAGAGCAGAGCGTGTCTTTTGAAGTGCGAGTGAGGAATGAACTATTGCAATATGAATGCTGTGTATAATGTCAAAGGCAGCTGGATCACGTCTTTATAGAGCGAAAGGGTCCTCTCAACGGGGTCTCCACGAAAACCAGTGAACGAAGAGAGAGAGAGGGATGTGTGGGATGTGAGGGGGGGGGGGGGGGGGGGGGGTTACATTGATAGTAAATTAGGTGAGGGGGTGGGTTGCTCATAATTTCACTCAATTTCAACCAAATCCTGACCTCGCGAAACGACTCCTTCCTCAATTGTTCTGAATAACTTTGATGCGTGATAAAGGTCTTCTCTAATATCCTACTATTTGAAGGAGGGATGTGCTCTTGATTTTATATGCATATAAACTGCGTAACTGCTTTAGTATACCTGCAACCGGTATTATTATGAATAATAATATGCCAAATCATAATAAAAATAGGCATGATAATTCATTAAATATAGGCTCAATTTATACAATAAAATATCAATGATAAACAGTTCATGAGCAGTTAAGCTCATAAATGCATGTCTTAAATTGTGTTCAATGCATCATAATGTAATTTATTTTTTTAGATGAGATGAATTAGCCATCACAGAGTATTTAGAGTCAGGTACATTGGCGATACACTGTATCATACCAGGGTGGGCAATACATCATCAAATCCGTTTAGAAGTCACAATCAAATAAGTTTAATCACAGAAATAACTAAAAAGCTTTTAATCATCTTCCCTGAATTTCTCTCTTTTTTTTCTTTCTTTCTCATGGTTACACCTTCTCAGGCATTTCACTTGGGATCAGACTGTAGAGTGTCTGACACAACGCCCTCACTACCGAAACATGAAATGTTTTCCCTCACAAAGATAATTGATAAAACCGAATCAAAGCCTCCCTAATTCTCACTGCTAGGTGACACATCAAATAAGTCCTGCCGTGCTTGACTCCTTCACACTTCAGGGTCATGGAAAGGTCGTTTCAGATCTAGCACATTGAATAGAGATTGGGAGAGTTAATCTCATTCTGTAGGTCTGTTCACCATTACAATGTTGAGCTTAAATCTAAGTCTGAAGCTTACTTCATTTCTCATGTAAATGGTGGAACAAAGCCTGAGCCTCTTCTCTTCCCAATGAACCACATTATCCTCATAGGTCGGGTTTTCATGCCAAGAGAATGCAGAAAACTTTGCAGATAATTCACAGAATTTGTCTGTTCTTACACAACACCAGTCTTATTAAAGACAAACTGTATATCAGTCATATACTGTAAGCAACCAGTATATTTTACTTTCCAGCAACCTTATTTGTAAAAGTTTAGTTGAATGCGGACAAGAATGGGCAAGCATTAAACATTAACACCATGTTGTCACTGTCAATCTAATCTGACCACAGGACTTGTGATTATTGAACAGCTGCTATAAGTTATTATAACACCATAACATGATTGAGTTTGCCCTATGACCATCTGAGGCGGAGATGATTTCCTCTGCCATTTGTAAAGAAAAAGGCTTGTAGCTAGAAGTGTGGGGCAGCGTTGCCCCTAATATATATATATGTGTGTGTGTGTGTGTGTGTGTGTGTGTGTGTGTGTGTGTGTGTGTGTGTGTGTGTGTGTGTGTGTGTGTGTGTGTGTGTGTGTGTGTGTGTGTGTGTGTGTGTGTGTGTGTGTGTGTGTGTGTGTGTGTGTGTGTGTGTGTGCGTTACAATTGGTGTAATAGAATATGGTAATGGTTTAAATAAAAGCAAACATCCTGAAGAAAGTGACAGCAGGGGACAGGAAATGTATAATTACTTTATATTTAAAATGTTTGATAAATTATAGGTTTATAGCTCATGCTTTGATGTAATGCTAATGCAATGAAGGATGTTAATCACTTTGAGTTGAAGGCCTTTCATGGCCATTTTATATTGGCTCAAGACAGAGTATCTATTACTTGGTGCATGAACATACATTATGGCATCTCAATAAATATGACCCAAGTTATGCATTTAACTTAATACTACAAAGAAAAGTATGTGGTTGGCTCTCAGCTCTGAAGGACCTTGTCTACTATGCAGTAGAATTCAGCTCCTTCTACAAATGTGTTGTTACACCCACCCTTTGTGAACAGTACAAGATATCCATTCTATCGTCTGTAACCTTAGCTTGCCATCAAAAAACAAAAGATAACATGGCTTTTTGATGAGGAAATCCTCCCTAATTCTTCCCCCCAAAATATGCCTGTTAAAATGCATCTGTAATAAGTATGTTGAAACAGTATTTTCACTTTGAAATGCATTCCTTTTAAAACGGTTATGTCTCCATGTTCTCTAAGAAAAAAAACTATTCACAGAATGCACTTTGATCTATTATCTTTGGATTCAGATTCCCAGTGCAGCTTTAAAAAAATGGAATAGTATAAGGAATGATTTAAATAAAAAAGAACAGGATGCAAACAAATTAAAGATGCAAGAGCTCTTCCAAGGAGGAAGACATCAGATATGAGTCCCGTCTTCAAGGCTCGTGGAGAGGCAGAGGTACACAGGCTGCTGCTGTGTGTCTCGTTAGGCTTTATTACACAGCACTAGTTGTTAATTACCCTGATTCCTATTTCCTGTCCACACACTTCCCCTCCTCCCCCCCCATCTCCCCTCCTACCCCTCCCCCACTGTAGGACTGCCTCCCTCCCCTCCTTCCCAGATGAGGTGCTTTGAAGTGCAAAGTACTCTCTCCTCACTTTGAACTGTGAAAACAATGCTGATGTGGTGGTGCTCTGCTTACAGCTTTCCTTCCCTTCCCCGTGTTAGCTCATTTAAATAGACCTGGAACAAACTGCGAGCAGGCTTCCTTCCCTTCCCCGTGTTAGCTAATTTAAATAGACCTGGAACAAACTGCGAGCAGGCTTCCTTCCCTTCCCCGTGTTAGCTCATTTAAATAGACCTGGAACAAACTGCGAGCAGGCTTCCTTCCCTTCCCCGTGTTAGCTCATTTAAATAGACCTGGAACAAACTGCGAGCAGGCTTCCTTCCCTTCCCCGTGTTAGCTCATTTAAATAGACCTGGAACAAACTGCGAGCAGGCTTCCTTCCCTTCCCCGTGTTAGCTCATTTAAATAGACCTGGAACAAACTGCGAGCAGGCTTCCTTATAAAACATTCCCTCATTTCTAGGGAGAGAGCCGTCCCAGTGTTCAGCTGTTGTGATAGCCTTACAACTGTAAACACTCATGGTTGCTGAGGACAGATAGCCGGCCTCCGGAATATAAAAAACGAGGACTTCAGGGTTATCATAATATATCTTTGAGGCCATTTAAAGAATTTAAACTGAAGGGAGAATAGATTGGTAATTGAAATAACATGTATGAAATAGGTCAGAACACAAACTATCTCAGGGTAAATGTCTGCAGTGTAATATTGTAATGTGTGAATTAATGTATATCAAACTGTCATACTTTTCACCCATTACAGCTAAAGAAAACATCAGGTTTTTGTCACCAATCAATCCCCTTAACTCCTTCTTTAAAGACAACCAAAACAATGCTTGCAGAATATGCTAGTAGCTAGTCAAGCTGTTTTTTCTATTTTATCATCATGCCTGGGGGGGGGGGGGGGGGGGGGGGGGGGGGGGGCAGTTTAAAAGCCCTCAGATCACTAAATTGTCCCAGCTGTCATGACCATCTGTACCCTAAAAGGCCATGCAGCCACACAGACACAGGGCAGAGGAGAGAGGAACAGCCTTTGTACTGGTGGCCCAGGGTTACATCACAAATGGCACCCTATTCCCTACACAGTGCACTACTTTTGATCAGAGCCCTATGGGCCCTTGTCAAAAGTAGTGCACTATATAGGGAATAGGGGTGCCATTTGGGACGTAAGCCCATGTCAGACAGCTTCGGTTTTACAGCACCAAGCTGATTAATAATGACTAAATGCCAGTCATGTGATAAACAGTGAGCTGATGGACAAGACAGGGGATAGAAAGCAGCTTGGCTGCACTGCTTTACTTTAGAAGCATTCAGAAGGAGAAGAAGAAGAGAATATGGTGTGTAATTACTGTGACAGTATCGTATTATTGAAATTAGGATTAACCTCAACATCTGGACTTTACAGTAGGCTATAGTACGGGTATTTTAAAGTTCAATCAGAACTCCATCCTTTCCTGACTTCTACAGAGTGGTGAGGAGGAGAGTAGGGGGGATTTCAGTACATTTAGCAGGAAAATTAAACTTAAACTACCAAATTAAAATTAAACTACCACTGTCCAAACGAGTGCTTAATAAGTTATGATTGTTATCCTGATCTTCATAAGTATAGTACAGGTAGATACTGTGAAATATAAGTCTTCAAATACTGATGGAACAAACAGAGGTATTGAAAAGTCACTGTCAATCGATCAATAATATAATAGTCCTAGCAAAAATGATTGTCTTTAATTTACTATCTGTAGAAACTATGAGAAAAGAAAGGTCCAGAACTTTTGTGCAACATCCCAGCACAGTTGAAAAATATATGGCAATTAGAAATCAAAACTGGATGGTTTTCAGAGATAGATGGTAGAGATAGCTGGAAATATATATACAGTGAGGGAAAAAGTATTTGATCCCCTGCTGATTTTGTACGTTTGCCCACTGACAAAGATATTATCAGTCTATAATTTTAATGGTAGGTTTATTTGAACAGTGAGAGACAGAATAACAACAAAAATATCCAGAAAAATGCATGTCAAAAATGTTATAAATTGATTTGCATTTTAATGAGGGAAATAAGTATTTGACCCCTTCTCAATCAAAAAGATTTCTGGCTCCCAGGTGTCTTTCATACAGGTAACGAATGGAGATTAGGAGCACACTCTTAAAGGGAGTGCTCCTAATCTCAGTTTCTTACCTGTATAAAAGATACCTGTCCACAGAAGCAATCAATCAATCAAATTCCAAACTCTCCACCATGGCCAAGACCAAAGAGCTCTCCAAGGATGTCAGGGACAAGATTGTAGACCTACACAAGGCTGGAATGGGCTACAAGACCATCGCCAAGCAGCTTGGTGAGAAGGTGACAACAGTTTCTGTGATTATTCGCAAATGGAAGAAACACAAAAGACCTGTCAATCTCCCTCAGCCTGGGGCTCCATGCAAGATCTCACCTCGTGAAGTTGCAATGATCATGAGAACGGTGAGGAATCAGCCCAGAACTACACAGGAGGATCTTGTCAATGATCTCAAGGCAGCTGGGACCATAGTCATCAAGAAAAAAATTGGTAACACACTACACCGTGAAGGACTGAAATCCTGCAGCGCCCGCAAGGTCCCCCTGCTCAAGAAAGCACATATACATGCCCGTCTGAAGTTTGCCAATGAACATCTGAATGATTCAGAGGACAACTGGGTGAACGTGTTGTGGTCAGATGAGACCAAAATGGAGTTCTTTGGCATCAACCCAACTTGCCGTGTTTGGAGGAGGAGGAATGCTGCCTATGACCCCAAGAAACCATCCCCACCGTCAAACATGGAGGTGGAAACATTATGCTTTGGGGGTGTTTTTCTGCTAAAGGGACAGGACAACTTCACCGCATCAAAGGGACGATGGACGGGGCCATGTACCGTCAAATCTTGGGTGAAAACCTCCTTCCCTCAGCCAGGGTATTGAAAATGGGTCGTGGATGGGTATTCCAGCATGACAATGACCCAAAACACACGGCCAAGGCAACAAAGGAGTGGCTCAAGAAGAAGCACATTAAGGTCCTGGAGTGGCCTAGCCAGTATCCAGACCTTAATCCCATAGAAAATCTGTGGAGGGAGCTGAAGGTTCGAGTTGCCAAACGTCAGCCTCAAAACCTTAATGACTTGAAGAAGATCTGCAAAGAGGAGTGGGACAAAATCCCTCCTGAGATGTGTGCAAACCTGGTGGCCAACTACAAGAAACGTCTGACCTCTGTGATTGCCAACAAGGGTTTTGCCACCAAGTACTAAGTCATGTTTTGCAGAGGGGTCAAATACTTATTTCCCTCATTAAAATGCAAATCAATTCATAACATTTTTGACATGCTTTTTTCTGGATTTTTTTGTTGATATTGTCTCTCACTGTTCAAATAAACCTACCATTAAAATTATAGACTGATCATTTCTTTGTCAGTGGGCAAACGTACAAAATCAGCAGGGGATCAAATACTTTTTTCCCTCACTGTATATATATTTGGGGGGGATTGGAAAAAAATCCAGAATCCAGATGTAGAAAAGAGGAAATAATATATTTGGGAAATGTTGAATTCCCACACATGTACAGCTTGGCCCTACACCTGTCTATTAGCTTGTAGACAGGCTACAGCTTCTCCAGTCACCTGGGCAGACACAGACAGACAGCACACATCTCCACTTGTCAAATAACATTTTTATCAATACCAGGACCACTTGAAGTTTGTCTGCATTTTGTTTTTCTGACACTCTTAACAACTTCAGAAGTCAGAACACAGGAGTGTGTGATCAAAGCGCCTCGCGGTTAGTTCTGAAAACACACGAGTGCTACGCACGGCTTTGATACTCCACATCAATATTTCAATTCAACAATCGCTTGACATGCACCCGTACTCACAGAAGCAAAATAGGAAAAAGAAGGAGTAAAGAGAGAGAGAGAGATCTAGGGAAGGTGGAAGGGGGGCTGCATGGAGAAACTATAAGAGAGATGGATTGAAGGAATCGTTAACATGTCTTTTCCTTTCAACGTCATTTTGCACAAAGTCAAATGATTTGCTTTATAGCTGATATTTATTGATTTTTGACCACATTTTCTCTTTACATTAACAACATGGAACTATCGAAAATATGATTAAGGTCCAAGCTGCCTAAATGTCACTTTCATGCCACTATCATTTCATTATACATAGGCTCATTCAGGGAGAAGATATGATAACTTTGTATGGAAGAAAAAAAATTGTGACAACTCAAATTGCTACAAAGAACATGTTGATTATTCCTACTGCTATTGTACAAGGCCTAGGAGTATTGGCTTACTGTGAACCGTAGGCATACTTTTATCTTAAGTCATCTCAACATAACAACATTTAAAATGTATGATAACTAATTTTACTGTGAAATAACTAAACTGTTTATTCATAGGATTTGCGGTGTAAACTCCCTAAAATGACTAATTCCCCACAATGCAATAGCTGTCTATTGTCACATTATACCACAGAATAATATGAATAATAGAAACATCTAGGGAACAATGGGACTGATCAATCAAGAAGCAGCTCTTCACACAATCACACAATCACACACACACACACACACACACACACACACACACACACACACACACACACACACACACACACACACACACACACACACACACACACACACACACGCACACGCACACGTACACACACACACACACACACACACGTAAATGATTAGTTCAAACACTTGACAATGTGATTTCACAGGCATCAAGCTAATGTGGGCATTGTATTGTGCTGAAGCTTGGACCCCTGGCAGTTTATCTTACAGTGTTGTCAGAGTGACAGCAGAAGATGTGAGCATGTGTGGCATTGACAATGGCGTCTGATCTTAGCTAATGTACTCTTATGGGATTGACTGTTCTCTCATATTAGGCTGTCCCCAAACTGTATCTGGGATACAGATAGTATCCTTGCTGCATACTCATGTCTACAACGAGGCCACATGAATGAAGATGGTGCCACAACAGTAAGATGAAATGGGAGAATGGAGAAATAATCTACACAGGACTGCCTATGACTGGGTTGTCTGTTGGGATCTTGTTAAATTGTTCAGCCAGGGGACTGAAGAGTAGAGAATTGGTGCCAGTGGCATGTGTCCAATCTAAATCAGTTGCACAGAGAAGAATCGTAGCCTAAACACAAAGACAGAGTCTCCAACTCCTACACCTGCAGCAGAGTATCTCCCTTGAAGAGCAGTAGATGTATTTGTAAACGTACGCCCTACACACACTCCTCCTCTGATGCCACTATCTGTTAGCCCCCTCAGACACAGTCTACAGCTCAGCCCCTGTAATGTAGAGAGAAGTGTCACCCCTGTCACCGCCATGCCAGGGATCAACCCGCTGTGTGTTTGTGTACGGCGAACCTAGCACAGCTTTGAGGAGGCAGGTTGAGAAATGACAGAGAGACTCTTTCATCTAATCTGTGCGCCGTAATTTGCACCTCAGTAAGTTTAATTGATGACTACTGATCAAATGCACACCTTTGAAAATAAAAATATTTGGGGGGATATTTTTTTTCTTCTCTTTCCGTAAAAGGAATTATTAATGCTACTGATGAGGGTTTGAAGACTATGGTGGAGTCTTCACCGACTTTCTAGTCGCCACCGATCCATGTTTCATTTTTGTTTTGTTTTGAGTATAAGGATGGATCAGTTTGGGAGGGTTTTGATCTTAAAAGTAATAGGACAAGAACAGAAAATGACCCAAATGTGAGTGATATTAGACAATGTGAGTGATATTAGACAATGTGAGTGATATTAGACAATGTGAGTGATAGTAGACAATGTGAGTGATAGTAGACAATGTGAGTGATAGTAAACAATGTTAGTGGTATTAGACAATGTTAGTGGTATTAGACAATGTTAGTGATATTAGACAATGTTAGTGATATTAGACAATGTGAGTGGTAGTAGACAATGTGAGTGGTAGTAGACAATGTGAGTGGTAGTAGACAATGTGAGTGGTAGTAGACAATGTGAGTGGTAGTAGACAATGTGAGTGGTAGTAGACAATGTGAGTGGTGGTAGACAATGTGAGTGATTGTGAGGGGTGCGTAACTGGTGGCAGGGAAGTCAGACGCAGGAGAGCAGAACTTAGTAATAGCCGGAGCAGTTTAATAGTAAAACCAACAAAATTCAAAAGGCACTCGCACATCTGAGCAATCTTATTTGCAGGTGCATGGCAACAATTGAACAAGATGAAGGAAAAAGGAAACCGCACACTGCTCTTGATAGTATCACTGATCTTTAATAAGCTTACGTATCGACCTCACGGCCTTCGTCAGAGCTTTTGTGATTTTTTAAAATGTGCACCCTTATGTAGACCTAGCCCCACCCATATCCGTTCCACGCATCGAACGGGGTTGAGGAAAAGGAAAAACAATTAAGGGCTACCAAATATAACAATATGCATTTCATAAATATTACAAAAATTTATAAATAAGACCTATTAAACACGTCTATAAAACCACAATGAGGACATAGCAAGTTTTCATTAGTCATTGGGTACATCGTACAAAAAACAGAGTAATCTTAATGAGTTAAATAGTAAAACCAACGGCATAAGAAATACAAAGTATGGGCACAATAACCCGACGCGCACCAGTCAAACAAAATGTGCACAAGCACTTACAATAAACAATACCACACAAAGACATGGGGGGAACAGAGGGTTAAATACACAACACATAATGAGGGAAATGAGAACCAGGTTTGTGGGAAAACGAGACAAAACAAATGGAAAATGAAAAATGGATTGGCGATGGCTAGAAGACCGGCGACGTCGACCGCCGAACACCGTCCGAACAAGGAGAGGAATCGACTTCGGCAGAAGTCGTGACAGTGATATTAGATCATGTGAGTGGTATTTGACAATGTGAGTGATAGTAGACAATGTGAGTGGTAGTAGACAAAGTCTATTATGATAAAACTGATTATAACTGATTAATAAATCCTCAATAAATCCCAAAATTGATTTAATTGTCCTGTCACAATAATGAGTGTAAACAACTTTTTCAATTTTAAACTATTATGTTATGAAAATGATTTACACAATGAGGTATAAAACCTACACATAGCAAGTTATTCAATTGTTCATATTACTTCCCCATAGTAATTCTTAATAAGAATTTCTTATAGCTCCAGTAGTACAGGAGAAGGAATAACAGTAAGATACCCACCTATCCTGTGTTGCATCATGTACTCCATCCCCCTGAGGTCTAACCTGAGCCTCAGTGTCACTCACAGATAGTGGTAGTGACAGTCTCTCTCCTCACTGTCAATATTACGCTGCTCTGTGTATCCGATTAACTAACTTCCATTCCCTGGTTCTCTAATTCCCACAGCTGAAATGAGATGAACAGAAGGCTGGTGCTTTGCAAAACAAACCAACAAAAGAAAAAGATGAACAGATCTGATGAAAGAATAAACAACATGGCCTGGTAACAAACATGCCTCATAACCATGTCACTTCCTCCTTCCTAAGTAGGTTACCATGGGTAAACCAATTTATAACTCCTCTCTGATCTCAGACCTGAAGAATTGTAATATTCAATGTTTCTCTGAGTCTTGGCTGAACAAGAACATGGATAATATATATCTTGCGGGTTTCTCCATTCTTCGTCTAGACCGGACGGCAGTCTCGGGTAAGCTCAAGGGGGAGGGGTATGTCTCTTTGTTAACATTAGAGATTGCGCACCAGCTGCTGTTAACAAGGTCTCGAGTTTTTGCTCGCCTGAGTTAGAATACCTCAAGCTGCAGACCATAATATTAGTCTGAGGAGAGATTAAATTACCAAGTGTGTTTTCATCTGAATTTTTCATAGCTGTCTATTTATCACCCCAAACCGATGCTGGCACTAAGACCAAATTGGAGTGGGTCCAGGGTGTCTGGGATGATGGTGTTGATGTGAGCCATGATCAGACTTTCAATGCATTTCATGGCTA
This sequence comes from Salvelinus alpinus, assembly GCF_045679555.1. Taxonomy (NCBI): domain Eukaryota; kingdom Metazoa; phylum Chordata; class Actinopteri; order Salmoniformes; family Salmonidae; genus Salvelinus; species Salvelinus alpinus. The sequence continues at coordinate 33,709,739 of NC_092113.1, forward strand.
TAGATGTGAGTTCCATGGGTCGATAGTCATTTAGACAGGTTACCTTGGCATTCTTGGGCACAGGGACTATAGTGGTCTGCTTTAAACATGTACTGTAGGTATTACATTCAGGGTCAGGGAGAGGTTGAAAATGTTTAATGTCTATCCTTTCTTAACCCCGACCTGTATGTATAAAAATAGCCAAAAGTATGTGGACAACCCTTCAAATTAGTGGATTCAGTTATAAAATCGAGCACACAGCCATGCAAATCGCCAAACATTGGCAGTAGAAAGGCCCGTACTGAATAGCTCAGAGACATTCAACGTGGCATCGTCATAGGATGTCACCTTTCCAACAAGTCAGTTCATCAAATTGCTGCCTTGCTAGAGCTGCCCCGGTCAACTGTAAGTGCTGTTATTGTGAAGTTGAAACGTCTAGGAGCAACAACAGCTCAGCCGCAAAGTGGTAGGCCACACAAGCTCACAGAACGGGACGAGTTCTGAACCGCGTGTGTTGCAACCGTTCTCTGTTGCAACTACCTCTGGAAGCAACGTCAGCACAAGAACCGTTCGTCGGGAGCTTCATAAAATTTGTTTCCATGGCCGAGCTGCCGCACACAAGTCTAACATCACCATGCACAATGCCAAGCGTCAGCTGGAGTGGTGTAAAGCTTGCTGCAATTGGACTCTGGAGCAGTGGAAATGCGTTCTCTGGAGTGATGAATCGCGCTTCACCATCTGGCAGTCCGAAGGACTAATCTGATTTTGGTGGATGGCAGGAGAATGCTACCTGTTCCAATGCAAGTGCCAACTGTAAAGTTTGGTGGAGGAGGAATAATGGTTTAGGGCTGTTTTTCATGGTCCGGGCTAGGCCCCTTAGTTCCAGGGAAGGGAAATCTTAATGCTACAGTATACAATGACATTCTAGATGATTCTGTGCTTCCAACCTTGTGGCAACAGTTTTAGGAAGACCCTTTCCTTTTTCAGCATGACAATGCCCCTGTGCACAAAGCAAGGTCCATACAGAAATGGTTGTCGAGATAAGTGTGGAAGAACTTGACTGGCCTGCACAGAGCCCTGACCTCAACTCCATTTTACACCTTTTGTATGAATTAGAACGCCGACTGCGATCCAGGCCTAATCGCCCAATATCAGTGCCCGACATCACTTGCGCTCTTGTGGCTGAATGGATGCAAGTCCCTGCAGAAATGTTCCAACATCTAGTGGAAAGAGAAGAGTGGAGGCTTTTCTAGCAGCAAAGGGGAGACCAACTCCATATTAATGCCCATGATTTTGGAATGAGATGTTCGACGAGCACATACTTTTGGCTATGTAGTGTATTATCTATCTCAATTACCTCGTACCCCTGCACATCGACTCGGTACTGGTACCCTGTGTTGTTGTTGGGAAGGGCCCCTAAGTAAACATTTCACTGTTAGTCTACACCTGTTGTTTATGAAGAATGTGACGAATAAAATATTATTTGATTTGAGGGCTCTAGCCTAAACAGTTGAGGAAGAACTTTGGAAAGTTTATCATCTTGATAGGTGAAGATCGACAATATTGTAGGACATTTTATTTGACAAAAATATTATTACCCCCATACACATGTGCTGCCGTTAAAACACAAGAGAAATGATAGGGAGTCAGTCTATGGATGTTGCCAAACTAACTGTAAAGCATGGACTCCTGTAAAGCATGGACTCCTGTAAAGCAGGGACTCCTGTAAAGCAGGGACTCCTGTAAAGCAGGGACTCCTGTAAAGCAGGGACTCCTGTAAAGCATGGACTCCTGTAAAGCAGGGACTCCTGTAAAGCAGGGACTCCTGTAAAGCAGGGACTCCTGTAAAGCAGGGACTCCTGTAAAGCAGGGACTCCTGTAAAGCAGGGACTCCTGTAAAGCATGGACTCCTGTAAAGCAGGGACTCCTGTAAAGCAGGGACTCCTGTAAAGCAGGGACTCCTGTAAAGCAGGGACTCCTGTAAAGCATGGACTCCTGTAAAGCATGGACTCCTGTAAAGCAGGGACTCCTGTAAAGCAGGGACTCCTGTAAAGCAGGGACTCCTGTAAAGCATGGACTCCTGTAAAGCAGGGACTCCTGTAAAGCAGGGACTCCTGTAAAGCAGGGACTCCTGTAAAGCAGGGACTCCTGTAAAGCATGGACTCCTGTAAAGCAGGGACTCCTGTAAAGCAGGGACTCCTGTAAAGCAGGGACTCCTGTAAAGCAGGGACTCCTGTAAAGCAGCGACTCCTGTAAAGCATGGACTCCTGTAAAGCAGATGTTGCATTTTTAAGCAGTTGTGAGAATGGAGACAGGTTCTGATTTATGCAAAAAATGTTGCTTCTACGAGGCTTCTAAACAAATTGTAACAAGTCAAGAGCTATTCACCCAGGACCGTGCGAGAGCCCGGGTGCATACAGATCTGAGGCTCGTGGCTGCCACTTGCAATATCGCTCGTCAGAGTTCCCCGCTGAGGGTAGCAGCAGTACAGAGAGGCTATGGCTGAGCAGCGATAGGCAGCAGAGAGGGGAATTGTGTTGAAATGTCAAGCGCAACTGCAACACCTGTGCAGCAGAAATGATAAACCCCCTCTGGAATCGTCAGCTTGATAGGAGGGGTTGTGGAGGAGGAGCATAGGAAAAGGGGTGGGCACCATCTTGAGACTGGACAACCTTTCTGTGGATGGCAAAATGATTTGGGAGGAGATCGAAGAGTCAGTAAAGAGAAACACAAGGCTTGTGTCATCAATCAACATACTGATGCAATTTCAGTAAACATATTACTGCATTAAATAAAGTTGGGTTACTTGATGGGAGGAGGAAGAGGAGAGGGGATCTTAGTTAAATGTGTTTATCTCTGTTGTTTTCGAAATGAGTCACCTAAATGTGTTAAAGGTGTGCCATAATAATTTTGTATTTATTTAACTAGGCAAGTCAGTTAAGAACAAATTCTTATTTACAATGATGGCCTAGGAACAGTGGGTTAACTACCTTGTTCAGGGGCAGAACGACAGATTTTTACCTTGTCAGCTCACCACTAGGCTATCTGTCGCCCCCTACAGACCATCTGATCCCAAACTGGACTGTCACAATCAGTTTCATACTAATCTCTTCTGGATCTCTGACAGAATGTGACAGACTTAACAGCACATCTGTTTCCTTGTAAAATAGATTCCTACCTCAAATGGGACTCACCTGGCTAAGAGAAAAAAAGTATTGTAATATTGATAAAAAGGAGAAAAATGTATGATAATGTAATGGATCAGAATGGATCAATATACTACAGATTTGTAAGTAAATTCTGCATTGATCAAATTATGTTTTGAAATCTAACAAAAACAAAGCTAAGGCAGAGTGAAAATGAATTATATTTCTCTACAGAAGTGTGGGGGAGTTTATGTTTCATACCAGCTTTACACTACAGATATATTTTTCTCATTCTTGAAATGACCTACTGTATATATCAAAAGACTATGTTATTATTATGGACTTCTCCCATAAGTTATTTTTCCTTCTGTTTTTGTCCATTTGATGCAACCTACATTGGGACAGGGAGAAATGAATAGCTACATTTTTAATTAACTTCATAACATCTGCACTTGTGCTGCCTTTGAGAGAGGCAGCGCGCTTTCCTTTTAACTTATTCCAGGACATTTGCATACCAAGGTAAATCTTGATGTTGGCAGTCTTACAGAAAGGAGGAAGAGAGAGAGAGAGAAAAAAAAATGGAAATGAACTCTCACTTGTGTGTGTAGATCAAAGAAGCCAAATAATTCAACTTTTTGCCATTGCTTGATATTGAAAAAAGAAGGAGGAAAATGTAGGGGATGAATCAGTTTGAGTTAAAAGGGTTCTCTGGTTGTTTCATGAGGGTCCCTTTCTATTTTTATGGCGTATTGATTCAGAATTGATCCATGATCTATCTGTTAGTTCCATGTTTGAATGGATGACTACTCAGCGGCGATTAAGCATGTGAATCTTGGTGGGGCAAAAAGTGGAATGAATGCCAGCAAAGCCACTACACAACACAACACTAAACAATACATTCATTGCATTATAACGATGACAAACGGTGCCCACAAATGGTTAGGGCCTACATAAAGCTGTCCTAACAGCAGTCCCAACATCTTACCACTGCTACACCTGGCACAAAACAGAGCCTTGTCTGGCACAAAACAGTTCATTCAGCCTAATTTACTGCCTTTTAAAAATACAGAGCTGATATGGCTGACTTGCTTAAACAAATGTGGTTTCTAATGACAATTGAGATGTACAAACAATGGCATAAGGGGACGACAAGTGGATAAGAGGCAATCCGTAATTCCGATTAAGACATTAATGAGCGAGCTAGGACGGACGTAGTCAATTTAACTGTTTGTTTAGCACTTTTGAAATGTACAGCGACAGAATTCAGAACATGGGCTGTTCTTACGGAAACAATACATATAGTTATTAACCCAGTATAGCCGTTTCTAACTTTCCAAGTGGCTAGAGCACATAGAGCTCTCTTTCCTCATTCCAACTGCTACAGCTCAGTTGACTCTCATGTAGGAACACATCCAGGTGCTCAAATGGTCCTAGAGTCTCAGAAAGCCCTGTGAAAAAGGAGCAGTGTCAACAACCCCTACTCAGACGCAGAGGAGACACCTGCACGGCCAGCTGCTATACTACAGGAAGGAGGCACCTGCACGGCCAGCTGCTATACTACAGGAAGGAGGCACCTGCACGGCCAGCTGCTATACTACAGGAAGGAGGCACCTGCACGGCCAGCTGCTATACTACAGGAAGGAGGCACCTGCACGGCCAGCTGCTATACTACAGGAAGGAGGCACCTGCACGGCCAGCTGCTATACTACAGGAAGGAGAAGCTGCACGGCCAGCTGCTATACTACAGGAAGGAGACACCTGCACGGCCAGCTGCTATACTACAGGAAGGAGGCACCTGCACGGCCAGCTGCTATACTACAGGAAGGAGAAGCTGCACGGCCAGCTGCTATACTACAGGAAGGAGGCACCTGCACGGTCAGCTGCTATACTACAGGAAGGAGTCACCTGCACGGCCAGCTGCTATACTACAGGAAGGAGACACCTGCACGGCCAGCTGCTATACTACAGGAAGGAGGCACCTGCACGGCCAGCTGCTATACTACAGGAAGGAGAAGCTGCACGGCCAGCTGCTATACTACAGGAAGGAGACACCTGCACGGCCAGCTGCTATACTACAGGAAGGAGGCACCTGCACGGCCAGCTGCTATACTACAGGAAGGAGGCACCTGCACGGCCAGCTGCTATAATACAGGAAGGAGACACCTGCACGGCCAGCTGCTATACTACAGGAAGGAGGCACCTGCACGGCCAGCTGCTATACTACAGGAAGGAGAAGCTGCACGGCCAGCTGCTATACTACAGGAAGGAGACACCTGCACGGCCAGCTGCTATACTACAGGAAGGAGTCACCTGCACGGCCAGCTGCTATACTACAGGAAGGAGAAGCTGCACGGCCAGCTGCTATACTACAGGAAGGAGGCACCTGCACGGTCAGCTGCTATACTACAGGAAGGAGTCACCTGCACGGCCAGCTGCTATACTACAGGAAGGAGAAGCTGCACGGCCAGCTGCTATACTACAGGAAGGAGACACCTGCACGGCCAGCTGCTATACTACAGGAAGGAGGCACCTGCACGGCCAGCTGCTATACTACAGGAAGGAGTCACCTGCACGGCCAGCTGCTATACTACAGGAAGGAGACACCTGCACGACCAGCTGCTATACTACAGGAAGGAGGCACCTGCACGGCCAGCTGCTATACTACAGGAAGGAGAAGCTGCACGGCCAGCTGCTATACTACAGGAAGGAGACACCTGCACGGCCAGCTGCTATACTACAGGAAGGAGGCACCTGCACGGCCAGCTGCTATACTACAGGAAGGAGGCACCTGCACGGCCAGCTGCTATACTACCGGAAGGAGGTATCTGCACGGCCAGCTGCTATACTACAGGAAGGAGGCACCTGCACGGCCAGCTGCTATAGTACAGGAAGGAGGCACCTGCACGGCCAGCTGCTATACTACAGGAAGGAGGCACCTGCACGGCCAGCTGCTATACTACAGGAAGGAGGCACCTGCACGGCCAGCTGCTATACTACAGGAAGGAGGCACCTGCACGGCCAGCTGCTATACTACAGGAAGGAGGCACCTGCACGGCCAGCTGCTATAGTACAGGAAGGAGGCACCTGCACGGCCAGCTGCTATACTACAGGAAGGAGGCACCTGCACGGCCAGCTGCTATACTACAGGAAGGAGGCACCTGCACGGCCAGCTGCTATACTACAGGAAGGAGGCACCTGCACGGCCAGCTGCTATACTACAGGAAGGAGGCACCTGCACGGCCAGCTGCTATACTACAGGAAGGAGGCACCTGCACGGCCAGCTGCTATACTACAGGAAGGAGGCACCTGCACGGCCAGCTGCTATACTACAGGAAGGAGGCACCTGCACGGCCAGCTGCTATACTACAGGAAGGAGGCACCTGCACGGCCAGCTGCTATACTACAGGAAGGAGGCACCTGCACGGCCAGCTGCTATACTACAGGAAGGAGGCACCTGCACGGCCAGCTGCTATACTACAGGAAGGAGGCACCTGCACGGCCAGCTGCTATACTACAGGAAGGAAGCACCACTGCTTCCAGGAGGCCCTCCATGGTCTGGGGCGCGCATAGACTCGCTGCCCTCTTCATGTCGTGGGGTAGCGCTCGTAATAAGCGATCCAGGACCACTTTGTCTAGGATGGAGAGGGTGGATTGGTTGGTTAGGAGCCATGTCCTGGTGACGCGCAGTAGGTCGCTCATCTGGGCTCGGGGGGGGATGCGTCGGCTACGATTCTCCAGTTGTGGAACAGTTGAGCCCGATGGGCCAGGCTGTATCCGTAGCGGCTGAGTATCTCCCGTTTGAGTCCGTCGCAGTTAGCCGCCTGTTCGTCGTTCAGGTCCCAATATGCCTTTTGGGCATTCCCAGAGAGGAACGGGGCCAGCAGACTTCCCCACTTCGGCCTTGGCCATCCTTCCCATAGTGCTGTGCGTTCAAACGTACAGTGGTATGTTTCGATGGCGTCGTCTTCCGTTAGATTTGATTAAAAACTGGCTCCTCCGTGTAGCTTCCTGATTTCCTCAACGAGGCGGACGTTTTGTAGCCGCTGTTCCTCCAGAATTTTCTTCCTGAACCGCCTGTTGTGCTTGTTGGGCCCGAACGAACTGAGCTATCAACTCGCCCATGCTGATGCTGCGTAAACGTCAACCCTGATCTGACCACGTTATCAGAATGCCCATATTCTCCACCACTTGTGGCAGACCAGGGGGTTTGGTCAAAACGTTTACACAGATCAGACACGGACAGATTAGGATTAGGTCGGTTTCAAGGGTGTTATTTGAATAACAAACCAAAAGAAAAGACTAGGTCTCCCCCATGAGACCCTCTCCGGAACGTCCCCAACTATACAGGAGTAACCTTTCTTCCCCCAGTCCCTTCTCCCGTGTGCTGCCCTTCTGGCAGCTTTATCAGCCCTTGATTACTCACCAACCACAATCAGCCCCAATTAGTCCTGGCCGGAAAGCCCATTGAGACCTGGCATGTCCAGTCTCCTCCTGGTGGCTGACCTGCTGTACGCCACACTATATTGGGTTAGACTGGCTCTCCCCCACAGAATGTTAGGATCATTGTGCCATTGCTGAACGTCTGTCCGAGTTGAAGCCCAAACTTTTTTCCCCCACCAGAGTCATTACTGTGTGTTGGCCTGGTCTGTGTGAACATATGACAGAAAGAAGTCGTGGCCTGTGCCTGGTGACTGCCCTGGATGTGTGTGCCTCTGCACTAGGGTAGCACATTTGGGGAATATTCAGAGGTGGAAACTTTTCGTCAGAATTAACGGGAATATATGGGTATTAAGGATCCCCAATGATCCATCGCATCTCCCAAAAACATTTTCAACACACATCTGTAAAATAGTCTAGAAACTAAAGTTTTGGTTGTCTTCCTCTCAGGCTTCCATGTCTTCTCTCTGGACCTCCTCAATGTCCACCTCTTGAACATCAGACTCTGAGGCCTTATCTTCGCTGTCACTTTCCAACCTTGTTGAGGATGGCTATTTGTCAGGCTCAAAAAGACAAAAAAAATCCCAGATGGCCACCAATTTCGCTACCCTTGCATTGGTCAACCTGTTGCGTGCTTTGGTGTCTGTGTTCCCAAACAGGGACCAGTTGCGCTCTGAGGCGGCTGATGTTGGTGGGATTTGAAGGATGGTGGAGGCAACAGGGGAAAGAGCCTCAGATCCACAAAGTCCCTTCCACTTTGTTTGGTGAGGTAGATTGCTGCCTGATGACCCTTCACATACATAACCATTTCCGTGGCTCTCCTGTAGCGTGTATCCATTGTTTTTAGTGCCATGATGTCCTTGAGAAGCATATTCAATGCATGAACAGCACAGCCAATGGGTGTGATGTGAGGGTAGGACTCCTCCACTTTAGACCAAGCAGCCTTCATGTTCACAGCATTGTCTGTCACCAGTGCAAAAACCTTCTGTGGTCCAAGGTCATTGATGACTGCCTTCAGCTCATCTGCAATGTAGAGACCGGTGTGTCTGTTGTCCCTTGTGTCTGTGCTCTTGTAGAATACTGGTTGAGCGGTGGAGATGATGTAGTTAATTATTCCTTGCCCACAAACATTCAACCACCCATCCGAGATGATTGCAATACAGTTTGCTTTCTCTATGATTTGCTTGACCTTCACCTGAACTCTTTTGAACTCAAATGAGCAAATGAGTAGATAAAGCATGTCTGGTAGGAGGGGTGTATGCTGGGCGAAGAACATTCAGAAATCTCTTCCAATACACATTGCCTGTGAGCATCAGAGGTGAACCAGTTGCATACACAGCTCGAGCAAGACATTCATCAGCATTTCTCTGACTACGTTCCTCCATCGAGTCAAAAAAACTTCTGATTCCAGGAGGACCATGAGCTGTTGCTATCGATAAGGTGTTTGATTCATCATTTTCACCTTGAATAGAAGTAGAGGGACTTTTGTCAGAGGTTGCTTGTTGTGAGCGCTGAGGGAACTTTATCCACTTGGCCAGATGATTCTGCATCTTTGTTGCATTCTTCACACATGATTTGGCACAGTATTTCCAAATGTACACAGCTTTTCCTTCGAACATTAGCTGCAGTGAAATATCTCCACACATCAGATAGTGCCCGTGGCATTTTCCTGTAAAGATTAGAAAAAAATGAGTAAAAATAAATAAATACAATTCCATGTACAGATAAATAGTTAAGCAGTTAGATTAAACAACTCCTTTGTAAGATAAATGTTTGGAAACAGGTGAATTAACACTCCTCAGTTAGCATGCTCAAGCAAGCTAAAACCCACATGGTAGCAAAAACTAAATAGCAGAAATTGTTAACAAGTTAGAAATGATTTTGCTGTCGGCTACTATTTACTAGTTAACAAAAAAATGATGTATGTCATATACAATATATTCACCCCACCCAGTATTGTAATCAAAACTTACCAGAAAGCATGTAGTCCTTGGCTCAGACAGTCAAGTAGTGTGGGCTCAATAGCATCTCATTACTGTGCAAGATCTTGAGAATCAGCTGTACATGTGATGGAAGAATGCACTGTGCATGCAGAGGGTTGCAAGTCCATTGAATTGAGGATAGTTCAACCAAAGTATGCCACAAGACCTAGAATTGCCTTATGTGTATCCCACAAAAAAGGTTCACTGTTATAAACTAGATTTCTTATGAATTTAAGCAAAATTCCCCAAATTCCAGGAATTAACTTCCCATGGAAAATGTCCTTAACAATTCCGGAAATTTACAGGAAAGTTTCCAACCCTTTGCTGCCCTACTCTGCACAGACTTGGAGCCCAGCACCAATTTCCACTTTGGTAGTGTGGCGCTCGTTTATTCATGTTGCCCGATACTGGGCTCTAACCAAAACAAATTCTCCCTTGGTTTTACATTGTATGATTGTTTATTTTCACCTCTTACTAGATTGCAATCTCGTGCTCCGTAATGGAATAGAGTAGACCCTAATATGGTGGGATTTTACAGGCCTCCCGCTCCGTATTTGTAAAGTCTGCTTCCAACTCTCAAACACGTAGATCCCCTGAACGCAGCTCACTTTCCAGCCCACTTTCCAGCTCACACTCTCAAACACATACTGTAGATCCCCTGAACGCAGATCACTCTCCAGATCCCAATCACCTGACTTCTGATCACCTGTTCACACACCTGTTTGTCATTATCACACACTATTTAGTTCAGTTCTTTGCACCCTATCATTGTGAGGTATTGTTTGTTTTGATACACATTTCTATTCAGACCGATGTTTATGTCCATATTAGTCCTCCTGTGTATTGTAATTTTTGGCCATCCTCACTAACGACCCCTTTTTGCCTATTCCCTGCATGTACTTTTGCCTATCAGATTTCCTGTCATCAACCTCTTGCCCGTACTGTTACCTTTTTTGGAGACCCTGTGTATGACCTTCTGCCTGCCCCTGGACCCAGCTACCTGCCTCCTCATGTGGTCCTTTACTAATAAACACCTGCTGCGCCCTGCGCTACACAAAACTCAGAAATAACGATATAAGTCATGCCTTACCTTTGAAGATCTTCTTTTGTTGGCACACCAATATGTCCCTTAAACATCACAAATGGTCCTTTTGTTCGATTAATTCCGTCGTTATATCTCCAAAATGTCAATTTATTTGGCGCGTTTGATCCAAAAAAACACTGGTTCCAACTCGGGCAACATGACTACAAAATATCTAATAAATTACCTGTAATCTTTGTCCAAACATTTCAAACAACTTTCCTAATACAACTTTAGGTATTTTTTTACGTAAATAATCGATACAATTTAAGACGGGATAAACTGCGTTCAATAGCGGATAAAAACAAATTGGAGCGAGCTTTCAGGTCACGCGCCCCAACCACAACAGTACACTTCACTCGACCCTTGTTCTGAACTGCCATACTTAATTTCTCAAAGGAAAAACATCAACCAATTTCTAAAGACTGTTGAAATCCAGTGGAAGCGATAGGAACTGCAAGCAAGTGCCTTGGAAATCTAGATCCCCATAGAAAGCTCAAAACTCAAAATGGCGCCGGAGGAGATGGCCGCCGTTTTACAGTCTCCTAACCAATTGTGCTATTATGTGTTTTTTTTGTGATATTTGTAAATTATTTTGTACATAATACTTCTGCAACCATATCTTATGGCAGAAAAGAGCTTCTGGATATCAGGACAGCGATCAATCACCTCGGATTAGACAAAGATTTTTTCAACAACAACAACAAGCAGGACTAACACGATATTCTCCAAACACCCCGCAGGGCAGATATCCCAATTATTCGCATAAGGAAGCGACGCAGAGGAAGTAGAGCCGGATGCCTCGTCCGGATCCGCAGAAGACGAGTAGGAAAGCTGCCGTTACCGTCAATATTACTCGCCAACGTGCAATCATTGGACAATAAACTAGAAGAGGTACAATGACGAATATCCTACCAACGGGACATCAAAAACTGTAATATCCTATGTTTCACGGAATCGTGGCTGAATGACGACATGGATATTCAGCTAGCGGGATACACGCTGCACCGGCAAGATAGAACAGCACACTCCGGTATGACGAAGGGGGTCAGTCAGTTTGAAAGGCTGGTCATGGATCACATCCACAACATTATCCCAGAAACCCTAGACCCACTCCAATTTGCATACTGCCCCAACAGATCCATAAAGAATGCAATCTCTATTGCACTCCACACTGCCCTTTCCCACCTGGACAAAATGAACACCTACATGATAATGCTATTCATTGACTAAAGCTCAGAGTTCAACACCATAGTGCCCTCAAAGCTCATCACTAAGCTAAGAACCTTGGGACTAAACACCTCTCTTTGCAACTGGACTTCCTGATGGGCTGCCCCCAGGTGGTAAGGGTAGGTAACAACACATCTGCCACGCTGATCCTCAACACAGGGGCCCCTCAGGGGTGCGTGCTCAGTCCCCTCCTGTACTCCCTGTTCACCCAAGCCTGCATGGCCAAGCACGACTCCAACACGTCATTAAGTTTGCCGACGACACAACAGTGGTAGGCCTGATCACCGACAACGATGAGACAGCCTCTAGGTCAGAGACTTTGCAGTGTGGTGCCAGGACAACAACCTCTCCCTCAATGTGATCAAGACAAAGGAGAATATTGTGGACTACAGAAAAAGGTGGACTGAGCACGCTCCATCCTCATCGACGGGGCTGTAGTGGAGCAGGTTGAGAGCTTCAAGTTCCTTGGTGTCCACATCACCAACAAACTATCATGGTCCAAACACACCAAGACAGTCATGAAGAGGGCACGACAATGCCTATTGCCCCTCAGGAGAATGAAACATTTTGTCATGGGTCCTCAGATCCTCAAAAAGTTCTACAGCTGCACCATCTTGACTGGTTGCATCACTGTCTGGTATGGCAACTGCGCGACCTCCGACCACAAGGCACTACAGAGGGTAGTGCGTACGGCCCAAGACATTGCTGGGGTCAAGCTTCCTGCCATCCAAGACCTCTAACCCAGGCGGTGTCAGAGGAAGGCCCTAAAAATTGACAAAGACTCCAGCCACCCTAGTCATAGACTGTTCTCTCTTCTACCGCAAGGCAAGTGGTACCGGAGTGCCAAGTATAGGTCCAAGGTCCAAGCTTCTAAACAGCTTCTACCTCCAAGCCATAGGACTCCTGAACACCTAATCAAATGGCTACCCAGACTATTTGCATTACCCCCCCCCCCTCTTTTACACCGCTGCTACTCTCTGTTATCATCTATTCATAGTCACTTTAATAACTCTACCTACATGTACATATTACCTTAACTAACCGGTGCCCCCTGCACATTGACTCTGTACCCCCCTGTACCCCCCCATATATAGTCTTGCTATTGTTATTTTACTGCTGCTCTTTAATTTCTTGTTACTTGTATTTCTTATTCTTATCCATATTTTTTAAACTGCATTGTTGGTTAGGGACTGGTAAGTAAGCATTTCACTGTAAGGTCTACATCTGTTGTTTTTGGCTCATGTGACTAATAACATTTGATTTGTTAAAAGTTAATTTGTTTAATTTCTTTCCTTAATGCGTTTGAGCCAATCAGTTGTGACAATGTAAGGGTGGTATACAGAAGATAGACCTATTTGGTAAAAGACCAAGCCAATATTATGGCAAGAACAGCTCAAATAAGCAAAGAGAAATGACAGTTCATCATTACTTTAAGACATGAATGTCAGTCAATCCGGGAAAGTCAGTCAGTTTCTTCAACAGCAGTCACAAAAACCATCAAGCGTTATGATGGAACTGGCTCTCATGAGGACCACCACAGGAAAGGAAGACCCAGAGTTACCTCAGCTGCAGAGGATGTCATTAGAGTTACCAGCATCAGAAACTGCAGCCCAAATAAATGCTTCACAGAGTTCAAGTAACAGACACATCTCAACATCAACTGCTCAGAAGAGACTGTGTGAATCAGGCCTTCATGGTCGAATTGCTGCAAAGAAACCACTACTAAAGGACACCAATAATAAGAAGAGACTTGCTTGGGCCAAGAAACACGAGTAATGGACATTAGACCGGTGGAAATTTGTCCTTTGTGTCAGGACCCGGTGTGAGAAACAGTCACTAATAGTCGGCAGAACCCAGAAGATGAGGCAGACACAGCAGTACTAGAGATGGTGGTTTAATAAAGGGAAAAAAGTCTTCAGGCAAAAATAAAAATCCACAAGGTCAAAAAGTAATGCCAAGAGAAAAAATGAATATCCACCAAGCTACAAAGAAAATCCACAAAGTGGTAAGAACAGCAGGGAAAAAACAAACCTCAAAAGAATAATCAAAAACAAACAAGAACAAAACCAGAGTACCTCAGGAAAATCCAACTGGAGAAATACATGTTCACAGCATGGCTGGGTGCTAACATACAAACACTGAGCAAAGAACTGAGGAACACACAGGGTTTAAATACCAACAAGGAAATGACACACAGGTGCAAATAATAATTAGAACAAGGGAAAAACAAAAGGTTCAAAAAAGGCGCAATGGGGGCATCTAGTGACCAAAACCTGAACAATCCTGGCCAAATCCTGACACTTTGGTCTTGAGATTTTGTTTCCAACCGTCGTGTCTTTGTGAGAAGCTGAGTAGGTGAGCAGATGATCTCTGCATGTGTGGTTCCCACCACGAAGCATGGAGGTGTGAAGGTGTGGGGGTGCTTTGCTGGTGACACTGTCTGTGATTTATTTAGAATTTAACCAGCATGGCTACCACAGCATTCTGCAGCGATATGCCATCCCATCTGGTTTGCACTTAGTGGGACTATCATTTGTTTTTCAACAGGACGATGACCCAACACACCTCTGGGCTGTGTAAAGGCTATTTGACCAAGAAGGAGAGTGATGGAGTGCTGCATCAGACAATCACCCAACCTCAACCCAATGATTATTAAATGTATTTATTTCACCTTTATTTAACCAGGTAGGCCAGTTGAGAACAAGTTCTCATTTACAACTGCGACCTGGCCAAGAAAGCAAAGCAGTGCGACAAAAACAACAACACAGAGTCACACATGGGATAAACAAACCATACAGTTAATAACACAATAGAAAAATCTATATACAGTGTGTGCAAATGTAGTAAGATTAGGGAGGTAAGGCAATAAATAGGCCATAGTGGCAAAATAATTACAATTTAGCATTAACACTGGAGTGATAAATGTGCAGAAGATGATCTGCAAGTAGAAATACCGGGGTGCAAAAGAGCAAAAAAAATAACAATATGGGGATGAGGTAGTTGGGTGGGCTATTTACAGATGGGCTGTGTACAGGTGCAGTGATCGGTAAGCTACTCTGACAGGTCATGCTTATAGTTAGTGAGGGAGATATAAGTCTCCAGCTTCAGTGATTTTTGCAATTCGTTCCAGTCATTTGCAGCAGAGAACTGTAAGGAAAGGCGGCCAAATAGGTGTTGGCTTTGGGGATGACCAGTGAAATATACCTGCTGGAGCGCGTGCTACGGGTGGGAGTTGCTATGGTGACCAGTGAGCTGAGATAAGGCGGGGCTTTACCTAGCAAAGACTTATAGATGACCTGGAGCCAGTGGGTTTGGAGGCGGATATGTAGCGAGGGCCAGCCAACGAGAGCATACAGGTCGCAGTGGTGGGTAGTATATGGGGCTTTAGTGACAAAACGGATGGCACTGTGATAGACTACATCCAATTTGCTGAGTAGAGTGTTGGAGGCTATTTTGTAAATGACATCGCCGAAGTCAAGGATCGGTAAGATAGTCAGTTTTACGAGTGTATGTTTGGCAGCATGAGTGAAGGAGGCTTTGTTGCTAAATAGTAAGCCGATTCTAGATTTAATTTTGGATTGATGATGCTTAATGTGAGTCTGGAAGGAGAGTTTACAGTCTAGCCAGACACCTAGGTATTTGTAGTTGTCCACATATTCTAAGTCAGAACCGTAGTTTTACTTGTATTTAAGAGCAGTTGGAGCCCACGGAAGGAGTGTTGTAATGCATTGAAGCTAGTCTGGAGGTTTGTTAACACAGTGTTCTAAATTGAGAAGGTTTGGGATGAGTTGGACCGCAGAGTGAAGGAAAAGCAGCCAACAAGTGCTCAGCTGTCATCAAGGTAAAGGGTTGCTACTTTGAAGATTCTAAAATCAAAAATATATTTTGATTTATTTAACAATTTTTTGGGTTACTACTGTACATGATTTCATATGTGTTATTTCATAGTTTTGATGTCTTCACTATTATTCAACAATGTAAAAAATAGTAAAATTGTCACGCCCTGTCTATCGTTGTCTCTGATTGAGAACCATACTTAGGTAGCTCTTGCCCACATGGGTTTTGTGGGTAGTTGTTTTCTGATTTGTGTTGCTGAACCTGACAGGACTGTTTCGTTTTCGTTTGTTCCGCTTTGTTATTTTTTTGTTCTAGTGTTCAGCTGTATTAAAAATCATGAACACGTACCACACTGCACCTTGCTCCTCTTCTTCAAACAGCCGTTACAAAAACTACAGAAAAACCCTTGAATGAGTAGGTGTCCAAATCTTTGACTGTTACTGTAGAGTAGCCTATAATATGGTGGGATTTAACAGGCCGCCCTCTCCATATTGAATAGAGTAGCCTATGCACTATGGTGGGATTTTACAGGCCTCCCTCTCCGTATTGAAGAAAATAGTAGCCTATAATATGGTGGGATTTTACAGGCCTCCCTCTCCGTATTGAAGAAAATAGTAGCCTATAATATGGTGGGATTTTACAGACCTCCCTCTCCGTATTGAAGAAAGTAGTAGCCTATAATATGGTGGGATTTTACAGACCTCCCTCTCCGTATTGAAGAAAATAGTAGCCTATAATATGGTGGGATTTTACAGACCTCCCTCTCCGTATTGAAGAAAGTAGTAGCCTATAATATGGTGGGATTTTACAGGCCTCCCTCTCCGTATTGAAGAAAGTAGTAGCCTATAATATGGTGGGATTTTACAGGCCCCCCCGCTCCGTAACTGAATAGAGTATCCTATACACTATGGTGGGATTTTACAGGCCTCCTGCTCCGTAACTGAATAGAGTATCCTATACACTATGGTGGGATTGTACAGGCCTCCTGCTCCGTAAATGAATAGAGGAGCCTATAATATTGTGGGATTTTGCAGGCCTCCCGCTCCGTAATTGAATAGAGTAAGTAGCCTATAATATGGTGGAATTATACAGGCCTCCCACTCTGTAATTGAACAGAGTAGCCTATAATATGGTGGGATTATACAGGCCTCCCGCTCCGTAACTGAATAGAGGTGTAAGGGGTGCGTAACTGGTTGCAGGGAAGTCAGACGCAGGAGAGCAGAACTGGGATATAACCGGAGCAGTTTAATAAACCAAACCAACAGCATCCAGAAAATACAAAATATGGGTACAAAACCCGACGCACACCAATCACAATGTGCACAAGCACTTACAACAAACAATACCACACAAAGACATGGGGGGAACAAAGGGTTAAATACACAACACGTAATGAGGGAATGAAAACCAGGTGTGTGGGAAAACAAGACAAAACAAATGGAAAATGAAAAATGGATCGGCGATGGCTAGAAGACCGGTGACGTCGACCGCCGAACACCGCCCGAACAAGGAGAGGAACCGACTTCAGAAGAAGTCGTGACAAGAGGAGCCAATAATATGGTGGGATTTTACAGGCCTCCCGCTCCGTATTGAATAGAGTAAGTAGCCTATAATATGGTGGGATTTTACAGGCCTCCGCTCCGTATTGAATAGAGTAAGTAGCCTATAATATGGTGGGATTTTACAGGCCTCCGCTCCGTATTGAATAGAGTAAGTAGCCTATAATATGGTGGGATTTTACAGGCCTCCGCTCCGTATTGAATAGAGTAGCCTATAATATGGAGGGATTTTACAGGCCTCCGCTCCGTATTGAATAGAGTAGCCTATAATATGGTGGGATTTTAAAGGCCTCCCTCTCCGTAATTGAATAGAGTAGCTTACAATATGGTAGGATTTTACAGTACTCCCACTCCGTAATTGAATAGAGTAGCCTATAATATGGTGGGATTTTACAGGCTCCACTTCCCGTGGCTATGGTGAGGACATTTTATTTCTCACATGTAGCCTACTAACCAATCATGTAATTGATTGAGCTGAAGAAGATAAGTGTCAAATTGCTTTGGTAACGTAAACAAAATAAAGATCTTTAAAGATGGAAGAAAAGAGGAGGAAGGGAAGCGCTTCTAAGGTACACAATAGTAGATGTTGGTAGACAGAAGCTGCTAAGGTACACAATAGTAGATTTTTAGACAGAAGGTGCTCTCTGGTAAAAGGGGTAAATGTATCATCATCGGAAAGAAAGGAGGACCAAGGCACTCTTCATATCATTCATTAAAATGCCTTTATTTGTATGGCATCTTCAATGGAAACAAAGTTTAAAAACTCTGACGCGTTTCAGCTGCATGGCCTTCATCAGGGTATACAAAGAAATCTTTTGAACAGCTTTTTCCAATCAGCCCTGATTTGAAGAGGGAGTGGTTACAGAATTCGTTGGACAACACCTAGTGTAGTAAGCAATACTATACACATTCAAAAGTGAAATACTCTAGATATGTTATCAAGAAAATCAACACAAAGCTAGAAGCATCAGGACACTTAGAAAGGTAGTTCTAACCTTAAACATGACTGGGAGAAGTGTCAAGAATAGGAGAGCCATCTATTCCATAGTACACTAGAACACAGCCAACATGGACAACAGTCTAAACATAGCTGAGGGCAATTGAGCAAAATGTCCACTAGATGACAACAAATGGACCCATCAAAACCCTACAGGAAGGGTGAGAAATCCATATCTTAATTTAAACCTGGCTACTTAGTGGCCTGTAGTTTGTAAATCCCAATACTTTCCCTTTGGTTTAGCTGTTTAAGACGGTCCCCTTTTCTAATTGAGCTTATGACTGGTGGCTCTGGGAAGACTTGGAGTAGTAGCGTATCGCTTTGGATGATTCCCCAATTCTTTTTAATGATAATTTTAATGTTCTCTGCTTCAGTGCAGTATTTTGTAACAAAGTACACTCTCTCTGATGTATCAGGAGGCACTCCCCTTCGCAACAAGTTCTCTCTGTCAAGTCGTCCGGCCCTTATACCTGCATCATTCAGGACCTGAGCGATGTAGCCCCGATTCAAGAAGCGATTCTCCAATTCAGCAGATTTGACACTGCAGTCTGTTTCCTGGTCGCAAATTCTGCGGACTGTGGAATTGGCCATATGGAATGTTCTCTTTTAGCCTTTTGGGGTGAAAGCTGTCTGCCCTCAGAACGGTATACCCATCTGTAGGCTTTCTAAAGATTGATGTGTGCAAAATACTTTTGTCATTTTTACTGATGTCAAGGTCCAAAAAAAGTATTTTTATCCTTGCTGTACTCCATAGTTAGTTTGATGTTAGGGTTAATGCTGTTAAGGTATTGGTGGAAGGTAATAAGTTAATCTTCTGAGCCAGACCAGAACAGGCAAACATCATCAATATAGCCGTCCTGAAAGACAAAGATGTTATTATCAAGAGTCCATTCAGTCAGTGAGACAATGAATTATGTGGGAGGCATCTCAGTCTCAGGCTGGGTACTCAAGAAATGGTGCATAGCTGCTCCTTGTTCATGTTCAATGGTGGTGTATAGAGACTCCACATCCATGGTGACTAAAAAGGAAGCTTATACGTATATTGTTCAATTCCTTAATTTTGTTCAACACATCTTTGGTGTCTTGAAGAAAGGCTGGGAGTGATGTCAGAAAAGGCTTAATAAAGTAATCAATGTACTTAGAAATGGGGTCTGTCAGACTTTCATTACCACTAATGACTGGTCTGCCTGGGGGATTTAAGATTCTTGTGGACTTTTGGAAGATAAAACGAAGCCATACTGTCATTAAAAAGAAATTTGAACTCATTGTCTGAAATGTAACCATTCTCCTTAGCTACAGTGAGGATCCCTTTCAATTATGTTTTTAGGTCTTCTGTGGGGTTGAAGGTAAGAGATTGGTAGAATTCTTCATTGTCTAATTGACGGTAGGCTTCTGTCACATATTTGTCTTTACTCCACACTACTGTAGCGCCACCTGTCTGCTTTTTTTAACCACAATCCCTCCATTTTTGTACAATGATTCAACTGCATCCCTCTCTGTCTTTAAAAGGTTACGTCGTGTTTGGTTAGAGTCAATTTACCCTTAAACAGATTCTCCATCACAAAATTCACCTTCTTGGCAAATGTATTTAGTGTGGCATTCTGGACAATGGGACAAAAGGTGGACTTGGGCTTAAAAGGTGTTTTTGAGGGAACAGAAACTGCCTGACCTGAGACACTGGTGTCTGTAGTTGGAGAGATGTTTTGCTTGTACCAGGCCTTCAGATGTAGATTCCTGTAGAAACTAAATAGGTCCATCTTTGTATTGAACTCATTAGTTGAGTATGTGGGGGCAAAGGACAGTCCTTTAGACAAGACCCTTACACAATCATCAGAAAGGGGTTCTCCAGAAATGTTGATCACAGCCTTGTTCTGGTCCTGCTCCGTGTGGTTGGATAGTCTTGATTTCTTCCTCCCCCTCCGCGTTGGCCTCTTCTGCGTCCTCTCCCTCTCTTGTTGGGGAACCTGCGTGGCTCCTCTTCCTGATCTAAAAAATATTGGGAGGAGCTGGCCTCTGAGTGTCTGGGGTAATCCTCATCGTCACTGCTTGTAAAGTTGAAAGAAACAGATCTAGGCTTCCTCCTCTGCGGATGTGATTCTGAATTCTTGGAGGTTGGTTTTCTTAAGGCAAAGACCTTGCCATTTCTATAGTCTACTTCATCTCTTCTAAAGTTTCTTAGCTTGTCTTGCTTCAATGTTAGAGTGAATGTGTCTATTTTCTCTTTCAAGATCTCATCACATTGTACTTTGTTAGAATTATCACTGTGTTCTGTGATTTTCCTTTTTACTTCTTAAATTTCTGTTTGAACTACTTGTGCTCTATTTAGAAGTAGCATTAGGTCAAAAGAACACTTGTTGTGAATAGCCTCCCATTTATCAGGGCTGATTGGAAAAAGCTGTTCAAAAGAGGACATTGTATTAGCATTTCTTTGTATACCCTGACGAAGGCCATGCAGCCGAAATGCGTCAGAGTTTTAAAACTTTGTTCCCTTTGAACATGCCATACAAATAAAGACATTTGAATTAATTGTAGGAAGAGTGCCTTGGTCCTCCTTTCTTTTTGATTACCTTTAAAATATGGACTTTTTGTCCACAACAGATAATTGATGAGCTTGAATATATATTTTACCCTCTGTGAATATGCCATTCACACACACATAATGAACAATGTATTCTCAGCTGAGCTTGACAGCAAAAAATTAATCTTGATGGATGTAACACCCCCAGGCTTTTCAGATAATGGGGTCAAGAAAATAGCAGCATTGAAAGCAGTAGTAGTAAAACAGTAGTAAAATTAGCAGAATTACTTGCAACAATATCAAAGCCATTTTATCTGAAAATGTCAACACTTACAAATGTAGTTACAGGTATAAGCCTATGTGATGGCAACTTGTTGTAGCCCTTTGCCTTACTGACATCAATGGTGCCTATCTACGGCCTCTACACCTGCTTCTTTCCTGTAGTCCTCTACATGCTGTTTGGCAAAGGAATACATGTCTCCACTGGTAATACACACTGATATTGTTAATCCAGGACTGGAGCCTGAAAAATGTATGTGGATAAAACACACAGGGCGGCTTTGTGACAGACTGGCTTTGAATCCGGGTCTCCTCTGCCCATAAGACTGTGTTAGCCACCTGAGCTAAAGCCAAAGTTACTCATCTTAGTTTTATTGTTTTCATTTTATTTATTCACAAAAGGACAAGTGAAAGACAAACAGTGCAGATAAAAACAAGGTAAAAAGGTGTGCAGGTGAGGTTGGAAACCCAAGAGAGCTTATGTATCTGTGTCCCAGGTACCTTTGCGGTGGTGAAACAGCTGGTGCCCACCCATCTACAGCTCAACTCCTCCACTCCAGAGGCTGCGGACTTTGAGGCCCATAGGATTGGGGTGACCTCCGCTGTAGCCCTGCTCTCAGGGATCATGATGGTGAGAGGTCCCTAGAGCGACTGATTGGTTACCCCATGTTGAAGCAGTTGCAGAGTTCTCTCTGGTTGAATCTCAAAAGCATATTCCACAGATTCCTTGCGAGGAGAGGGAAGCGAGGAGAGGATTGGAGGACAAGATCAGAAGACCTATAATAATATTAATATACAGTTGAAGTCAGAAGTTTACATACACTTAGGTTCGATTAATTAAAACTAGTTTTTCAACCACTCCACAAATTTCTTGTGAACAAACTATAGTTTTGGCAAGTCGGTTAGGACATCTACTTTGTGCACGACACAAGTAATTTTTCCAGCAATTGTTTACAGACAGATTATTTCACTGTATCACAATTCCAGTGGGTCAGAAGTTTACATACACTAAGTTGACTGTGCATTTAAACAGCTTGGAAAATTCCAGAAAATGATGTCATGGCTTCAGAAGCTTCTGATAGGCTAATTGAGTTATTTCTTTCATCACATTCCAAGTGGGTCAGAAGTTCTCTCCTATTATTCTGACATTTTACATTCTTAAAATAAAGTGGTGATCCTAACTGACCTAAGACAGGGCATTTTTACTAGGATTAAATGTCAGGAAATGTGAAAAACTGAGTTTAAATGTATTTGGCTAAGGTGTATGTAAACTTCCCATCTTCCTTGCTCAGCGGCTTTTCAGGTTATGTCGATATAGGACTTGTTTTACTGTGGATGAAGATACTTTTGTACCTGTTTCCTCCAGCTTCTTCACAAGGGCCTTTGCTGTTGTTCTGGGACTGATTTGCACTTTTCGCACCAAAGTACGTTCACCCCTAGGAGACAGAACGCGTCTCCTTCCTGAGCGGTATGACGGCTGCGTGGTCCCATGGTGTTTATACTTGCGTACTATAGCTTGTACAGATGAACGTGGCATCTTCAGACGTTTGGAAATTGCTCCCAAGGATGAACCAGACTTGTGGAGGTTAACATTTTTTTTCCTGGGGTGTTGGCTGATTTCTTTTGATTTTCCCATGATGTCAAGCAGAGGCACTGAGTTTGAAGGTAGGCCTTGAAATACATCCACAGGTACACCTCCAATTGACTCAAATTATGTCAATTAGCCTATCAGAAGCTTCTGAAGCAATTACATCATTGTCTGGAATTTTCCAAGCTGTTTAAAGGCACAGTCAACTTAGTGTATGGTAACTTCTAACCCCCTGGAATTGTGATACAGTGAATGTTAAGTGAAATAATCTGTCTAAACATTTGTTGGAAAAATTACTTGTGTCATGCACAAAGTAGATGTCCTAACCGACTTGCCAAAACTATAGTTTGTTAACAGGAAATTTGTGGAGTGGTTGAAAAATGAGTTTTAATGACTCCAACCTAAGTGTATGTAAACTTCCGACTTCAACTGTATATATTCTTATTCCATCCCTTTACTTAGATTTGTGTGTATTAGGAAGTTGTTGTGGAATTGTTAGATTACTTGTTAAATATTACTGCACTGTCAGAAATAGAAGCACAAGCATTTCACTACACTCGCAATAACATCTGCTAACCATGTGTATGTGACCAATACGATTTGATGTAATACATTCCCCCCTTTCTGTGTCCTCCAGACCCTGGCGTCCGTCATAGGGAACCTTCGCCACACCAACATGGCCGAGCTACTGATCTCCCTGGTGTCTGTCCATCCTGGTGCCGGTAAAAACGGTCACCGTGAGGTTCCGAAAGCGCCATCGCACACCCATCCTTGTAGAGATCCTGACGGTCAGTCACAATGAAAACAAACACACACACACACACACACGCACACCCATCCTTGTAGAGATCCTGACGGTCAGTCACAACGAAAACAAACACACACACACACACGCACACACATCCCTGTTGAGATCCTCACGGTCAGTCACAATGAATTATTAACAGTTAATAGTTACTAGCTGTTATAGTGCTCTAAGTAGCTCTATGTAGCTATAATGTCATTTTGATGATGTGTTTCTAGGTGTGTTCTAGCTAAATGTGATATTGTTTTTTCTCTCACAGGTGATAGTAGCTACAGGAATGGCCTATGCCTCCTTCCTCGAGTCTGCCTATGATGGTGAGATAGTTGGCCACATCCCAGCAGGATACAGTGCATTCGGAAAGTATTCAGACCCCATTACTTTTTCCACATTTTGTTACGTTACAGCCTTATTTTAAAATGGATTAAATTGTTTCCCCCCCTAATCAATCAAAACACAATACCCCATAATGACAAAGCAAAAACAGTTTTTTTTACATTTTTGAAAATGTATATATAAAAAAAATATATATATTACATTTACGTAAATATTCAAACCCTTTACTCAGTACTTTGTTGAAGCACCTTTGGCAGCGATTACAGACTCGAGTCTTCTTGGGTATGACGCTACAATCTTGGCACACTTGTATTTGGTGGTTTCTCACATTTCTTCTCAGCAGCTCCTCTCAAGCTCTGTCAGGTTGGATGGGGAGCGTAGCTGGACAGCTATTTTCAGGTCTCTCCAGAGATGTTAGATTGGGTTCAAGTCCGGGCTCTGGCTGGGCCTCTCAGGGACATTCAGAGACTTGTCCCGAAGCCACTCCTGCGTTGTCTTGGCTGTGTGCTTAGGGTCGTTGTCCTGTTAGAAGGTGAACCTTCACCCCAGTCTGAGGTCCTGAGCGCTCTGGAGCAGGTTTTTAATCAAGGATCTCTCTGTACTTTGCTCTGTTCATATTTCCCTCAATCCTGAGTAGTCTCCCAGTCCCTGCCGCGGAAAACCATCCCCACAGCATGATGCTGCCACCCCATGGTTCATCTTAGGGATAGTGCCAGGTATACTCCAGATGTGACTCTTGGCATTCAGACCAAAGAGTTCCATCTTGGTTTCATCAGACCAGAGAATCTTGTTTCTTATGGTCTGAGAGTCATTAAATGCCTTTTGGCAAACTCCAAGCAGTCTTTCATGTGCCTTTTACTGAGGAGTGGCTTCCGTCTGGCCACTCTACCATAAAGGCCTGATTGGTGGAGTGCTGCAGAGATGGTTGTCCTTCTGGAAGAAACAAGATTCTCTGCTCTGATGAAAGCAAGATGGAACTCTTTGGCCTGAATGCCAAGTGCCACGTCTGGAGGAAACCTGGCACCATCCCTATGGTGAAGCATGGTGGTGGCAGCATCATGCTGTGGGGATGTTTTTACAGCGGCAGGGACGGTGAGACTAGTCAGGATCGAGGATAAAGATGAACGGAGCCAAGTACAGAGATCCTTGATTTAAAAACCTGCTCAGGACCGGAGTAGGCGACAGGTCACCTTCCAACAGGACAATGACCCTAAGCACACAGCCAAGACAACGCAGGAGTGGCTTCGGGACAAGTCTCTGAATGTCGTTGAGTTGCTCAGCCAGAGCCCAGACTTGAACCCAATCGAACATCCTTGGAGAGACCTGAAAATAGCTGTGCAGCGACGCTCCACATCCAACCTGACAGAGCTTGAGAGGATCTGCAGAGAAGATTGGGAGAAACTCCCCAAATACAGGTGTGCCAGCTTGTAGCGTCATACCCAAGAAGACTCAAGGCTGTAATCGCTGCCAAAGGTTCTTCAACAAAGTACTGAGTAAAGGGTCTGAATACTTATGTAAATGTGTTTTCAGTTGTTGCTTTTTTATAAATTTGCTTAATTTCTATAAACCTGTTTTTGCTTTGTCATTATGGGGTACTGTGTGTAGAATGATGAGGGGGGGGGGAAACTATTTCAATTTTAGAATAAGGCTTTAAAGTCAAGGGGTCTGAATACTTTCCGAATGCACTGTACATCTAGCTATTTTTATTACATCTATATTAATTCGATTTGTACATTTATCAGCAAAAATAATAATCAGCAACACTATAATCCAGTTCATTATGATTTTCAATAACGTGATGCAACGCCCTGGATTGAGGCCTCTAGAGCAGAGCAGTGTTAATTACTACCTCTCATAGGGATGAATTAGTAGCTCTCATCTGCCTGTTGGTCCTGTAGGATATGATATGAACTTAGTAGGTTAAAGGGGGATGCCTAGTCAGTTGCACAACTGAATGCATTCAACCGAAATGTGTCTTCCGCATTTAACTCAACCCCTCTGAATCAGATGGGTGCCTTAATCGACGTTCACATCATCAGTTGTTGCTGGGGGTCGACTGCCTTGCTTAATACACTCGCCAAAGGGAGAGGTAGAATTGTTATAACCAGAGTCATAGAGAGAGATAGATAAACAGTATATGACTGGTTATAACCAAGTAAGCTCACAATATTGTAAACATAAAGTTGGTAGACTTACAATATATGTAAACATTCGCACAATAATATTGTTTTCCTTAGGGCTGGACAGGGTGAGCAACACAGCTCTACAGACCTTTAGAGAACCACAAGGTGAGTGGACTTCTGTACACATTGAAGAGACCTTTCTGTCTGTAATATTAATCACAAGGCAGTAATTCCAGGTATGCTTGACGCAGTACCATAGTGTCAGACAGTGATCAATGTTGATTTGTCACCTTGTCCCTTTGAACACACACCTGCTAACTAACTTCAGTTGAATGAGCTTATTGTGAGCCAATCTGGATAAGAGCGTCTGCTAAGTTATTAAAGTGTTGTGTTTTTTTATGCAGTGACTTGTTCCATCTGCCCTCCCTTTAAAAAAAAGAAACACCTTACAAGTGAGGTTTGGGATGGGTGCTCTGTTAACCTGACTCTCCCCCCTCTCCTTAGGGTCCTGTTAACCTGACTCTCCCCCCTCTCCTTAGTGTCCTGTTAACCTGATTACTGCATGTCTGTCACACCCTGATCTGTTTCACCTGTCATTGTGATTGTCTCCACCCCCCCCTCCAGGTGTCATCCATCTTCCTCAATATTCCCAGTGTATTTATTCCTGTGTTCTCTGTCTGCTGACAGTTCGTCTTGTCAAGCTTACCAGCATGTTTTTCCGAGCTCCTGTTTTCCTAATCTGTTATTTCTAGTCCTCCCGGTTCTGACCTCGAGCCTGCCCTGACACTAAGCCCGCCTGCCTGACCATTCAGCCTGCCCTGACCTCGAGCCTGCCTGCCGCCCTGTACCGTTTGGACTGACCTGGTTTATGAACTTTTGCCTGTCCTCAACCTGCCTCTTGCCTTCCCCTTGTTGTTTAATAAATAGAGACTCGAACCATCTGCCTCCTGTGTCTGCATCTGGGTCTCGCCCTGTGTCATTATAATATTTCCCCTTTCCCTAGTGTCCTGTTAACATAACTACTGCGTCTCTCTCTCTCCTTAGTGCTACGAGGTTCCTGGTTTGAAGATCCTGATGTACAATGGGCTCATCTACTACGGCAATCGCAGCTTCTTCAGAGAGGACATGAGTCTTATGCTGGGTCTCCCCTGGGAGAGGATCTCCAGTAGAGAGAAGGCCAGGAAGACCCTGGAGAAGAGGGAGAGAGAAGGCCAGGAAGACCCTGGAGAAGAGGGAGAGAGAAGGCCAGGAAGACCCTGGAGAACAGGGAGAGAGAAGGCCAGGAAGACCCTGGAGAAGAGGGGGAGAGAAGGCCAGGAAGACCCTGGAGAAGAGGGGGAGAGAAGGCCAGGAAGACCCTGGAGAAGAGGGGGAGAGAAGGCCAGGAAGACCCTGGAGAAGAGGGGGAGAGAAGGCCAGGAAGACCCTGGAGAAGAGGGAGAGAGAAGGCCAGGAAGACCCTGGAGAAGAGGGAGAGAGAAGGCCAGGAAGACCCTGGAGAAGAGGGAGAGAGAAGGCCAGGAAGACCCTGGAGAAGAGGGAGAGAAGGCCAGGAAGACCCTGGAGAAGAGGGAACGAAGCCCTTCCAAAAGGTCCAGCAATAGCTCCTCATGCCTCCCAATGGTGGTTCCCTGCAGGGAGACAGCATGGCGGAGCTAGTCCAAGTTTGCTGGGTCTGTCATGGGTCTGTCATGCCCAGTTCGAACATTAAGGACACAGGACGAGACCCAGATGCAGACACGGGAGGCAGATGGTTCGAGTCTCAGATATTTATTATAATCCAAGGGGCAGGCAAGAGAATGGTCGTAACAGGCAAAAGATCATAACAAGGTCAGAGTCCAGGAGGTACAGAGTGGCAGGCAGGCTCAAGGTCAGGGCAGGCAGTAAGGTCAGGCAGGCGGGTTCAGAGTCAAGGCAAGCAAGGGTCAAAAACCTGGAGGACTAGCAAAAGAGTGATAAGAAAAAGAAGGTGCACAGAAAAACACGCTGGTTGACTTGACAAGATGAACTTGCAACAGACAAAAAGGGAACACAGAAATAAATACCCAGGGACTAATGGGGAAAATGGGGGACACCTGGAGGTGGGTGGAGACAATCACAAAGACAGGTGATTGTCTGACCCTACATTACAAATAACACACCATTCATCGTACAATGGAAATAAGACCGCAAATAAGGACCTCAAATAAAAGAACAGAAGGCCTATCGCACCCAGTATCATATTCAATAGTACAAGGAGCAACTATTCACCAACTAACCACAAGTGATGTTGCCCATTTTGCCAATGGTACAGCGTATAGACTTGTGACATGATATACAATTAAGCAATAAGGCCAGAGGGGGTGTGGTATATGGCCAATATACCACAGATAAGGGCTGTTTTTACGCAAGACACAAAGCGGAGTACCCGGATATAGCCATTAGCCGTGGTATATTGGCCATATACCACAAACCCAAGGTGCCTTATTGCTATTAATAAACTGGTTACCAAAGTAATTAGAGCAGAACAATTAATGGTTTTGTCATACCTGTGGTATACAGTCTGCTATAATACGGCTGTCAGCCAAATCAGCATGTTCTAACAGTGAATAGAAACCATGCACCTCTTGGTCATTACTCTACTTAGTCGAGAAGAATTCATACAGTTTGCAGCCTACAGTATAACAGGAGAAACGGAAAATGCAATTCCTCAAAATCAGATCCATAAACTTAAACATTACATTTTAATAATAAAAAATACATTTTCATCATTAAACTGTAGAAAACTGAACTTGACATTAGGAACAAAACAGTATTAGATTTCTATAGACAATCATTATTCAGGTCTCTGGTTCCACCTTGTGGTCAAATAGTATAACGGCAGCATGTAACGAGATATCACAGTCTCAGTAACATTCATGCAAAATAATACAAAAAGTATGACTGCTTGAATTCGTCATGAAGAGAATACATTAATCTATATCACGTTGATTACTGACTTGTATCACGGGTGACCTGCCTGGCTATATCATTATTACATTGGCAGGACAGGTAGGTGTCCATGATTATGCAATACAAACAGATCATTACAGTTCTTTGTATAAAGAAAAGTGACAGCAAGTTAATGAAATTCATCAATCAAAATGCTTTTCATGAAGAGTGCAAATATAGAAAAGCATATTATAGGTAAACCTACATTTCATTTCAAAGGAAGTGTTTGATTGGTTGGAAGAGCTGCAGCTAGATGAAAATATGTTTGGATGGCATGAATTCAGGACAATATTCAGAATGTCAGTCTCCATAAAGTAAAGTTCATATTGTGATCTCAGACCATGGGTGTGTCCCAAATAGCACCCTATTCCCTATACAAAAGTAGTGCACTATATAGGGAGCCATAAACAGACCATGATTTTTTATTTAACAAGGCAAGTCAGTTAAGAACAAATTCTTATTTACAATGATGGCCTAGGAACAGTGGGTTAACTTCCTTGTTCAGGCGCAGAACGACAGTTTTTTTTACCTTGTCACCTCGGGATTCAATCTAGCAACCTTTCAGTTACTGGACCGACGCTCTAACCACTAGGCTACCTGCCGCCCCATTTATGTGGCAAACCCCATGATAGACAGGTTTGCCACGTAAACATTGAACAGTGATAACTTTGTCCAGAGTATGAGTGGGAGGATATCATATGCTCCTCAAAGAGCAAGAGGGTTTAAGTCAGGTAATTAAAGTAATCAGGAGGGAGAAGACCTTGCACTTCAGTACTATGGCATGACTCACACTGGCACAGTCTGTTAATACCATAGTTAGTTAGAGGACTCTAGATTGATAAAACCTGTTTTGGCATGGACATTGCCCTTGAGGGCTTCCACCATTTTAAAAGCAGTCAACTAGGTGGGACTTCTAATGGGTTAAGGAAGGCTCACATAATTATATCCAGGTCACAAGGAGGGCTCAGCCAATGAATTATACTCATGAGCAAACATTCGTTCGCAGTATGCACCCTTTCTGTTTGCAGAGGTGGAAAAAGTACCCAATACATTACTAAAAGTAACGATACCTTAATAGAAAATGACTCAAGTAAAAGTCATCCAGTAAAATTCTACTTGAGTAAAAGTCAAAGTATTTAGTTTAAAATATACTTAGTTATCAAAAGTAAATGTAATTTTTATTTTATTTACGGATAGCCAATTATCCGTAAATAGCCAATTATATCATAAATAGGACTGGTGGAGTTGTCACACATGCAGCTAACAAAAATATGTCTGCTCAACCCAAAATTACAACCAACTAATTGCAGCATTACTGCAAAAATGGAAAAGGCAAGTGGAAGGGGGGAAAAGTAAGGAACTTGTCTGTCGTCCCTGCATTAAAGACCAACATTGGTTAAAGAAAATAAATAAAAAAGCATACCAGTTTCATAAAGACCAAAAAATATATAAATAAATGACGCTGCCCGTGCGCTCACAGATGTCATAATGGGACATATAGAAAGGTGACGTCTCTATCATTCTCTACGGTGGAAACACACCTTGACCAAAGCCTGATCCGCACAGACAAAGGAGATGCTCATTGGCTTGGTTCTTCACTTTCAATGTTTGTTTCCACACATTCACTGTGTCCACAACAAATGCTGTGGTGGTGACCAGGGGCATCATGCACCCCAAAAATCAGAGTGGGCACAAAGTACATGAGGATGGCTGGGGGGGGGGGGGTTATGTTCCTCGTCTGGAAGTTGGAGATTTTACATTTGTTCCAAAAACCCGAAACAGCTTTTTCCTGCCATCTATAGCCGTAATCATTACGCTTAATATATTTTAAAAAATATGTATATTTTACTGGTTACTTAGCATACCCTCTTGAGCGGTCTGTATCCTCCTGACTGGTGATAAATATGCTTCTCTGCATCTCTGCTAAAACCTGGGTAAAAGATTGAAAGGAATGTGAGTCTTATTCAGTGCATTTAGTTATTGCGTTCTTTTCTAAAGTATACAAACCTTGTCAGCAGGCATTCCAGCTAAGATAGACAAGCTAGCTACTCTAGCTTGATTGATATCCTGAAATGGCTTCTTGTTGTTAGCTAGTTATGAGGTTGGAGAGGTTCCCAATCTGGATTAGCTAAAGCCAACCTCATAAAAATCATTGGTGGCTAGTAGTAGAGAAACAACAACAAAAATGACATACAAAAAATACAATCCGAGGGGGGGACGTGCTCCTATGCCCCCTATGGGCATGACACCTCTGGTGATGACAAAAAATGGCTGCTCAGTGTAACAAAAATAAAAACCTCAGTTTTAAAACCTCAAGTGATAGCTTGTAGAGCCTGTTTCAGTTACTAGACATGCATTTGAGTCTGTTCTTGAAGTAAAAAAGGGCATTTTTGATTTGGGCAGCATCCGATGAGGAGTAGCGGAACTTGGCGTAGGCCTTCTCACTGTCCGACTTGCCCCATGGCAACTTGATCTTAGATGCATGGTTTATGATGATGTCGTCACAGGAAGCTATGTGGAGAATCCCGAGCCCGTCGATGAAGAACTCTGAGGATGCAATAAAAGCTTTTTACAATTTGATCACAAAAGGAATGTCTTGTTTTCTTGTTGCAGACTTTCAGTGACAAGTCATAGTTTATGTTCTCAGTCTAGAAGGATTTACTTATTAAATCAAATTGTATTTGTCACATGGTTCGTAAACAACAGGTGTAAACTAAAAGTGAAATGCTTAGATTTGGCCTTGTGTTTTAGGTCATTGTCCTGCTGAAAGGTGAATTAATCTCCCAGTGTCTGTAGGAAGGCAGACTGAACCTAGTTTTCCAATAGGATTGTGCTTAGCTCCATCCAATTTCATTTTTATAATAAAACTCCCCAGTCCTTAATGATTACAAGCATACCCATAACATGATGCAGCCACCACCATGCTTGAAAATATGGAGAGTGGTACTCAGTAATGTGTTGTATTGTATTGCCCAAACAGGACAAACTCAATAGCTTTGCCACATTTATTTTGCAGTTTTACTTTAGTGCCATGTTGCAAACATGTTTTGGAATATTTGTATTCTGTACAGGCTTCCTTCTTTTTACTCTGTCAACTAGGTTAGGATTGTGGAGTAACTACAATTCTTTTTTTTTTTATCCATCCTCAGTTCTCATATCACAACAACCATTAAAACATTTTAAAATCACCATTGACCTCATGGTGAAATCTCTGAGAAGTTTTCTTCCTTTTCGGCAACTGAGTTAGGAAGGATACTTATATCTTTGTAGTGATGGGGTGTATTGACACACTATCCAAAGCCTAATGAATAACTTCACTATTTTTAACACATCTACCAAACGGTGCCCTTTGCAAGGCATTGAAAAACCTCCCTGGTCTTTGTGGTTGAACCTGTGCTTGAAATTCACTACTAGATTGAGGGACCTTACAGATACTAGTATGAGTGGGGTACAGAGATGAGGTAGTCATTGAAAAATCACGTTTACCACTATTATTAAACATAGAATGAGTCCATGCAACTAATACGATTTGTTAAGCACACTCCTGAACTTATTTAGGCTTGCCATAACAAAGGGGTTCATCACTTATTGACTCAATACATTTTAGCAGTAGTGTAAAGTACTTAAGTAAAAAATACATTAAAGTACTACTTAAGTCGTTTTTGGGGGTATCTGTAATTTACTTTACTATTTATATTTTTGAAATATTTTACTTCTCTACATTCCTAAATAAAATATTGTATTTTTTACTCCATACAAAGTACTCGTTAATTTTGATTGCTTAGCAGGACAGGGAAATTGTCAAATTCACTCACTTATCAACAGAACACGTGGTCATCCCTACTGCCTCTGTCCTGGCGGTCTCACTAAACACAAATGTATCTTTTGTAAATAATGTCTGAGTTTTGGAGTGTGCCCCTGGCTATCCATACATTTTTAAAACAAGAAAATGGTTCTGTCTGCTTTGCTTCATATAAGCAATTTTAAGTGATTTATACTTTAGTACACTACGTTTCAGAACACCTACTCATTCAAGTTTTTTTTTTTACTGTTTTCTACATTGTAGAATAATAGTGAAGACATCAAAACTATGAAATAACACATATGGAATCATGTAGTAACCTGTCACACCCTGGCCTTAGTTATCTTTGTTTTCATTATTATTTTAGTTAGGTCAGGGTGTGACATGGGGAAGTATGTGTTTTGGGTTGTCTAGGGGTTTGTAGGTTTAATGGGGAAATGTCTTGTCTAGGTGTTTGTATGTCGATGGCTGCCTAGATTGGTTCTCAATTAGAGACAGCTGTGGTTTATTGTCTCTAATTGGGAGCCATATTTAAGGCAGCCATGGGCATCATGTGTTTGTGGGTAATTGTCTATGTTCTATGTTGCATGTGTGCACTAGTTCCTTAATAGCTTCACGTTCGTCTGTTTGTTGGTTTGTTTCGTTTTCCTTCTTATAATAAAAATATGTATTTTGCACACGCTGCGCCTTGGTCATCTCTCTCTCCTATAGACGATCGTGACATAACCAAAAAAGTGTTAAACAAATCAAAATATATTTTCAATTTGAGATTCTTCAAACAGTCACCCTTTGCCTTGATGACAGCTTTGCAAACTTGGCCTTATCTCAACCAGCTTCATCTGGAATGCTTTTCCAACAGTCTTGAAGGAGTTCCCACATATGCTGAGCACATCTCAAACCATGTCAATTTGATTGAGGTCAGGGGATTGTGGAGGCCAATTCATCTGATGCAGCCCTCCATCACTCTCCTTCTTGGTAAAATAGCCCTTACACAGCCAGGAGGTGTGTTGGGTCATTGTCCTGTTGATAGTCCCACTAAGCCCAAACCAGATGGGATCGCTGCAGAATGCTGTGGTAGCCATGCTGGTTAAGTGTGCCTTGAATTCAAAATAAATCACCGACAGTGTCAACAGCAAAGCACTCCCACACCATAACACCTCCTCCTCCATGCTTTACGGTGGGAAATACACATGCGGAGATCATCCATTCACCCACACCCTGTCTCACAAAGACACGGCGGTTGGAACCAAAAATCTCAAGACCAAAGGACAAATTTCCACCAGTCTAATGTCCATTGCTTGTGTTTCTTGGCCCAAGCAAGTCCCTTCTTATTGGTGTCCTTTAGTAGTGGTTTCTTTGCAGCAATTCAACCATGAAGGCCTGATTCACACAGTCTCTTCTGAACAGTTGATGTTGAGATGTATCTGTTACTTGAACTCTGTGAAGCATTTATTGTGAAGCAATTTCTGAGGCTGGTAACTCACCAGTTCTTGTTTTTTGATTTTGGTGGTGACGTCAGGCCTGGGTGCCACCGCCGATGGAACCGGGGGTGCCTCAGCTGGCTTGTCGGGCTTCCATGCCTTAGCTGGCTCGAGAGGTATCTTTGCCTCGTCTCCAGCGTCTGTCCTTACAGAATGCTGACATCAATATTTGAAGCATCAGGGAGGTTTTTGTTTCGTTGGTGACGTCGGTCCGGGTGCCACTGCCGATGGAACCGACGGTGCCTCAGCCGGCCCGCCGGGCTCCCATGCTTCAGCTGGCTTGTTGGGCTTCCACGCCTTAGCTGGCTCAAGAGGTTTCCATGCCTCATCGCACATCATGCCTCAGCCGGCCCGCCGGGCTCCCATGCCTCAGCCGGATTGTTGGGCGCCCGTCAGGCTGGCCCACCCTGGGGGGGGGGGATACGGTCGTGCCTGCTCCCGCTTCCCCACTCTGGTGCTCGAGGTTCGCCAGGCTGCCCTTCAGTACCCACACCTGCAACTACACTCATTGGACTCACCTGGACTCCTTCACGTTGTTGATTTCTCCCTCTACATCTGTCTGTTCCTCATTTTTGTTCCCCGTGTCAGCATTATTGTCGTAATGTCGTTTTGTTCCCCCTGTCCTGACGCTGTTCTTGTTTTGTTATATGTCCACTGTTTCATCAAATGGTCACTCCCTGTACTTGCTTCTCGTCTCCAGGGTATATTTTGATTTGTTTAACACTTTTTTGGTTACTACATGATTCCATATGTGTTATTTCATAGTTTTGATGTCTTCACTATTATTCTGCAATGTAGAAAATAGTAAAAATAAAGAAAAACCCTTGAATGAGTAGTTGTTCTAAAACTTTTGACCAGTAGTGTATATTTTAGGAATTACATTAACTTTAAAAAACTTTTTTTTTTTTCAATATATATATATATTTTTTAACAATTTTACAAATCAGCAAAATATGACACATAATGCCCCGTTATTCCTTCCACCTACACAAAACACCATGCTACATGGGGGCACAAAACCCTTCCCTCACGGGGGCACAAAACCCTTCCCTCACCAACACATGAACTACCTCCTCCCGGTATTAGCTTCACTGATTAACAACAAAAAGAAACAGAATGACCTTCACATTCCATGCTAGAAAATAAATTATTCAACGCAAAAACAAATAATAATACATGAATGAAGAAAGTAGTAATGAGGCAGCTAAGGTGACGTCTCTAGAAACTACTGAAAGTCGCCCCAGACATCAGTAAATTCAAAGGGTTTATTACGTAAATTGTATGTTATTCTTTCAGATGGAATATAGGAAGTTCTTTTAGCCACATCTGCTTGCTTGGTGGAGTGTCACTCTTCCATGTAATAGCTGTACATTTATTGGCTGCAATGACTGACAATTTAATGAATCTGGTTTTGCTACCAATATTAACTGGTAGAACAGAATCATCTCCAAGAAGAATAAGGGAAGGATCTAGTGGTAGTCATATTAGTGACCTGTGATAAGATCTGAATAATGTCTCTCCTGTGATAGGATCTGAATAATGTCTTTCCAATAATTGCTTAGTTCAGGGCAGGACAAAAACATATGCATCAGTGTGCCCATCCCCGTTTAATACCTTGGGCAAAATGCTGAACATTTACAATTGATCTTATACAGTCTCTATCTGGTGTAAAGTAGACTCTATGTAAAATATTGAATTGCATCAACTTGTGCCTTGTGTTAGATGAAAGACGCTGAGCATCTAAAAAGAGTTTTCCCCATTTCTCATCCTCAACAATGAGACCAAGGTCATCATGCCACTTCGTGCAAGCTTTCGGAGGTTCATCGTTTCCCTACAGAGCTTGAAGCCTAGAGTACATGTAAGAAATGAGACCTTTTACCTCCTTCCTCTCCAGCCACAGTTAATCAGTTATAGGTTTACTCATGGGCTGAATCCTACCTCCCTGCTGAGTGGCAATATAATGCCTAACCTGTACCATCATATTAGTGACCTGTGATAAGATCTGAATAATGTCTCTCCTGTGATAAGATCTGAATAATGTCTTTCCAATAATTGCTTAGTTCAGGGCAGGACAAAAACATATGCATCAGTGTGCCCATCCCCGTTTTACACCTTGGGCAAAATGCTGAACATTTACAATTGATCTTATACAGATCTTATACAGCATGCAAAATAGGAAGCCGAGGTGTAGATTTAATTTTGGATTGGAGATGCTTAATGTGAGTCTGGAAGGAGAGTTTACAGTCTAACCAGACACCTAGGTATTTGTAGTTGTGCACATATTCTAAGTCCAAACCGTCCAGAGTAGTGATGCTAGTCGGGCAGGTGGGTGTGGGCAGCGATCGGTTGAAGAGCATGCATTTAGTTTTACTAGCATTTAAAAGCAGTTGGAGGCCACGGAAGTATGGCATTGAAGCTCGTTTGGAGGTTTGTTAGCACAGTGGCCAAAGAAGGGCCAGATGTAACAGAATGGTGTCGTCTGCGTAGAGGTGGATCCGAGAACTACCAGCAGCAAGAGCGACATCATTGATATATACCTAGTGGTGATGCAGCCAGTCAAGGTGTTCTCAATGGTGCAGCTGTAGAACTTCTTGATGATACGAGGGCCCATGCCACATCCTTTCAGATTTCTGAGGTGGCAGAGGTGTTGTCGTGCCTTCTTCACAACAGTGTTGGTGTGTGTGTGTGTTTTTTATTTTAACCTTTATTTAACTAGGCAAGTCAGTTAAGAACAAATTCTTATTTTCAATGACGGCCTAGGAACAGTGGGTTAACTGCCTTGTTCAGGGGCAGAATGACAGATTTGTACCTTGTCAGCTCAGGGATTCGATCTTGCAACCTTTCGGTTACTAGTCCAACGCTCTAACCACTAGGCTACCTGCCACCCCACATGTGTGTGGACCATGTTAATTCTTTAGGGATGTGGAAACTGAGGAACATGAAGCTCTCGACCCGTTCCACTACAGACCTGTCGATGTGGATGGGGGCGTGCTCGGCCCTCCTTTTCCTGTAGTCCGTGATCAGCTCCTTTGTCTTGCTGACATTGAGGGAGAGGTTGTTGTCCTGGCACCACACTGCCAGGTCTCTGACCTCCTCTCAAATAGGTGGTTTCATCGTCGTCTGTGATCAGGCCTAATGCCGTTTTGTTGTCAGCAAACATAAGATGGTGTTGGAGTTGTGCGTGGCCAGGAAGTTGTGGGTGAA
Source organism: Salvelinus alpinus (assembly GCF_045679555.1). NCBI lineage: Eukaryota > Metazoa > Chordata > Actinopteri > Salmoniformes > Salmonidae > Salvelinus > Salvelinus alpinus. The sequence goes on from NC_092113.1 coordinate 33,747,090, forward strand.
CAGGGAGCACAGGAGGGGACTAAGCACACACCCCTGGGGGTATTACACCTAAAGTATGTTGGTATTTTGCTGTCCCTTTGATTTGTGTTACAATTAAAATAAAAGCAATATTTTGATCAGAAATAAGGAAAACCTCTGGGCTCTAGTGATGAGACAAAGACACTCACCTAGATGAGCCACACGGTTCAGACGAGGATCGAATCCCACTTGTTGCATCTTGTCTGTCCTCCCCATGAAGAAGTTGATAACAGCGTCGGCTAGGACACAGTTAGGAAAGCCCTCAATGACATGATGGTATCCATTTCTGATGTGTATACAGTCCCCCTCCTCACCCCCTTCCTCCACTGAGATGGTGTGGCGGTAAGTAGCAGTGTAGCCTGTAGCTTCTCTCACAGCACCACCCACCTGGGGTAACAGACACAAAAATAACTAAATGAGTGGGAAGATAATACGAGTCACCACAAATGAGTTGCCACAACGTAAAATCATCCAGTTCAGGGTGTCAGTGTAGCTTCCCTCACAGCACCTACCACCTGTGATCTCACACACACACACACACACACACACACACACACACACACACACACACACACACACACACACACACACACACACACACACACACACACACACACACACACACACACACACACACACACACACACACACACACACACCACACACCACACACCACACACCACACACCACACACACCACACACACACACACACACACGCGCACAGCCGTTGCACCCATCATAGACCGTTGACCTGATTAACCAGCTGAACTTCTGGTTTGTTTAACCACTTCAAAACCAGAAGATCTACATTCCAAAGGTACAGGAACCGAGTTGGTACAGGAACCGAGTTGGTACAGGAACCGAGTTGGTACAGGAACCGAGTTGGTACAGGAACCGAGTTGGTACAGGAACCGAGTTGGTACAGGAACCGAGTTGGTACAGGAACCGAGTTGGTACAGGAACCGAGTTGGTAGAAAACCCTCTTTTTATGTCAAAGTGGAAAACTAAACCACAACTGGCAAGTTGTCAAAAAACAGACCAAACAAGTTGCTCAAGTTTGCACAGCTCTAGATTACAACACTTCCGGCTCAAAAGCAGTATTTCCTGACTAACTGATTCTCCCACCATAACTACAGCGCCTTTGTCACGATCGTCGTAGTGAGGAGACCAAGGCGTAGCGTGATGATAATACATCTTCTTTTTAATAACGAAGAAGACTGAACAAACTATACAAAATAACAAAACGACCGTGAACGCTAAATGACACGAGTGTAGACATGCAACATCACATAGACAATAACCCACAAACCAAACTGGAAAATGGCAACCTAAATAGGATCCCCAATCAGAGACAACGATAAACAGCTGCCTCTGATTGGGAACCAATCTAGGCCACCATAGACCTACATATGCCTAGACTACACACCTAGACATACAAAAACCCTAGACAATACAGAACAATCATATCCACCCTTGTCACACCCTGACCTGACAAAAATAATACAGGAAACATAGGGCGTGACAGCCTTCAGAAAGCATTCACACCCTTAGAGTTTTTCCTAATTTTGTTGTGTTACAGCCTTGATATTTAAAATGTAGATATTTGATCTCCTAAAATCATGTTTTGCAAGCAAGCCTTTCCTTGCTAAAATCAAGTTATGCAAGGAAGTTTTGCAAGCCAGTAAACAACAGTTACCACACATGAATTATGCTTCTACTTTATCCAGTAATATTGGGCCAAATTCAAAGCTAAAACATCGTAAATAACTTTGGACTTCGATCACATTTTCACCTGCCAGGATGAGGCTCTTCGACCATCCAGTCAGCGCTCTCATGCAGTTTTGAATGTTGCTAGGTTACTCGTGGGCGTGGTTTTGTACCAAGTTTGGCGTGGATAGAAAGTCACCCCCCTAGCCTAGGCTACTGTATGAAACCACTTTGGGAACTCACCACAAACATTTTAATCCAGCCTCAAAAACATTATACGTACAGTACATGTCAATATGACTTTCACTTTGAGAACTCGGTTCCCATGCGCGACCCCCCCCCCCACCCCCCAATTCCACCCCAGGTTCTACTATGGTTCTAACCTGATTCTACCCTGGTTTTAGTCATTCAGAGAGGCCTCACCCTCATCACTCACCAGGTCCAGATCTATGAGCACACACACGCAAACACACACACACAAACACACACCATGTCCAGGTTGGTCTTCTCCAGGATCTCCACCATATTCTCCAGCCTGGTGTTGGAGGTGAAGAGGAAGTCATCGTCCACCCACAGCACATACTTGGTGGTCACCTGAGAGACAGCCAGATTCCTCCCTGCAAACCAACCCTGCACAGAGGTGGACAGACAGGACAAAGACTTAATTACCAATTTGGCGATAGCCGAACATTTGATAGCCAAGGTGTTCTTAAATCCTGGACATGGAGACCCTCAGAGTATCAGGAGGGAATCACAAGTAAATGAAATACTGGGCTGGAACAAAAGGACAACTTGTGGGTCCCCCAAGACCAGAACTGAAGACGATTGCTGTGATGAAACAGGAGCTACACTTCCTAAAATAAAGTTTGCTTACCTTCCCAAACGGCATAATGTAATGTTCAATGTGTGGACCTATCACTGGCTGGGGGTGCTCGTTGTCATCTGCTATCACTATGGCGACGGTGGGGTAGAACTCCCGTATGCTGTCAATCAGATCCTGCAGTTTGTCATAACGCAGAAATGTCTTGGTAGCTATGGTGACAAGTGAGCTTATGCTGTATTCTGAGGAAAAAGGAAAGGCGTGTTCGTACCCAATTATGAATATTCATACTTATACTTAACTTCAGTTACTTTCATAATACAGAAATCATCCCCCATATGATGCAAAATGCATACTTTTTTTATTTAACTAGGCAAGTCAGTTAAGAACAAATTCTTATTTACAATGACGGCCTACCCCGACCAAACCCTAACGATGCTGGGCCAATTGTGCACCGCCCTATGGAACTCCCAATCTCGGCCGGTTATGATACAGCCTGGAATTGAACCAAGGTTTGTAGTGACGCCTCTTGCACTGAGATGCAGTGCCTTAGCCCGCTGCGCCACTCGGGAGCCGTACGTGATGACTTCTATATTTTGAAAGTTACATATCTTGAAAACTTTATTGCTGACAAGCAAAACATTTTGGGACTATGTCAACAATGGACTAATAAAACAAATACCAAAAGTTAGTTTTGGGGTGGAATTGTCCTATAAGTACTTTAACGTAATAGATTTCCTATCAAATGGGCCAAAATAGCTTTTTTAGCAAAAAAATATATTTCTCAAGCAAGAATTTTGCTAGGACTGTCTGTGAGTGGTCTGAGTGGGGAGAGCAAAACTGAACACTAGCTGTCATTGGTAGAGAGATTTGGAACTCTTTTAACCAATTTACAGCATGGTGATGTCACCATGGAAAGCCCGAAACTCCTGTGTAGATTGAATTTTCAACCAGCAACTATCAAGAAATAAAACTGATCAAATTTGTTCACACTTGCATGAGCTGTTATACAATTTGATACAAAACACAGGAAAAAATGAATTTTGACTTCACTGGGCCTTAAACAACATTGCAAAATTTAGGACCTTGGATCCCTACGATAACTGTACAGATACAAATAACTGTACAGTGGTCAAATGCCAAATTAACAACCCATACAGTACGTACCTCCAGTGTAACCTGAGTGATAGAGCTTGGGAATAACAGCATGTCCAACCTTTATGGTAAAAACGGACTGGTGTCCATCAGTCTCAAACTGCACTGGAATAGAGCAGAGAAACACATTTCATCACTCTAATATCTCAAGTATATCACAGTACAGTATAGTTAATTTGATAAAATATAATCAAATGAACAAAACAAAAATGTACTTCACTTTACATTCAATGCCTAATGGGCAATAAGAGATCAAACTTGTTTAACAGTTTTACAGATACTTGTTATTTTTATAACATCCACGTTAACATATGGATAGTGACAACACGGTTGTTGTTGTACACAAAACACTGCTCTGCCTCTGTGCTAACATCTCTTTCCCCAAACAGCTAAACTTACTTAGAATCGCTCTCTAGACTCAAAGACTCGTTCAGCAAACAAGCTGTAGTCTATAGTCTACCACACCTACATTGTAACATGGAATGTCAAATACCAGCAACCACTTATTTTTCTCCAGTTGCTTTTTCTCTCATGCTCTCTTCCCTAAACACGGACTGTGTAATTATAGTGTAGGCCAGTTGTGTGCCCCTTCCAGGGAATAATAGACAGGTTTATAAAGAATTTGAGACATGCAGGAAATGAAGTGTTGTGTATCTCTGTGTTGACGTACTGAAGTAAAAAGGAGTGGGAGTGGAAAAGGAGTGGAATGACAGGGAGTGGAATGACAGGGAGTGGCATGATAATGGGGAATTGAGTGGCGGGGGTTGAGAACGGCACAAAATACACATTTCTGTTGTTTGCTGTTACTAAATGGACAATAAAGTTGTATTGTATAGTATGGCATACAGCTCCTGTACAGCTGCAGGCACTAAAAAGTTAGTTTTCAAAACTCTGTATTGCAGTATCAGGACTCAGGACTAGACACACACAGAGGGGCTGACCAACCTGTATCAGCCGTCCTAGGGTGGAACAAGGTGTTGGTGTAGGTGACAAACTGTAGCTGTCTGTTCAGAGTGGAGAGGAGTCTACTGGACAAAGTCATGTGCATCACTCCCTGTCCTCTAATGGAGACCCCGTCTACGGTGGCTAACACATCAAATGTCCCCAGGGTAGCAGTCAGATTCACCTATAGGACATGATAGGGAGGATTCAGTTTCATTCAAAAAACGAGTCTGCTTGGGGCAATTACAATGGTCACAAAATTACTGTAGATCCCTTTATGTTAAACATGAATCAACATTTTATATTTTAGCAGACACTCTTGTCCAGAGCGACTTACAGGTTAAGTGCCTTGCTCAAGGGCACATAGACAGATGGTTTGACTCCCTGAGCCGACAAGATGGTTCGACTCCCTGAGCCGACAACAAACAACCTTTCGGTTACTGGCTAAACGCTCTAACCGCTAGATTACCTGCCACTACAACAAACATATACTGAAACAAACATATAAACGCAACATGTAAAGTGTTGGTCCCATGTTGCATGAGCTGAAATAAAAGATCCCAGAAATGTTCCATATGCACAAAGTTTAATTTTATCTATGTAAATTTGAATGCACAGCGTGACGATATCCTGAGGCACATTGTTGTGCCATTCGTCACCTCATGTTTCATGTTTCAGCATGGTAATGCACGGCCACATGTAGAAGAGATCTGTACACAAGTCCTGGAAGCTGAAAATGTCCCAGTTCTTCATTGGCCTGAATACTCACCAGACATGATGGCACCCATTGAGCACGTTTGGGATGCTCTGGTTCAACATGTACGACAGCATGTTCCAGTTCTCGCCAATATTCAGCCACTTCGCACAGACATTGAAGAGAAGTGGGACAACATTCCACAGGCCACAATCAACAGCTTGATCAACTCTATGTAAAGGAGAAGTGTCGTGCTGCAAGAGGCAAATTGTTCCTCATTTCATGAAACTAGGCATATGTGGCAAGTCACGATTTCACAGGAGAGCCATTTGAACGTTTATTTTTTTAATCAAATGCATTGTTTGGCAGAAATGCCTTCTGGAACATGTGAACTTTCATGTGCCTTAATAACAAACTTATATGCCATCTGTAAGTACGAATAAAATTGTTCAATTACGAGCCTCTTTTGTTAAGCCACAGAAAAAGCCAGCAACCTTCCCGCTAGCCATGATTGGCTGAGATAATGAGTGGGCTAGACATGCCGAGAGAGGAGTTCAGATTGGTCTGCCATATAGAAGGCTTCTGTCTATTTGAGTTGGTCAGTCTGTGTTGGTAATCCTGTAAAACACAGCTTTTTTAAATGTATAGTGTAGTGGAGCTGCATAAGTGTTGCCCTCCACTTTCTGGAGGATCGAAATCAGTGGAATTAGTGTATGATAGCTAAAGAGATGGAGAAAACACCTGTCTCCGGATTACATCTTCAAACTAAGAGCAACCGTGGCATGGCATCCGTGACAGGGAGATGCGTCCATCATACATGATGATGTATGTAAGATAGTCTAGCTAGCTACATTTTCAGATATTACACATTTCTAATCTTGGCAGAAAGCTGTTTCATTTCAAGCTAACGTTAGCTGGCTGGCTCCCTAGCTAACGTTATGTGTATAACATTATCATTCGTATCCCAGAACCGTTTGCTTGGCTAGTTAGAGCTTAATGTTAGCTAGTTAACATTGAACCCGGTTGGTTAGCTCCCAGCAGATTCATGCAGGGTAGTAACGACATGATTTGGCACTATGTTCATTGTTGTTTAACTAGCAAACGTTAGCTGGAAGGCTCATTAGCTAACATTATGTGACGTGTATGATCTTACACGTTGTTTACCAAGCTAGGTTTATTGTTTACCTAGCTGACTAGCTACATGTCTTAAGATAAAGTGTACAACACCTGTTGAATACAGCCAGTGTCAGTAAACGTTGGCAAAAAAGCATAATTAAATTGTTGGCAGCAGAGCTGGTTAGGCTGTTTTCATGTTATCCAGAGGTAAACAAACAATCGGCCAGAGCCTCAAGTGTGCGCTCTGAACGCTCCGAGAGTGAAACGTAATGGGTGGGGCTAGAGCTTAATAGGGTATGAACATAGAAGAGCTCTTCACTAGATACCAAAACATCCAAAGGCCATTTTCTCAAAAGTGAGTTCACAAGTTCATCAACTTTCAAAGCAGAATTACTTTCCCATTGTTCTTTAAAAATGCAGTGTATGACATACCATTTTGCAGCTCTGAGTCTCTACTTTTATCCAATGTAAAAAACACCATTTCAAATGTTGCTACAAAGGACCACATCCAGGTGGTGAGTCACAATTGTGGTCAGACCAGATACTGACTGGTTTTCTGTTCCACGCACCCTACCTTTTTTTCAAGGTATCTGTGACTAACTGATGCATATCTGTATTCCCAGTCATGTGAGAACCATAGATTATTGCCTAATTTATTTATTCAAATTGACTGATTTCCTTATGTGAACTGTAACTCAGTAAGATTTTTGTAATTGTTGCATGTTGCGTTTATGTTTTTGTTCAATGTAGTATTATAAATGGAGATAAACTTACTGTATGAAGTTGTCTATTCTTTTCTTTCAGACCCAACCCTTAAAAAAGAGAAGAGAATTCCACCTTCAGTCATAAGGTTAGTTTAGTTTTAACTGTTCTACAGTTATGGTTGGGGCAAAGGTCATATTTACAACAAAGCTGCAAAAATCCCTTCTGCCCAGTGTGTAAATCTTTTCAGTGGAATAACTACTTTGTTTAGTCTTACCAGGGATAACGATAGTCTTGAGAGGGCGAACCTCCACCCCCTGGGTAGGGTACTGCAGGGGACTGTTGGCTTCTGCTATAACAAGGAGGTCTGCGGGAGTCTGGTACCTGCAGCCAACATGGAGAAGTTAGCCAGACTAGAAATAAACTCAAGCTAAAGTATGATGGTGTAATGTACTTTTTATTTTGTACCTTTATTTTAACAGGAAGACATATTGAGACCAAGGTCTCCTTTACAAATGCGCCCTGTATACACACAACACACACACACACACACACACACACACACACACACACACACATACACACATCAAGTTGAAATGTATTTTGAATTTTGTTCCAGCAATATGGTGCATTAAAACTAAAAGCAGCATTGTAAACACGTCATGTACGTCACATATTTTATGTTGGATGTTGGCCTCAATTGATGGAGAGAAGAGAAAGAAGGGTGGGCCCATAACTTGAAAACAGTGGGGAGTTGCAGTATATAGTCGCAAGGTGCACAGCAAAGCAAATCACTAAATTCCAATGCACTGCAAAGCAAAGCACAACACTTCTGTGTACTGTACAGTTACCTCTGCTGGAAGCTGTTGTACTCCTGCTGCCTGCGACTTTTCACCTGAGCCAGCTCTGCCTCCTGGAAGGCTGTGTGGAAGTCATCCTGGGCCCAGACACGGGGGAACAGCACTTGGGCAAAAGGCAGGTCGATGGCAGGCTTCTTATCTGCCTCACACACACACTCGTTCAGTGCCAGACGCCTGATTGAGATTAATGAAGAACGTTGTGGACGGTTGGTAAGAGTATGGGACAAAATAAGTCACTATTAGTGCAATGGAAACCATGCAGGTTGATTTGATTGAGTCGAATCAGGAAGTAGCTCGAAATCAGAAACGCAATGAGGAAATTGGACCTTGTAATTGGACCTGGAATTTCAGTTGACCGAATTCAAATGGAATTGCCCCCCCATGGAACTATATATTAACCACCTATAGTCGATTGACTAAATAACTAAGTTACATAATAACAAAATATATACAAATATACGTCAGTTTTATCTAGAGATATCTGTTTTTTGTTATTTGCATTGGATGCGTCTCAATCTACCACATCCGCCGATGTCGCACTTCCGCATCTGCGATGAAAGGTGGCAGCGCTAGAGGGTGTTTGTCAGACCATCCCGAAAATCAGTCCTCTCGCGAAAACGTCTGTAGCGTCCGAATGTTTTGGCCTGCAAACTAATGGGACACCACTATGGAAAGGGGAGATTCTCACGAACACGATGCAGTTCTCCGCTTTATGACCCCCATAAGTGTCACACGACTCTGAAGAAAACAAGTACCCGTTTAAAACAAGTAATGGAAGTATGAAGGCAGTTTTGTGCCTACCCCGAAAAACGAGTTAAATATGTGTAAAAAATGTAAATGCATATATATATATATATATGCATATATACAGTGGGGCAAAAAAGTATTTAGTCAGCCACCAATTGTGCAAGTTCTCCCACTTAAAAAGATGAGAGAGGCCTGTAATTTTCATCATAGGTACACTTCAACTATGACAGACAAAATGAGAAAAAAAAATCCAGAAAATCACATTGTAGGATTTTTAATGAATTTATTTGCAAATTATGGTGGAAAATAAGTATTTGGTCAATAACAAAAGTTTATCTCAATACTTTGTTATATACCCTTTGTTGGCAATGACAGAGGTCAAACGTTTTCTGTAAGTCTTCACAAGGTTCACACACACTGTTGCTGGTATTTTGGCCCATTCCTCCATGCAGATCTTCTCTAGAGCAGTGATGTTTTGGGGATGTTGCTGGGCAACACGGACTTTCAACTCCCTCCAAAGATTTTCTATGGGGTTGAGATCTGGAAACTGGCTAGGCCACTCCAGGACCTTGAAATGCTTCTTACGAAGCCACTCCTTCGTTGCCCGGGCGGTGTGTTTGGGATCATTGTCATGCTGAAAGACCCAGCCACGTTTCATCTTCAATGCCCTTGCTGATGGAAGGAGGTTTTCACTCAAAATCTCACGATACATGGCCCCATTCATTCTTTCCTTTACACGGATCAGTCGTCCTGGTCCCTTTGCAGAAAAACAGCCCCAAAGCATGATGTTTCCACCCCCATGCTTCACAGTAGGTATGGTGTTCTTTGGATGCAACTCAGCATTCTTTGTCCTCCAAACACGACGAGTTAAGTTTTTACCAAAAAGTTCTATTTTGGTTTCATCTGACCATATGACATTCTCCCAATCTTCTTCTGGATCATCCAAATGCTCTCTAGCAAACTTCAGACGGGCCTGGACATGTACTGGCTTAAGCAGGGCGACACGTCTGGCACTGCAGGGTTTGAGTCCCTGGCGGCGTAGTGTGTTACTGATGGAAGGCTTTGTTACTTTGGTCCCAGCTCTCTGCAGGTCATTCACTAGGTCCCCCCGTGTGGTTCTGGGATTTTTGCTCACCGTTCTTGTGATCATTTTGACCCCACGGGGTGAGATCTTGCGTGGAGCCCCAGATCGAGGGAGATTATCAGTGGTCTTGTATGTCTTCCATTTCCTAATAATTGCTCCCACAGTTGATTTCTTCAAACCAAGCTGCTTACCTATTGCAGATTCAGTCTTCCCAGCCTGGTGCAGGTCTACAATTTTGTTTCTGGTGTCCTTTGACAGCTCTTTGGTCTTGGCCATGGTGGAGTTTGGAGTGTGACTGTTTGAGGTTGTGGACAGGTGTCTTTTATACTGATAACAAGTTCAAACAGGTGCCATTAATACAGGTAACGAGTGGAGGACAGAGGAGCCTCTTAAAGAAGAAGTTACAGGTCTGTGAGAGCCAGAAATCTTGCTTGTTTGTAGGTGACCAAATACTTATTTTCCACCATAATTTGCAAATAAATTCATTTAAAATCCTACAATGTGATTTTCTGGAATTTTTTTTCTCATTTTGTCTGTCATAGTTGAAGTGTGCCTATGATGAAAATTACAGGCCTCTCTCATCTTTTTAAGTGGGAGAACTTGCACAATTGGTGGCTGACTAAATACTTTTTTGCCCCACTATATATATATATATATGTATTTATTTATTTCCCGAGTTCTCTTATATCTTCTAGATTTAGGACACACTTCAAAACCTTGTTTTGTATTTTTTATTTTTTGACTGTCATTTTCGCCATTTATGAATGTGTTATACATGTGTTATACCATTTGCCCATATGAACTCACCCTGCCACACTTTCCTTCAGGACATATGGGATATTGTCATAACTATTCTGGACATTTTGCAGCCTCTCCTTCAGAACCTTCTGTGCCTTGTAGCTCTGACCTGGTCCGACGTCAACAGTGGTGGTGGCCCTTCGAGTCCAATAGCGGAGGAGGGGGAACAGTAGCAGTGAAGATAAAATGATGAGGCATGTTTTCTTCTGAACGAGGCAGCGCATCATGGACACAGTCAGACACAGATCGATGTCACTAAAGAACAGATCAGACCAATAAGACACTAGTCAGTCATGTGTTTCAGACCTGGGTTGAAATACATGGGTATTTTATTATTATTTGCTTTTGAAATACTTATTTTCTATGTATTTGAGTCATTTCAAATAATGTGGCACAAAACCACTGCTTCTATTGGAAGTATTTGAAAGTATTTTCAATTAACTTCCTATGATGGCCTTCTATTTGAAAATATGTTCAAATAGATTATTTCGAATACCAAAACAGGCAATATGTATTTTCAAATATATGCTAATACTTTAAGTGTATTTCCAAATAAGCCTACATTCCAATATTCAACTACTTGTGAATAAAAATATATAATAATAATAATAATATTTACTTCCTTAGGCTACTATGTTACACTTGTTTCACATGATTTGATATTGGTTTGACATTCAGTTTATTTTTCTTCAAACAGTATTTGGGTGATTTTGCAAACACGGGCCTTTTTGTGTCGCAGGGTTAGATTTTTAAGATAACATTTTAATTTACATGTTTTATTTCACATACATTAAGTAGAGACTAAAATAACCGTAAACTGTTTTTTCAGCTTTCAAAATGTTTTTATTTTCTAAAGCATTTCATGTCTGGATTAAACTGTTTTTCACTGTTTTTGTCCTGTCTCACATCCAGACTTTTGACATTATTCTATGTATTACACTTACAAAAGTCTTGATAATTACAAAATATTGAATGCACCTGTTTAAAAAAAAGAGTCAAATAAATGGAAACTATATACATATTAGATGTGCATAAGCCATTTTCTATTTGATACTTTTTTGTACACAAAACACAGTCATCTCAAAGTATTGTGTCATTACCACCACGACAAGCACATTACATAATAATAACCTTTTCAAAAGTTATTGTACTTGGTCACCATGGCTATGAATAGTGACAGTGGAGCATATGGAGGGGAATTCCAATTTTGCTGTCAGGAAATGACAGAAAATAAAATAAGTAAAATATTGTACTTCATTACCAAATAGGCTATAATTTCATCAAATGATGTTAGATTTTTTAAATTATGTTTTAATTATGTGTATTTAGGATACATTGTATTCTAGCTGTTCAACTGGAGTTAGCATGCTATAATCCCTGCTATTTATGACCAAATACTGTTAAAATGTCATTCCCACCACACATCATTACCACCACATAATGAACTGTGATGGTAAGGACAGAATGTGGTGGTAATGACAAAATGTATTAGTTTATACATTTTTACTTACCTTAAGACATGAAAACACAAACAAATTACAAAATGAACACTTATTTGCTAAATAAGACCATTAAATGTTATATTATGTTCGGGTGATTGAGTGATTTTGATGTCTATTTATGTGACTTACAATGATTAGTACTTACTTTAATTGTTTATTTTAAATGTTTCTATAAGATGTCCCATAAATCAAACAAGGAGAGGACAAGGACGTACACTACATATACAAACGTATGTGGATACCCCTTCAAATTAGCGGATTCGGCTATTTCAGCCACACCGTTGCTGAAAGGTGTATAAAATCGAGCACACAGCTATGCAATCTCCATAGACAAATATTGGCAGTAGAATGGTCCACACTGAAGAGCTCAATGACTTTCAACATGGCACCGTCATAGGATGCCATCTTTCCAAAAAGTCAGTTCGTCAAAAGCTGCCCCGGTCAACTGTAAGTGCTGTTATTGTGAAGTGGAAACGCCTAGGAGCAACAACGGCTCATCCAGGAAGTGGTAGGCCGCACAAGCTCACAGAACGGAACTGCTGAGTGCTGAAGCGTGTAGCGCATAAAAATCATCTTCCTACGTTTTGTAGAGAATGAATAATGGTCTGGGGCTGTTTTTCATGGTTTGTGCTAGGCCCATTAGTTCTAGTGAAAGGAAATCTTAACGCTACAGCATACAATGACATTCTAGATTATTCTGTGCTTCCAACGTTGTAGCAACAGTTTTAGGGAAGGCCCTTTACTGTTTCAGCATGACAATACCCCCATGCACAAAGCCAGATCCATACAGAAATGGTTTGTTGAGATCGGTGTGGAAGAACTTGACTGGCCTGCACAGAGCCCTGACCTCAACCCCATAAAAAATCTTTGGTATGAATTGGATGGATGGAATTGGATGGAATGAATATATCTTCAATCAAATTAAACATGTACAAACATTATATTAAAATGTTTAATGGTATTTTTCATCATTTGTTTTATATGAAATATAATTTCCACTACACTCTGCCATTACCACAATGGTACATATTTTTGAGGCAAAGGTGTATTAAATTACAATTGATATTTATGATTTTTCCCATATGTGAACCTTATATGCTAGTTCTTAAGATAATTTCTAAAGTAATGTAACATATTACGATTTTGATGTGGTAAATACATGTTTCTGAGCATCATCAAGGCATTTATGGACATTTAGACATGACAATGATGAATGCATATAATTAAGAAAAATTCGAAATAGTAAAAAAATACATTAAAAAATACAATTCATATTAAATGTTATATTTCTGTAATTTCCTTTCAAACTAAAAAAGCTAATTGTATGACTTGGTGGTAATGACATATCCCCTCGGGTATTTGAGGAAACCGATAAATATCTTGATATTCTTAAATAGTATGGTCTCAGCCACTATTAGATCTTGTTTCCGGACAGAGTGAAGAAAATATTCAGATAGATAAAAAGCAGTTTCAAGGTTTCATTTTCCAAAACATTGAACATCCAAAAGTGCGCGTCTTTGCAAAATCAACCATACAGAAACAGGATATAGCTAACATTCCACTCCTTGTACTCTTTGTCATATGCCAAAAATGTTTAGCGTGACAGGGGTGGCAAGGAGTGGCATGATAGCTAAATAGACTGTTACCCATACCTATGAGCCGTTCCGGCTCAAGGCTACTTACTTATTAAATGCTTAATTAGAGCTTAGCCTAAATACTGTTTTACCTGCATGTGCCTACTCTGTTCAGTTCATTTGCTATTTTATTATATTCTGTTTTAGAGCTTGACTGAATAAAGATCTGTCGATTACACAGACATTTTTTTCTCAGAAATAATGACACCTGACATTAACAGTCACTAGTATTTGTATCAGAAATAAACTGTCACTGGTGTTGTCACTTCTAATGGGAAAGGGTCATCATATTTTACAGGGAATGATAGGATTTGAAATTACATATATAGTATGACATTGGCAGTGTCAACGTGACATTACGACAGTTGTGCCGTAGGCTATTACAGATAACAAATGTAGTTTGTATAGTGGACTAGAAGAGAGTCAGTACGCACCCAAATATAACACTTGAATGTAGGCCTATCTACACTCAAACACACGCGTATAGTGTAGTACACCTAAGACTCAAGAAGGCATAATGGAGCAAAACATGCAATTTAATCTTATTGTAATAATAGTCGTTGTCAATGTTTAAACAACTGGTCAAATTTAGTTGATCAATTGTCAATCAAGATAAAATAAAACAAATAAGTAATATCTTACAGTGTGACAGGAGAGAAATATCTTTGTTCAATATCGGCTCAATAACCACGTATCCATCCAGTTTTTATGCGAGTGAAGTCTTCCCATATATAAAAAAACATGACGGCTGCGACTGTTTGTTCGTTCGAAATACTGAGATCTTTTGCTATTGATAAAATGACTTATGCAACAAACGGCGGTGGAAACGCCTTTATGAGCAAATATTGATATAATAACCATAATATCGAAGTAAAATTGAAGTCACGCTATGATATATTGTGTAGTCCTCCCTCTACGACTTGGGAAACCATGCAGTTTATTAATGAAATCATTTATAATGAACTTCACAGGGTGTTGAAAGTGCACGGTGATCTTGATGATCCTTTCCAACAGCCTAAACATCGAGAGTCTGATTCTGGTGACATGATAATCGACTCTTGACAGCTTTGACAAATAAAAATCTCTCTTATCTATAATTATTTATTCTTGTAGATCAGCCTACCAGTATCTACCAGCTGTTGCCTAGAGCGCACATAAACATTTCTTATTTAGGGCAACATTAAAAAAATAAAACATATCCGTAGAGTTGAAAATGTGATGCAAACACATTGAACGTCGCAAAAAGGAATGGACATATTTAAAGTAGCATAGTCTAATAGTCTAAAGTGTTACCATCGAATAGGCACACTTCGATAATTCAGATGTAGTAGAAACGTACCTGTCAAAATTGTTTCATTTAGCGCGCTGCTGTCAGTTTGAGTTGCGTGCCCTTTCAAGTATAGTTGTAGTTGGCAATCTGCTGAAAGTCATCTCCTGCCACTTCCTATTGATGTCCATGATGTGCTCAGAGCTTTAAATAGCCTACCATGAAAACGTACTTACAAAGTAATGAATGTGAAATAAAGTTAACTATAGGCCTAGTCATATTCAAAATTTAGAAATTCCATAAAATGTCATGTAAGCCTAGGCTATTCCAGGCAAATAATGTGCTCAGCAAAACTCAGGTGAGTAGGTTGCTATGGACCGCCTAAATCCGCCTTGATATCCACTATAAAATGAAAGTACGAGCTGCATTCCTACACCTAAATTGACACAGATGTACTCAGAAGTATACATACACTTAGGTTGGAGTCATTAAAACTTGTTTTTCAACCACTCCACAAATTTCTTGTTAACAAACTATAGTTTTGGCAAGTCGGTTAGGACATCTACTTTGTGCATGACACAAGTAATTGTCACGATCGTCTTCGGGTGAAAGAGAGGACCAAGGCGCAGCGTGATATAAATACATACTGTATTTATTTAAAAAAGAGGAAGAACACTAAAACAAACTAAACAACAAACTGATGACCGTGAAGCTATACAAAACAAATAAGTGCAGACACTGGCAACTTACACATAGACAATTACCCACAACCTACCTAATGACTATGGCTGCCTAAATATGGCTCCCAATCAGAGACAACGATAGACAGCTGTCTCTAATTGAGAACCAATCTAGGCAACCATAGACTTACATAAACACCTACACTGAACACAACCCCATGAACTCTACAAAAAAAAACTAGACAATACAAACACCCTAGACGAGACAAACACACACAAACATCCCCCATGTCACACCCTGACCTAACTAAAATAATAAAGAAAACAAAGATAACTAAGGCCAGGGCGTGACAGTAATTTTTCCAACAATGTTTACAGACAGATGATTTAACTTATAATTCACTGTATCACAATTCCAGTGGGTCAGAAGTTTACATACATTAAGTTGACTGTGCCTTTAAACAGCTTGGAAAATTCCAGAAAATGATGTCATGGCTTTAGAAGCTTCTGATAGGCTATTTGACATAATTTGAGTCAATTGGAGGTGTACCTGTGGATGTATTTCAAGGCCTACCTTCAAACTTTGCTTGACATCATGGGAAAATCAAAGGAAATCAGCCAAGACCTCAGGAAAAAAATTGTAGACCTCCACAAGTCTGGTTCATCCTTGGGAGCAATTTCCAAACACCTGAAAGTACCACGATCATCTGTACAAACAATAGTACACAAGTATAAACACCATGGGACCACACAGCCGTCATACCGCTCAGGAAGGAGACATGTTCTCTCTCCCAGAGATGAATGTACTTTGGTGCGAAAAGTGCAAATCAATCCCAAAACAACAGCAAAGGACCTTGTGAAGATATCAGGAGGAAACAGGTACAAACGTTTGTATGTCCACAGTAAAACGAGTCCTATATCGACATAACCTGAAAGGCCGCTCAGCAAGGAAGAAGCCACTGCTCCAACCCCCCCCCCCCCAAAAAAGAGCCTACTTTTTTTGGAAAACTAGAACTGTTTGGCCATAATGACCATCGTTATGTTTGGAGGAAAAATGGGGACGCTTGCAAGCCGAAGAACACCATCCCAGCCGTGAAGCACAGGGTTGGCAGTATCATGCTCTAGGGGTGCTTTGCTGCAGGAGGGACTGGTGCACTTTCAAAATAGATGGCATCATGAGGCAGCACAATTATGTGGATATATTGAAGCCACATCTCAAGACATTAGTCAGGACGTTAAAGCTTGGTCGCAAATGGGTCTTCCTAATGGACAATGACCACAAGCATACGTCCAAAGTTGTGGCAAAATGGCTTAAGGACAACAAAGTCAAGGTATTGGAGTGGCCATCACAATGCCCTGACCTCAAACCCATAGAAAATGTGTGGGCAAAACTGAAAAAGCGCGTGCGAGCAAGGAGGCCTACAAACCTGACTCGGAAAGATATCAGTTTGTCTCTATGGATGGATTGTCCTCTGACAAATCAACTGTAAATTTCGGTGCTCGTCAACGTTCCGTTTTAGGACCACTATTGTTTTCCCTATATATTTTACCTCTTGGTGATGTCATTCGGAAACATAATGTTAACTTTCACTGCTATGCAGATGACACACAACTGTACATTTCGATGAAACATGGTGAAACCCCAAAATTATCCTCGCTGGAAGCCTGTGTTTCAGACATAAGGAAGTGGATGGCTGCAAATGTTCTACTTTTAAACTCGGACAAAACAGAGAAGCTTCTAGGTCCCAAGAAACAAAGAGATCTTCTGTTAAATCTGACAATTAATCTTGATGGTTGTACAGTCGTCTCAAATAAAACCGTGAAGGACCTCTGCGTTACTCTGGACCCTGATCTCTCTTTTGACGAACATATCAAGACTGTTTCAAGGACAGCTTTTTTCTATCTACGTAACATTGCAAAAATCAGACACTTTCTGTCCAAAAATGATGCAGAAAAAACGTATCCATGCTTTTGTCACATCTAGGTTAGACTACTGCAATGCTCTACTTTCCGGCTACCCGGAAAAAGCACTAAGTAATCTTCAGTTAATGCTAAACACGGCTGCTAGAATCCTGACTAGAACCCAAAACTTTGATCATATTACTCCAGTGCTAGCCTCTCTACACTGGCTTCCTGCAAGGGCTGATTTCAAGGTTTTACTGCTAACCTACAAAGCATTACATGGGCTTGCTCCTACCTATCTTTCCCGATTTGGTTTTGGTATTGGTTAATATTTAACAGAGATTGTGCCTCAATTGTGTGAGTGCGTGCACACGTGCGCGAGTGTCTGATAGAACAAGATTTCCTCATCTCGTCCACATAGGCTAGCCAGGCACTGCCTGTTTGCTGTCCCTTCACACAAGTTTAGTCAAGAAGCCTATTACCTTAAAAAATAACAATATCAGATATGCAAAGTGGAGGCTTTTGAACTGAGAGGGACATGCTGGGAAAAAAACTATTGATAAAGGCATGCACAGTCAACAGGTTTTCCAGTCATTTTAATCAATGAAATACCTACATTTATTTAGAAGAATATGACTTTTAATACTGTCACGAACCGGCTCGAAGCCCGTAACAAAAAGGGAGACAACGTGGAGATAAGGAATAACAAAATATATTTATTAACTAAGGTAACCTAAATGCAATTAACAATGGTGTGTGTAATCAGTAATCAGTAGTGTAAGTGAGTGTTTTGCATGCATAAATGTGATAATGAGGGGTGTTGAAAGGTGCCAAAGCAAACAAACAAAAGGCCACAAAAATACCACAACAAAATCTATGCAGCCTGATAGTATTTGCACAATTCTAACTGACTTTGGTATAATTTACAGAACGAGACAAAAGTTATAAAAAAACTACTCATTCAAGGGTTTTTCTTTATATTTACTATTTTCTTCATTGTAGAAGAATAGTGAAGACATCACAACTATGAAATAACACATATGGAATCATGTAGTAACCAAAAAAGTGCATCTACGGGATCGGTGTCCCTATACCGGGACAGTTGAGCTAACGTGCGCTAATGTGATTAGAATCGTGCAAATACTACCAGGGTGCAGTTATTTACCCAGAAGTTCTGAGTAGGCTATAAAGGCCTAGTTATAACTGCAGACACATAGGCCTATAAAGATACGTAGTGTAGGCTACTAATCTCGTTAAAGTATTTAAAAGTCATATTCTTCTAAATAAATGTTGGTATTTCATTGATTAAAATGACTGGAAAACTTGTGTGAAGCGTTTTATTGTTTTGAATTGTTAGATACTACTGCACTGTTGGAGCTAGGAACACAAGCATTTTGCTACACCCGCAATAACATCTGCTAAATATGTGTATGTGACCAATAACATTTTATTGGATTTTATTTTTCAGTTGCTTCCTGCATCCTGGATACATCCTGCATCCTAGGCAAATGGTTGTATCTCTGTTATTTTATTAGATCTGGAACGCACCCAATATACTCACGAGTATTTGTTTTTGTACTGTTTTTGGCTTGAACAATGTGAAGCGCAGATTCACTGATCTACAAATTATCATGCATTGCGAACAAGGTGATGCGCAGATTCACTGATCTGCAAATGATTGTCCACTGCGAAATAACTAACCTGCAAATCGTTTTTTTAAATGATCTTTACCGAGGCTGCAAAAATCTGTAATTCTGCGCAGCGTCTCGCACATTTTGATCCTCTCAATCTAGGAGCGTGGTTTCGGGAAGGAGGCGGGCTCTTAGGTCAAACGCGATACACTGTAATGCTTAAACATGTGGATTTTACAGTGCCGTTAGTCATGCTGTCGTTTATTTTCTGAGCGGTTGTGTACATAAAGACCTTTACAAACTTCAATACTGGACTGACCCACTGTGTGATGGTGTAACGTTATATGCCGTCCTCTAGTCTCGAAATTCATCAATTCATTGTAGGCTAGGTTGCACTCTCAATGTGGAGGTTGCTTTCCATCTTCTCGTCAACAAACTCTGGTCTCTGGTCAACAAACACAGGTAATTATTATATTTTGGGACACAATAACTGATGATAAAATGTATTGACGGGGAAAGATGATAGCGGTAACACGCGTCACTGTTATGTTGTCGTGGTGGTCTCTGTAACATTGTATCAATGTATCTTCTCCAGTCATTAGGACTAGTCCAAATTCTCCCCCACCAGGAGATTTAGGCTAGTGAAGACACGGGGTAGCTTGCAAACTGTAGTATACAATGTTACCATTGTGTCATTGTGTTTAGACATGTTTTTCAGTGCAGTACAGCAGGCAGCAGAGGGGGTACAGACAGTGTAACCTAGTCTGTCTGTTAAGGGGTTATATAAGCTTGGCCTATTTAGTGTAAATAATTAACTTCCTGGTCCATGATTAGAGGTCTCTAACCTCCATATGTGCTAAAGTGAGCTTGTTTATCTGAAAACTAAGGGTCTCTGTATTTCCATTGCACGTCTGAAATGTCTTTTGAAATTTAACTTCTAGTCAATGGACCGGATTCTAGTAAACTGGCCACTCCTGTTTGCGTTTTCACTCTTGTAGTTTCACTCTCATCTAAAATAAATTAATCCATCAAGAGCATACACCTGGGTGATAAGATTGCATGGACTCAAGTTTCCCGTACTGGGCATATTCCATTGCTATCGGCCAACTGGTTTCTCTAGACGAAGACTACAGAAAAGCAAGGTTCCTGACACACCTCCAGTGTGTACTTTCACAGGTAGTTGGGCTGAGCTGTCACGAGTCATGCAAAACAAACAATTTACTACTTAAAGGGCAGTTCCGCCACTTTTCAACAATTCATTATCTTCAGCACAATACCAGTTTATACATATGTGAACATTTTGCATTTCTATGATCTGTGTTTAAAAAGATGTGAAGAAAGTTCCTCAAAAATTATTCTCTGAGACATCACAGGGCAGGGTTAAAAGTAAGAAAATCACTGTTATTGAAATACTTAACTTTTTGGGGATGGGGGCAGCATTCAGAATTTTGGATGAAAAGCGTGCCCAAAGTAAACTGCCTGCTACTCAGGCCCAGAAGCTACGATATGCATATAATTGGTCGATTTGGATAGAAAACACACAAAAGTTTCCAAAACTGTTAAAATAATGTCTGTGTGTAAAAACCAGAGTAAAAACATGATAAAAATCCATCCAGGAAGTGGGATTTTTTTAGGTTTGTAGTTTTCTATTGAATGCCATTACAGTATCCATTCACTTAGGACTCAAATTGCACTTCCTATGGCTTCCACTAGATGTCAACAGTCTTTAGAAATTGTTTCAGGCTTGTATTCTGAAAAATGAGGGAGTAAGACCACTCTGAATGAGTGAACCCTGCAGTGTCCCAGAGGTTTTTCATGCGCACGACCGAGAGCGCACCTTTCTTGTTTACCTTTTATATGGACGACGTTATTGTCCGGTTGAAATATTATCGATTATTTAGGCTTAAAACAACCAGAGGATTGATTATAAACATCGTTTGACATGTTTCTACAAACTTTACGGATACTATTTGGATTTTTCGTCTGCATGTTGTGACTACCTTTGAGCCTGTGGATTACTGAACAAACGCGCAAACAAAACTGAGGTTTTTGGATATAAAGAGGGACTTTATCGAACAAAACAAACATTTATTGAGTAAATGGGAGTCTTGTGAGTGCATCCATATGAAGATCATCAAAGGTAAGTGATTCATTTTATCGCTATTTCTGACTTGTGTAACTCCTCTACTAAACTGGTAACTGTTTGTAATGATTTGTCCACTGGGCGCTGTTCTCAGATAATCGCATGGTACGCTTTCGCGGTAAAGCCTTTTTGAAATCTGACACCGTGGTTGGATTAACAAGAAGTTAATCTTTAAACCGATATATAACACTTGTATGTATTATGAATGTTTAGAATGAGTATTTCTGTTTTTGAATTTGGCGCTCTGCAATTTCACTGGATGTTGGCCACAGACCCTAGTGAGGTTAAACTTTTGATGATGTCATCGGGTAAAACTTTTTAATTTGAATTTTTTCTACAAAATGTAGAAATGTACCGTTTTCACATACTTTATGTGCACACTGGCATTGTGCTGGAGAGTTGGAAAATGATGTTTAAAAGTGGTGGAGTTGTCCTTTAAACCATTCAGACATTTATGATTAACGATCAGTTGGTTTCTGGCTACGTGAAGGAAACTTTTTTTGAAATTATTGTTGCTTCTAGGTGGTTATCTTGTCTGCCTATTCATCCCTACTGTTCTCTTTCAATCTCAGACAGAGATGCTGTGATCATAGTGACAAGGAGGAACTACTAGAGACGAGGAGAGGGAGGGAGGAGGTCACCATGAAAGGCCTGAGTGGCTCCAGATGCTGCTTCTACATGGGTTTCTTAGTGGGAACCCTCAGCCTGTACTTCCTGCGCCAGGTGGGTTAAAGGGAAATGGAAACACTAGGCTTCAGAACACCAGCTAACTGTAACTGTAAATCGCCATATTGGCATTGTTGCATCATCTGTAGGAGAGTTTTGGAATTCCTGAATTTACTGAGACCATGACCTCTGCGTACATTAATGAGCGTTATTTGCTGGTGTCAAACCATAAATGAAAACATAATACATATTTTGAAAGCTGAGAAACAGCCCTTTCAAACGACATAACATGCAATACAGATGTAGGATCTTAATTTGAGCTAGTTTGCTACAGCAGGAAATTTGAATTATTATGTGGATTATAATTAATGAAACATTTTTGTAGGGGTTGACACATTTTATGTTAGGGCAAATCAAGTCTGAACATTTTAAGTGGAAATTACACACTTTAGAAGCCCTTTTAAACTTTGAATACACTACAAGTTTGCAGGAAAATTCTCATCAACAAAAGTGATCAAACTAAGATCCTACATATGTAACAGCACATCAATCAAATGGTAATCAGTCAAGAAAAAACACCTGTGAAAATGCGTAACGTATATGCTTTTTCCCCAAACAACTGCCATTTACACAACTTCCTAATAAATTTAAAGAAAAAAGCATACTGATAATTTGAAATCATGATAGTGATAGCTTTTACTGTGAATGAGTTACAGACGTTTCACTGACTTGTTACACTATTATTGCACTGTCCATGCAACTTATTATGTGACATGTTAAGCACATTTTAACTCCTGAACTTATTTAGGCTTGCCATAACAAAGGGGTTGAATAAATAATTGACTCAAGAAATTTCAGGTGTTCATTTTTAATTAGTAAAACATTCTAAAAACATAATTCCGCTATATCGAGATATGTAGCTATGTAGTTACCTAGCTAGCTATATAGGGATGATACATTTTACAGGTAAAATAGCAATCCTGCAGCAGCCCTCTCTTCTGTATGACTGGCTAGCTAGCAAGCTAGCTTCATATCTTAACTTAATTACTAGCCAGTTCATGTTATCTAGGTCTAGCTCATACCTAATGAAAAATGCTCTTCAAAATGTCAAGTATGAGTATTTTATTTTGTACAGTTATCAATGAAAACATTTACATCAAAAAGACAAGACAGGAGAAAAGCTAAATCAATTAGGCTAGCTAGCTACCTTGCCTCGTTTTATCTGATTGTCTACTCGGCTTGTTATCAACATTTCATTTCACAGACTTAAATTGGAAATGTAAATATTATAATTACCAACATAACTAATTGTATACAGTTTCTTAAATGTAATTGTCTTGCTCTAAATGACAGAGCATTCGAAGTTATGAGAAACCTTTCAGGTCCACTAGAAGCAAGGCGCCTCCTGGTGGCAGGATTCACTTTCAGTCTCTGTGCCAAAACTCACAATTTTCTCACTACTATCAATGTTTACTAAGGCACTTCAACATAGCACACCCATACCTCTAAGAAACATTGTTCAAGATCAGAAGACAAAAAATAAAGATGTTTAAATGTTACAAGCCCATATTTAGTATTAGTGGATTGAATACATCTCTTTGTTTAGCTTTACTTCCTGAAGTGTTTCCAATATTCTAGTGGCTCTATAGCCCTGTAATTAGTATTCATGTAGCCCTATACAGCTGTAATTACTATTCAAGTAGCCCTACCTACAGTTGAAGTCGGAGGTTTACATACACCTTAGCCAAATATATTTAAACTCAGTTTTTCACAATTCCTGACATTTAATCTTAGTAAAAATTCCCTGTCTTAGGTCAGTTAGGATCACCACTTTATTTTGAGAATGTGAAACATCAGAATAATAGCAGAGAGAATTATTGATTTCAGCTTTTATTTCTTTCATCACATTCCCAGTGGGTCAGAAGTTCACATACACTCAATTAGTATTTGGTAGCATTGCCTTTAAATTGTTTAACTTGGGTCAAATGTTTCAGGTAGCCTTCCACAAGCTTCCCACAATAAGTTGGGTGAATGTTTTCCCATTCCTCCTGACAGAGCTGGTGTAACTGAGTCAGGTTTGTAGGCCTCCTTGCTCACACACACTTTTTCAGTTTTGCCCACACATTTTCTATGGATTTGAGGTCAGGGCATTGTGATGGCCACTCCAATAACTTGACTTTGTTGTCCTTAAGCCATTTTGCCACAACTTTGGACGTATGCTTGGGGTCATTGTCCATTTGGAAGACCCATTTGCGACCAAGCTTTAACTTCCTGACTGATGTCTTGAGATGTTGCTTCAATATATCCATATAATTGTCCTCCTCATGATGCCATCTATTTTGTGAAAGTGCACCAGTCCCTCCTGCAGCAAAGCACCCCCACAACATGATGCTGCTACCCCCGTGCTTCACGGTTGGGATGGTGTTCTTCGGCTTACAAGCCTCCCCCTTTTTCCTACAAAAATAACGATGGTCATTATGGCCAAACAGTTCTATTTTTGTTTCATCAGACCAGAGGACATTTCTCCAAAAAGTATGATCTTTGTCCCCATGTGCAGTTGCAAACTGTAGTCTGGCTTTTTTATGGTGGTTTTGGAGCAGTGGCTTCTTCCTTGCTGAGTGGCCTTTCAGATTATGTCGATATAGGACTTGTTTTACTGTGGATATAGATACTTTTGTACCTATTTCCTCCAGCATCTTCACATGGTCCTTTGCTGTTGTTTTGGGATTGCTTTGAACTTTTGCACCAAAGTACGTTCATCTCCAGGAGACAGAACGCGTCTCCTTCCTGAGCGGTATGACGGCTGTGTGGGCCCATGATGTTTATGCTTGCGTACTATTGTTTGTACAGATGAACGTGGTACCTTCAGGGCTTTTGGAAATTGCTCCCAAGGATGAACCAGACTTGTGGAGGTCTACAATAATTTTTCTGAGCTCTTGGCTGATTTCTTTAGATTTTCCCATGATGTCAAGTAAAGAGGCACTGAGTTTGAAGGTAGGCCTTGAAATACATCCACAGGTACACATCCAATTTACTCAAATTATGTAAATTAGCAGAAGCTTCTAAAGCCATGACATCATTTTCTGGAATTTTCCAAACTATTTAAAGGCACATTCAACTTAGTGTATGTAAACTTCTGACCCACTGGAATTGTGATACAGTGAATTATAAATGAAATCATCTGTCTGTAAACATTGTTGGAAAAATGACTTGTGTCATGCACAAAGTGGATGTCCTAACCGACTTGCCAGAACTATAGTTTGTTGACAAGAAATTTGTGTGAGTGGTTGAAAAACGAGTTTTAATGACTCCAACCATATGTAAACTTCCGACTTCAACTGTATACACTTGTAATTACTCTTCAGGTAACTATAAAGACCTGTAATTACCCTAAAGGTAGCCCTATACACCTGTAATTACTATTCAGGTAGCCCAATACACCTGCAATTAATTTTCAGGGAGCCATATAAACATGTAATTAATATTCAGGGAGCCATACCTATACACCTGTAATTACTAGTCAGGTTGCCCTACCTATACACCTATAATTACTAGTCAGGTAGCCATACCTATACACCTGTAAATGCCAGTCAGGTAGCCATACCTATACACCTGTAATTACTAGTCATGTAATCTTACCTATACACCTGTAATTACTAGTCAGGTAGCCCTACCTATACACCTGTAATTACTAGTCAGGTAGCCATACCTATACACCTATAATTACTAGTCAGGTAATCTTACCTATACACCTGTAATTACTAGTCAGGTAGCCATACCTATACACCTGTAATTACTAGTCGGGTAGCCATACCTATACACCTGCAATTACTAGTCAGGTAGCCATACCTATACACCTGCAATTACTAGTCAGGTAGCCATACCTATACACCTGTAATTACTAGTCAGGTAGCCATACCTGTACACCTGTAATTACTAGTCATGTAGCCATACCTATACACCTGTAATTACTAGTCAGGTAGCCATACCTATACACCTGTAATTACTAGTCAGGTAGCCATACCTATACACATGTAATTACTAGTCAGCTAGCCATACCTATACACCTCTAATTACTAGTCAGGTAGCCATACCTATACACCTGTAATTACTAGTCAGGTAGCCATACCTATACACCTGTAATTACTAGTCAGGTAGCCCTACCTATACACCTCTAATTACTAGTGAGGTAGCCATACCTATACACCTATAATTACTAGTCATGTAATCTTACCTATACACCTGTAATTACTACTGAGGTAGCCATACCTATACACCTATAATTACTAGTGAGGTAGCCATACCTATACACCTGTAATTACTAGTCAGCTAGCCATACCTATACACCTGTAATTACTAGTCAGGTAGCCATACCTATACACCTGTAATTACTAGTCAGGTAGCCATACCTATTCACCTGTAATTACTAGTGAGGTAGCCATACACCTGTAATTACTAGTCAGGTAGCCCTACACCTGTAATTACTAGTCAGGTAGCCCTACCTATACACCTGTAATTGCCATTCAGGTATTCATGCCTATACACCTGTAATTGCCATTCAGGTAGCCATACCTATACACCTGTAATTGCCAGTCAGGTAGCCATACCTATACACCTGAATTACTAGTCAGGTAGCCATACCTATACACCTGTAATTACTAGTCAGGTAGCCCTACCTATACACCTGTAATTACTAGTCAGCTAGCCATACCTATACACCTGTAATTACTAGTCAGCTAGCCATACCTATACACCTGTAATTACTAGTCAGCTAGCCATACCTATACACCTGTAATTACTAGTCAGGTAGCCCTACCTATACACCTGTAATTACTAGTCAGCTAGCCATACCTATACACCTGTAATTACTAGTCAGCTAGCCATACCTATACACCTGTAATTACTAGTCGGGTAGCCATACCTATACACCTGTAATTACTAGTCGGGTAGCCATACCTATACACCTGTAATAACTAGTCAGGTAGCCATACCTATACACCTGTAATTACTAGTCAGGTAGCCATACTTATACACCTGTAATTACTCTTCAGGTAGCCATACCTATACACCTGTAATTACTAGTCAGGTAGCCATACCTATACACCTGTAATTACTCTTCAGGTAGCCATACCTATACACCTGTAATTACTCTTCAGGTAGCCATACCTATACACCTGTAATTACTCGCCAGGTAGCCCTACACCTGTAATTACTCGTCAGGTGGCCCTACACCTGTAATTACTCGTCAGGTGGCCCTACACCTGTAATTACTCGTCAGGTAGCCCTACCTATACACCTGTAATTGCCATTCAGGTAGCCCTACCTATATACCTGTAATTACGGTACTCTCTCCTTGCATTGTTGTTACTGTTGACTGTACCTACTGTATTTTGTATGCCTGCTATGGTATTATGATGTTATCAGTCAGTAAACTTAGTTGAACTTGAATCACGTCATCTTTATTTGTAAAAACAGGTGTGGTTCGATATGAGCATGGAGCCCGCTGTGCTGGGAGAGGGCCAGGACAGCTCAGTAGCAGCGTTGTCGAAGGAGAGACAGGCTAGTGACAGTAATATCTGGAGGATGGAAGGAGCAACCCTCATCAACCTCAACCACCCACACCACACAGGTATACAGGCCCAATAAGACACAGGGCCTCTTCAGGTTAAAGGAAATTAACTTCCTCTGAAGTTTCTCATAACTCTGTGTGGAAGTATGAAAGGTGTGTGTTGTGTATTTTAATATAGAAAATAGATCTCTTTGCTGCCACAAAGACACTTCATTATTGAAATAGGCTCTTTCCAAAACATCCATACATCTCCCCATAGAAATATGAATACTATACAGTGTCTCTCTTCCATCAATTAAAGTTGTTTCTAATTTGGCTATGGTTTTCAGGTGAGGACAGTCACGTGGCAGATGAGCTGTACCGGAAGGTGCGCATCCTGTGCTGGGTGATGACTGGTCCCAGTAACCTGCAGACCAAGGCCCGCCACGTAAAGGCCACCTGGAGCCGCCACTGCAACGTGGTGGTCTTCATGAGCTCTATCGACGACCCAGGTAGGTACCCAGCCAGGTAGCCTAGAGGGCAGAGAGGCGGGCTGGTTCAAGGGTGGCCGGTTCGAATCCCATGACCAACGGTAAAAATCTGGTTAAAAGTATCCTAGATGCTGTCTCCTGCTGTTGTGCCCTTGAGCAAGGCACTTAACCCTAACTGCTCTCGATCCAGTGTTGGTGAAATGTAGGAAAATGGGCAATAAAGCATTCTTCTTCTCCAGACTTCCCCACAGTGGGGCTCGGCACGGGGGAGGGCCGCGACCAGCTTTACTGGAAGACCATCCGGGCCTTCCACTACGCCCTGGAGCATCATGGGAATGATGCCGACTGGTTCCTCAAGGCGGACGATGACACCTTCGTAGTGGTGGACAACCTCCGCTGGGTCCTGTCCAATCACACGCCCGAGGAGCCCCTCTACTTTGGCAAGCGCTTCAAGCCCTACGCAAAGCAGGGGTACATGAGTGGCGGAGCAGGATATGTGTTGAGTAAAGAAGCTCTCAGGAGGTTCGTGGAGGGGTTCAAGACCAAGGTGTGTACCCATACCACCTCTGTGGAGGACTTGGCTCTGGGACAGTGTCTGGAGAAGATGGGTGTTCTGGCTATGGACTCGAGGGATACTCTGCAACGGGAGACGTTTCATCCGTTTGTTCCCGAGCATCATCTGACAGGGAAGTTCTCCAAGAGCTTCTGGTACTGGAGCTACTGCTACTACCCCATCGTAGAGGTCTGTCCTTTTGTTGTTACTTGTTGGCTTTCAGTTTCACAGATTATTCAAGTGGAACTGACAGCGTTTTAACTACTTTGCAGATATGAAACAAATAGACAATCATAATATCAGTCAAAAATATCAAATTCCCAGTTTATGCTACAAAACAAACTTTATAAGAGGTTTTAAGAATAGGGTCTATTTGATTCAACATTCCAAGCTAAAAACACAGAGCTTAACATTGGTTAGATAGCTAGCTAGCTGTTAGGAGGATGTCATGTCATTGGAGGAGTGGGTGAGTGACTGGCTTATTCCCCACATATCATTTTTCGGTTGCTATACACAGCTAGTGATGCAGGTGTCATTTGGTTAGCTAGCAAGAACTTGAACGACTGTTGTCCAGTTAGCATATCTCTTGTGTTCGCAAATTCACTCTGGCTATTTACCCCAATTTCAGAGCAATCTCGTCTGAGTGCGCCAGGGCGCAGAATAACTGATGAATTTAGCAACACCCGCTGAATATGACCGATGTCAGTAAACATAGGCAAAATAATAGCTAGTCACGAACGCTCCAGATAACATTTAAACAAGGTGCAGAAGGATGAGTAGGCTACAATTCCCTATTGTTTATCAGTGCAATTTTTATGGCCAACTACCTGAAAAAGTTTGAGAGGGTTTATCAAATGTTCCTTCGTTAAATTTTAGCCCAACTTGACCTGGCTAGCATTAGTTCTTGAGCTTGTTGTTGTTGATGTGCATAACTGAGGGAGAGCGAGCCTACCTTTTCATGGTTGTTTGATCAATGGGACTGTACAGTTCCCAAATGTTAGAGGACTGTGATATTGACATATTTGCAGAAATCCATTCAGGTGTATTTTGTGGCTTTTGGCAAATGTGTTCTAATGATCTAAAGTTGCGCAGTTGCAATGATGAATGTGAATGATGACAAATGCACCTCCGCTTTCCCACTCTATATTGCTATAGAATTTTCACAAATTCCATAGTATACATAACACATGGAAACTATGTTTGATGTATTTGCTACTATTCCCCCTATTCCGCCCCAGCCATTACCATGAGCCCGTCCTCCGCAATTAAGGTGCCACCAACCTCCTGTGACACCAAGTGTTTTTGGTCTATTAAAGGGTGCGGGTAGTGCATCTTTTGACCAGGGCATCAGTCTTACACAAACCCTGTTGGTGCAATAAATGGTATATTTACATTTATTTTCAATGAACAAACGGCCTGAATATAAACTACATATTATGTAAAGGATATCTCACAGTGAATGACAATATTAATGAATGTTGGTTCTACTTCATACCTTTCAGATCGTCAGTATCGTTGGAAGTGTGGATTATATCCCTCGTGCTCCGTGCAGGTCCAGTAATAATAACAACAAAGTCACGCCGGTGACGTGACAGCGTGGGAGGACGTCCTCCCACGGTTCATATAAAACCGTACCTCAGACCACACACGGTCTCTTATTTCTTCTTGCAAAATTAGCTTAGCCATATCACGCAAGTTGACTGCTCCACTGCTCCCGTTGTTTTGGGATTGCATCTTCCCAGGTAGCGCTACGATAAGCTAAACTCTATGTGAGTTGTGTGTACTGTCGGTCTGTCACCAACAGCCTGTGACCTGTGGGTCAGAGCGCGAAATTCGCCCTCCAAGGCTGTGTGACAGGTCTCTCCTACCTATCCCTTTTATCTGAGGATATCGGGCTTCCTTGTCTTGTGCGGATTTAGCCCACCTGCTAGGGTGTGTGTGTTGGCCACCGCACTCTGATGCTAACCTTGTCAAGATATCCTCCACTGCTGTGCTCATTATCGAGGCCACGACTATTTAAAACTCAAACTGGTCACTTCCCGAGATAACCGCGTCCAGAAAGGTTGTTAGCCTAGTCAGCTATAAGACGTGAGATTCGGATTGCCTCCCCTAGGCATCCCTCTCCCCTGGTGCACTATATTACCAAAAGTATGTGGACACATTGTCATGCTGAAATAGGAAAGGGCCTTCGCTAAACTGTTGCCAAAAAGTCGGAAGCACAGAATCTTCTACAATGTCATTGTATGCTGTAGTGTTAAGATTTCCCTTCACTGGAACTAAGGGGCCTAGCCCAAATCATGAAAAATAGCCCCAGACCATTATTCCTCCTCCAAAATGTACAGTTGGCCCCGTGCATTGGGGCAGGTAGTGTTTTCCTGGCATCAGCCAAACCCGGATTTGTCCTTCGGACTGCCAGATGGTTCAGCTACTCATTGGACCCTATGATCACTCGGCTACGCATGCCTCTCCCTAATGTCAATATGCCTTGTC
Source organism: Salvelinus alpinus (assembly GCF_045679555.1). NCBI lineage: Eukaryota > Metazoa > Chordata > Actinopteri > Salmoniformes > Salmonidae > Salvelinus > Salvelinus alpinus. The sequence continues at coordinate 33,778,241 of NC_092113.1, forward strand.
CATTGCTGTTTTGGTTATTGATTATTGCCTTATTTCACTGTAGAGCCTCCAGCCCTGCTCAATATGCCTCAGCTAACCCTCTTGTCTCACCTCCCACAATGCAGTAACCTCACCTGGTTTAATTGATGTCTCTAGAGACAATACCTCTCTCATCGTCACTCAATGCCTAGTTTTACCTCCACTGTATTCACATCCTACCATACCTTTGTCTGTACATTATGCCTTGAATCTATTCTACCGCGCCCAGAAACCTGCTCCTTTTACTCTCTGTTCTGAAAGTACTAGACGACCAGTTCTTATAGCCTTTAGCCGTACCCTTATCATACTCCTCCTCTGCTCCTCTGGTGATGTAGAGGTTAATCCAGGCCCTGCAGTGCCTAGCTCCACTCCCATTCCCCAGGTGCTCTCATTTGTTGGCTTTTGTAACCGTAAAAGCCTTCGTTTCATGCATGTTAACATTAGAAGCCTCCTCCCTAAGTTTGTTTTATTCGCTGCTTTAGCACACTCTGCCAACCCGGATGTCCTAGTTGTGTCTGAATCCTGGCTTAGGAAGGCCACCAAAAACCCTGAAATTTCCATCCCTAACTATAACATTTTCCGACAAGATAGAACTGCCAAAGGGGGCAGAGTTAGCCTACAGAGTTCTGTCTTACTATTCAGGTCTGTGCCAAAACAATGAGCTTCTACTTTTAAAAATCCACCTTTCCAGGAACAAGTCTCTCACTGTTGCCGCTTGCTATAGACCAGCTTCTGCCCCCAGCTGTGCCCTGGACACCATATGTGAATTGATTGCCCCCCATCTATCTTCAGAGCTCGTGCTGTAAGGTGACCTAAACTGGGACATGCTTAACACTCCGGCCATCCTACAATCTAAGCTTGATGCCCTCAATCTCACACAAATGATCAATGAACCTACCAGATACAACCCCAAATCTGTAAACACAGGCACCCTCATAGATATCATCCTAACCAACCTGCCCTCCAAATACACCTCTGCTGTCTTCAACCAGGATCTCAGCGATCACTGGCTCATTGCTTGCGTCCGTAATGGGTCTGCGGTCAAACGACCACCCCTCATCACTGTCAAACGCTCCCTTAAACACTACAGTGAGCAGGCCTTTCTAATCGACCTGGCACAGGTATCCTGGAAGGATATTGACCTCACTAATTTGATGAATCAGTATATTACATAAGAAATATTTCATATTTCATAGTTTTTTTCCTTCACATTCTGAGCTGAGAGAACACTGCATCACCATGATGCTGGGCATGCATGGCTGTTTCTCTTGTGGAGCTGAACTACAAGTAGAAGATGGTCATGACCTGTGCCCCGCCTTCCTAGGCATTGGCCACCTGCGTGAGGCCCTTACTGACCCCTGCATTAACTGCACCATCCTTCCTGTGAAGGTGAGGGAAGTGTGGCTAGCCAGAGTTGAGGGCCTGGTTTTCACAGATAATTTACCAGTGTCCGGCGTTGTTCGCCAGGACCCACCCAGGGCCACCAAAAGAGGGAAATCCCACAAAACCGATGGTGCCCCCTTGGTGAAAAAGTCAAAAAAATAAGAGCCTCACTCGGAATGTCAATTCCCTATCCTCTGAGATAGAGCAGCTAAACATGATTTTGCCTTCCTTCGAGCCCCCTGAGTCGGGGCCCTATAGCACTCCCTCCAGAGGACTCAGATAGCCTTGATGATGACCTGCTTTCCACTCGGGCATCCCACCGGCACTTTACTCACCAGGATGATGAAAAGCCCAACATGGCGAAGGGGGTGCCAACTAGTGTTGTGGACCCATTAAGCATCTACGCTAAAGATAGGTCAAAGGAGACATTCCGAGGCTCTGATCACACTGAAGAAAGCTCTGATTTACTACGCGCTGTCCTGTCCTGTGTACTGCCTTAGCTAGGCTAGAGCTTGAGGACCCTCAAGCCACAGCCCCTGCAGCTAACCTGTTCTTTAAGAAGGCCGCAGCAGCTACACCATTCAGTGTGCTACTTTCACCGGCTTATCTTATGGAGCTTCAGAGATGCTGGGCCGACCTGCGGGCTCTCGCCCACCATGGCAAGGATAGTACGATGCTATCTGCCATGTGCGATGCAAAACAACATGGGCTGGACCATATGCCTAAAGTGGGTGAATGCATAGCAGACCTGATGCTCTCCCCAGATGAAGCCCTGAAGGTTGACACCTGCTGCCCCAGACGTCAGTGCAGGGCCACAAAGGAGCTACTGTCACGAGCCTACGACACAGCGGCCCGCATGGCCCACATTGAGAACTCTCTCTTTCTCTCTCTCAGTGCTTACACTAGCACAGAACAGGATGCTCCAGCCGGAGCACGCAGGCCTGGACCTCTGCAAACTGAATGACGCATCTCTTCAAGTGTTTGCGTTCATGACCAGAGAGCTAGGCAGACTGATGTCTACCCTAGTGATGACTCGTCGCCAGATCTGGCTCGCCCAAGCCCCAATGTCCAATGACTCCAGACGGATGCTGAGAAATCTCCCAGTGGTCCACGTACTGTTCTTCAGCCCCGTGGCTGAGGGGTCCATTTGAAGGTAGAAAACAGCTGAGTCAGGCTACACCACTGTGGAACTCACAGCCCAGAAACCAGGCATCACAGAGTTATGGCAGAGGGACGCCTGATGCGTGTGAACCTCGCCGCTCTCACACGCCCTTGACCATACCACCAGCCTAACACAGGTGCTCACCAGCCCCAGACGGTCATGCACTGGGTCTTACCGTGAACAACCAAAATAGCAACTTCACACCAAGCCAAAAGGTCACCTTTATTGGCATGGTTCTGAACTCCTGCACTATGAGGGCATGTATAACACCTCAGTGAGTGGACAGCATTCTTCTTCTTCTGCAACAATTCCTGTTGAATGCGTTGGTGAAGGTACGAACGTTCAACAACTGATGGGCATGTTCGTGGCGACCGTACTGACGGTCTCCAAGTATTCGTAGAACCATAGTTACATTCGTAACTTCTGATTGTCTGTCCCACTGAGTCTTTGGCCCTGGTTAGTACAGCTTCAAAATAAATACATCAATTACATTGATGCTGAAGTGGATGATTGCAGTAGAGATAAAACTCTGTCAACAATAGGAACATTTGCCAATTTGTTACAGATAATAGCGCTAGTTTGTGCTTTGCAATGCAAATGAGAAGTCTATTATGAGTCTGTCAGACAGAGACCATCGAGACACACGGCAATACAATTAGGGTTAAACAAGCGTATTTGTGGTGGAAACACAGCCAGTGTCTCTGCTGTTCGATACCAAGGTAGCCTATTTCCAAATGGTTATCAGACTGACAGTCAAAAAGGGGCAATGAGATTTTCATAGTACCCAAGATACTCAAAGCCATATGAAATAGACAGTGAACACCACAATAGTCAGGTATAAATTCAAGCTGTTGAATTGAATATACAAAAATCCCTGATATTTTTAAGGGTGCGATTCGGAGCCTTGGTTCCTGTATCCCGCTCTGCCAACAGATAAAGGGAAAGGCCATGTAGTACGTTTTAGAATACTGTGTGTGTGTGTGTGTGTGTGTGTGTGTGTGTGTGTGTGTGTGTGTGTGTGTGTGTGTGTGTGTGTGTGTGTGTGTGTGTGTGTGTGTGTGTGTGTGTGTGTGTGTGTGTGTGTGTGTGTGTGCTTTCCTTCACCAGGGTCCCCGGTGCTGCTCAGACCTGGCAGTATCCTTTCACTATGTGGATCCAGTGCTGATGTACACACTGGAGTACTGGACCTACCACCTCCGTGCCTACGGCTACAGGTACCGCTACAGACCTCCACTACCCCAGGGCCTGGTGGAGCGGCTGGCCCAGACAGAGAGGCCTACAGTGGGTACAGCTGGGAGAGGGAGAACCCCAGCTGGTATTACTGTTGGTGGTGATGGAGACCAGTCCAAAGCCGAGTCCGGGGTAAAACCTTTGTCAGACAAAGGTGGGAAGGAGACATTGGGTAAAATCCCCATTGACAACAACAGGACTGAAGTCACACAGGAGAGACATGGGTGATTCTCTCTGTATGGGTTTACATGTGTTTTTGGAACGGGAATGTGCAGTGTATGGACCAGGATGGGGCAATTCCACTTAAATTCAGTCAAATTAAGTTTACTTCCTGAATTGACTGAATTGAAGTGGAATTGACACATGAATAATGAAATAATGAAAAAATGATTACCTACATAGTGCACTTATGGCCAGTTCCACCACAGTGCAGGTTTAATTGATTATGGGGATTTTATATATATATTTATCTTTTAAGTGAGTCCATATACTGTAAATCATTTAACTTGAAAGTCTTAACTGTTTTTATTTGATATCTGTTGCTATTTAATATGATATTCTGTTTCAATTGAAATAGTATGCAGTTACTTACCATTCATCTATATCCAGTACTAGACAGCTTATTACATTATCGATTTACAATACTTGACAGCTTATTAGGTGTTACGCACGCCTCTTTCGTTACGCTTGATAACTTGGTACAATAGGCTGTGATGCCCTTTGGAATGTGTATTGCACCTGTTACTTTTCAGCGCATAGTTTAAAACTTGCATTGTATTTGAGGTTTAAAAATGCTTTTGAAGTTTTTAATTTCCACTTTGAAAGTTCAGACTTGATTTTCCCTTACGCAAAAATGTATCAACCCCTACAAAAATGTCCATTAATTATAATCCACATAATAATTCAAATTTCTTGTTGCTACAGGATTATTTTCTTGCTGTAGCAAACCTTGTTCTCTGGTTTCGTTGTCTTTTTGGGAGGTCGAAGAGAAGATTTCATATCTACCTTAATTTTCTACACAAAACATTGACCTGTATGTTTTTCAGCTGGAACGAAATAAGCTATTTAGGGTGGGATTCAATCCGATTGCCAGTTATTGGCATTGCGGCTTTTAAAGGCAATTTTGTTTACCATGAATGGGATCTCTGCGAAAGCGGGAACATTGCCTTTGAAAGCCGCAATGCCTATAACCCGTGATTGTATTGAATCCCAGCCTTAGTATACATCATATTACCTTTTGTACTGTATACTCTACCAGTATAATTGGTGGCAGCTGTGGGATCCTGTATTTCCATAGTCTCTTTTTCCATTTGATAAGATATTACAGTTGTGATATGACAAGAAGTACAAAGCTGGGTTAAATTAATATTTTAATTTACAACAACAACAAAAAAGTGTTTTATCTTGAACTTTTGGAGAAAAAGAACCCACTATGTTAAGGAAATAGATCTTATCAGATGTGACTGATTTTTTTTGTGACAATACATGTTATATACAAACTGTATAGTTATTAGTTACTATGACAATCCATCTGGAAAGTTACAGTAATATGTTGGTTTGGTCCATTGACATTTTCGGAATACTTTGTTTTGTAAAATATATCGTTGCTCTTCTGTATTGTATAATAATATCTCCAATCTTCTGACAAGGAATGTTGCCTTAGCTGTCTGGTAGAGATGGGTCCAGATGAATGTCTTGTCTATACCCCACGACGAAACCTAGATCAAAACAGTAACAGTGGATGTACACTATGATACATTTATAATCAATAAAGGTTCATAAATGTGTTTTTAAAATAGTATTATAGTTTTATTTAATTCAACATGAAATATGAGCTGAACCAAAGCTGTTCATTTGAGTGGAGGCCTACAGAGAATTGTCCTGCACAGCAGGAAATGCAAACTTGTAGTATATTTGAGTTTTAAAAAGGCTTCAAAAGTTTAATTTACACTTTAGAAATTTCAGATTTGATTTGCTAACTAAAAATGTATCAACCTCTACAAAAATGTCCATTAGTTTTAATCCACATAATTCACATTTCCTGTTGCTGCAGGATAATTTTCTTGCTGTAGCAATCTGGCTCAAATTAAGATCCTACATCTGTAGATGCTTTTGATGTCATGATGATTGTAAAATGGTTGGAATGACTTGGCTTCTTAACGATTGTTTTTAAGCCAAGCAAACTGGCTCAAATTAAGATCATGCATTTGTAATTAACACGTGCATGGAAACCAGTATATAATATAATAAAATGCATGCAGTCTACTGAGTGACATGGGAGAGAAGATGCCTTACACACACACACACACACCCACACACACTCACCTCAGTCTGCACTTGTTAAAGAATAGACCTCCTTTTCTTGTTTCCGGGTACACCTCCTTCCTCAAAGGACGCATGTTACCTGTAAGACAGAGCCCACACTGAGTGACTTAGCTGAAAAGATACTGTACATTTTCTCCATGGTACATTGGATTACTATAGAGGTATAGATACCGTAGACTAATTAATATGATCATGTATGCCACTTAGCCAAAGCTTTTATCCAAAGTGACTTAAAATACAGTATGATCCCTGTAGGAATTGAATCCATGGCCTTGGTGTTACTAGCACCTCACTCTTATCAACTGAGCCACACAAGCTGAGTTGCAGAGGATCATTATATAGACTATATTCTCATGTATGTGTAGCGGATTTGATGGACTACGTCTATGTCTGTTTATCGGTCACAGGGTTATATTTTTTAACAAAATTCAATGTAGCAAACAAGCTAGTGAGCTAGGCTAGCTAGCTATCGAGAGGAGCTGCTAGCTAGCTTCAAAGGGTGCCTGCTCGTGCACCGGGCAATGCGTGTCCATATCCAAGTAACTATTTTCTAATGTATATTACAGTGAATGTATTGGATGGTTTATTTGTACAACAGGAGAGTAATGTCATCTCATGGTTCAAGGGAGATGCAGAACGTAGTTGGGCTGTTATTACAGTAATACTCTGTCGTGGTTCTATCATCAGCCTTTTGAACTGTTTGTCTCTTGCTGATGTGGTCATCCGTTTGCTATACAAGACTGGGAGACTGAATGTTAGTGTGTTCATGGAGGAGATTGAAATACTGAATGGTGTTTTGTTTCATTGGGTAATGTCAATTCTATTTTTGTTATTTTGTGAAATTCAATCTGAGATGAATTTCCTATTTAGGTAAACTTGATGACATATGAATATTCATTTAACTTTTGATTGATTATTAAAACGGAGTCACTTGATAAAGTTGAAACATTCTCATGTGCTTCCTTTTTTACACCGCATTTCATATTGCTACCTTACTGCTCTCAGATCTCCATTCTGAGGGTAGTAACATTTTGGGAGCTCGTCTGGGATCTACAACAATGACCAGAGCTGTGGATGGTGAAAGAACCACGGCGACAAACGCTTGGAGACCAGAGCAAGCTGGGTTGGGTTAAATGCGGAAGACACATTTCAGTTGAATGCATTCAGTTGAACAAATGACTAGGTATCCCCCTTTCCAAAAATGTTCGACGTAGACACAGAGAAGTCAATAGATGGTAGGGGGAATGGCACGGGTTAACACATGTAAAAAGCTAGTGTAGGACATTCAAAAACGATTGATCCAGCTCAACAAAATGCAGTTATACAAACTGGCAGCTGTCCTGATTGGGGAAACGCTTGTAGAGGCTCCCACTGTCACAGGGGCTACTGATGCAGAAATGCATGACTACATTGTGTTACATGAACAGTAAACAGCTGAGTGAGCTGGAAGATGAGGGTGTCACTCAGCTGCTATTTCTGCAGGATCTTGACACCGACGACTACACAACAGCCAGAGAGATGAACTGGACTCCATCAAAGGACAACGAACAAGGACAACGAGAGTCAACAGACAACAAACTCTCAGACACACCAACGTACAGCGGCAATGTGGTGGTTCCTGAGGAAGTCGCCGTTCCTGACACCAGAAATCCAGAGACCTAGTGTTGTGGTGAGTGTGTCAGACGTGGCAGCCCTTCTGCCACAACGTGAATTGAAGGTCTTTGGTGGTCAAATAACCGATTCAGGTGCTGATATTAGTTATAGTAGCATTTTTAAGCAAATAGAGGAAACCAGTGCAAACATTTCTGAATCAGAGGTAGTTAGAGCTGTCCTCAAGGTTCAGGCACATCAGAATCAGGCACATTCTTAGAGATGTTAGTTAACTATGAAGGACTTACAGTTGATGAATTAAAGTAATTTCTCAAATCACACATGAAAGATAAAGCTATTAGTGAGCTGTTTCAGAAACTAAGCAGTGCAAAACGACTAGATAAAGAGACCCCACAGCAATTTGCATATAGGCTTATTGGGTTGAACCAGAGCATAGTGCTGGCCACGAGGGTGCAGATGTAACGGATGTGAAATGGCTAGCTAGTTAGCGGTGGTCCGCGCTAATAGCGTTTCAATCGGTTACGTCACTCGCTTTGAGACCCTGAAGTAGTGGTTCCCCTTGCTCTGCAAGAGCCGCGGCCTTTGTGCAGCGATGGGTAACGACGCTTCGTGGTTGACTGTTGTTGATGTGTGCAGAGGGTCCCTGGTTCGCGCCCGGGGCGAGGGGACGGTCTACAGTTATACTGTTACACGGACACACTAACATATGACAAACCATTGGTCCAGCATGTTTTCCTTTGCACCTTTGCACTTTACATCAAGGGTTCAGTGTCAAACATGCAAATATAAGAAGTGATTTAAAAGCATATGTATCTGATTTTAAGATTAAAGATGATTTCCTTGTAGATCTAATCACTGAGCCAGCAAGGGATGACGCAGAAATCCACAATTCCATGGGGTCTTACAGACAGTGCTCAGTAGTTGAAAGTGTGACGGAATAAAACCAAGGTCACATACAAGGTGATTTACAGGCAAACAGAGTAGCCATCCAAGAGTTAACTACTCAAGTCACAGTCCTCGCAAAGAACCCGGAAAAAATGATCAGACCAAAAAGTGAGCGTGAGCGGTGTGCTGACTCTATGGTAGCAAACACAGTAGTGTTTGAAGAAGGAGGATAAGGGAAAATGGAACACCAGTGTGAAACAAGATAAATGTATCTATTGCTTCTACTGTGGACAGGCTGGCCACCGAGGGCCACCGAGCAGTGGGTTGTCTGCCGAAAGGATAGAGACTGGGAAACTGGAGGAGGTCACAGGGCGGGGACGACCAGTGACCTCAAACATGGGAAAGTCCCCTCCTGAGGTATTTACTGACCAAACCGACACTACAGCAAGGTCTAGTGACAGAATTATTCTCACTTTATTCAGAACACGGACAATACAGTAATGGGCAAAATACATAGCACAGTTAATTGGGGGCAAGTGTCTGCTCTCATGTCTCATGAATGGAGTGTCATGTGAGGCACTATTAGACATAGGCGCACAGGTTAGCATAGTGGGAAAGAAATGGCTTGAGAAGACACTGCCCACCATTGACACATTACTTGGAGGTAAAGAACACCGCAATGTGAAAGCAGCAAATGGAACCAGAGTACCCTTTGAGGGGTGGATTGAGGTGCTGGTGGACATCCAAAGTACCAAATATGGCTATAAAGGTTCCCATGCTAGTGAGCCAGAGCTCTGTTGACTTCCCACTTGTAGGCTTTAATGTTATTGAGGAGCTCATAAAGGAAGGAGGTGGTAAGCCACAACAAAATGGGTTTGACTTGAAATCAAATCAAATGTTATTAGTCACATGCGCCGAATACAACAGTCGCAGACCTTACAGTGAAATGCTTATTTATGAGCCCCTAACCGACAGTACAGTTTAAAAAAATACGGATAAGAATAAGAGATAAAAGTAACAAGTAATTAAAGAGCAGCAGTAAAAAATAACAATATATACAGGGTGGGTGCTGGGACAGAGTCAATGTGCGGGGGCAACGGTTGGTTGAGGTAGTATGTACATGTAGGTAGAGATAATTAAAGTGACTATGCATAGATGACAACAGAGAGTGGCAGTGGTGTGGAGAGGGGGGGGGGGGGCAATGTGAATAGACTGGGTAGCCATTTGACAAAATGTTCAGGAGTCTTATGGCTTGGGGGAAGAAGCTGTTTAGAAGCCTCTTCGACCTAGATTTGGTGCTCCGGTACCGCTTGCCGTGTATTAGCAGAGAGAACAGTCTATAACTAGGGTGGCTGGAGTCTTTGACAATTTTAGGACCTTCCTCTGACACTGCCTGATATGGAGGTCCTGGATGGCAGGAAGCTTGGCCCCAGTGATGTACTGGGCCGTTCGCACTACCCTCTGTAGTGCCTTGCGGTCGGAGGCCGAGCAGTTGCCATACCAAGCAGTGATGCATCCAGTCAGGTTGCTCTCGATGGTGCAGCTGTAGAACCTTTTGAGGATCTGAGGACCCATGCCAAATCTTTTCAGTCTCCTGGGGGGGATTAGGTTTTGTCGAGCTCGCTTCACGACTGTCATGGTGTGCTTGGACCATGTTAACGTGAAGCTCTCAACCTGCTCCACTGCAGCCCCGTTGATGAGAATGGGGGGGTGCTCGGTCCTCTTTTTCCTGTAGTTCACAATCATCTCTTTTGTCTTGATCACGTTGAGGGAGAGGTTGTTGTCCTGGTACCACACGGCCAGGTCTCTGACCTCCTCCCTACAGGCTGTCTTGTTGTTGTCAGTGATCAGGCCTACCACAGTTGTGTCATCGGCAAATTTAATGATGGTGTTGGAGTCGTGCCTGGCCTTGCAGTCATGAGTGAACAGGGAATACAGGATGGAGCTGAGCACGCACTCCTGAGGTGCCTCTGTGTTGAGGATCAGCTTGGCGGATGTGTTGTTATCTACCCTTACCACCTGGGGGGCGGCCCGTCATGAAGTCCAGGATCCAGTTGCAGAGGGAGGTGTTTAGTCCCACGGTCCTTAGCTTATTGATGAGCTTTGAGGGCACTATGGTGTTGAACGCTGAGCTGTAGTCAATGAATAGCATTCTCACATAGGTGTTCCTTTTGTCCAGGTGGGAAAGGGCAGTAGGGAGTGCAATAGAGACGGCATCATCTGTGGATCTGTTGGGCGGTATGCAAATTGGAGTGGGTCTATGGTTTCTGGGATGATGGTGTTGATGGTGTTGATGTGAGCCATGACCAGCCTTTCAAAGCACTTCATGGCTACAGACGAGGGTGCTACGGGTCGGTAGTCATTTAGGCAGGTTACCTTAGTGTTCTTGGGCACAGGCATTATGGTGTCTGCTTAAAACATGTTGGTATTACAGACTCGGACAGGGAGAGGTTGAAAATGTCAGTAAAGACACTTGCTAGTTGGTCAGCGCATGCTCGCAGTACATGTCCTGGTAATCCGACCTTGTGAATGTTGACCTGTCTAAAGGTCTTCCTCACATCGGCTACAGAGAGCGTGATCACACAGTCTTCCGGTACAGCTGGTGTTCTCATGCATGTTTCAGTGTTATTTGCCTCGAAGCGAGCATAGAAGTAGTTTTGCTCGACCGGTAGGCTCGTGTTACTGGACAGCTCTCGGCTGTGCTTCCCTTTGTAGTCTGTAATGGTTTGCAGGCCCTGCCACATCCGACGAGCGTCAGAGCCGGTGTAGTACGACTCGATCTTAGTCCTGTATTGACGCTTTAGCTGTTTGATGGTTTGTCGGAGGGCATAGCGGGATTTCTTATAAGCTTACCGGTTAGAGTCCCGCTCCTTGAAAGCGGCAGCTCTAGCATTTAGCTCAGTGCAGATGCTGGCTGTAATCCATGGCTTCTCGTTGGGATATGTACATATGGTCACTGTGGGGACGACGTCATCGATGCACTTATTGATGAAGCCAATTACAGATGTGGTGTACTCCTCAATGCCAATGGAGGAATCCCGGAACATATTCCAGTCTGTGCTATCAAAACAGTCCTGTAGCTTAGCATCTGCTTCATCTGACCACTTTTTTATTGATCTAGTCACTGGTGCGTCCTGCTTTAATAGAGGACGGAATTATGATCAGATTTGCCAGATGGAGGGCGAGGGAGAGCTTTGTATTCATCTCTGTGTGTGGAGTATAGGTGGTCCAGTTCTTTTCCCTCTGGTTGCAAATTTAACATGCTGATAGAAATTTGGTAAAACTGATTTAAGTTTCCCTGCATTAAAGTCCCCGGCTACTAGGAGCACCGCCTCTGGGTGAGCGTTTTCTTGTTTGCTTATGACGGAATACAGCTCATCCAATGCTCTCAGTGCCAGCCTCTGACTGTGGTGGTATGTAAACAGCTACAAAGAATATAGATGAAAACTCTCTCAGTAGGTAATGTGGTCTGCAGCTTATCATGAGATACTCTACCTCAGGCGAGCAATAGCCCGAGACTTCCTTAGATATCGTGCACCAGCTGTTGTTTACAAAAATACATAGACCGCCAGCCCTCGTCTTACCAGACGCCGCTGTTCTATCCTGCCGGTACATCGTATAACCAGCCAGCTGTATGTTGATGTTGTCGTCATTCAGCCACGACTACGTGAAACATAAGATGTTACAGTTTTTAATGTCTCGTTGGTAGTTTCATCTTCCCAATAACTCATCCATTTTATTGTTCGCTAGCAGAATTGAGGGGAGTGGTTGTTTATTCGATCGCCTCCGACTCCTCAGAAGGCAGCCCGCACTCTGGCCTCTCTTTCACCGCCTCCTCTTCACGCAGATCACTGTGGTCGGGGCCTGTTCCCGAGGGAGCCGTATATCCTCCGCCTCGGGCTCGCCAGAGTCGTGAAAGAAGAAAAAGGATTCTCCTAGTCCGTGGTGAGTAATCGTAGTCCTGATGTCTAGAAGTTATTTTCGGTCATAAGAGACGGTAGCGGCAACATTATGTACAAAAATAGTTTTTAAAAAAAGTTACAAACAACGCAGATAAACGAACAAGAAAACACAATCTGTTGGGGGCACATAAAACGTGCCCCCAACAATGCCGTCGGGGGTACGCCAAATAAAAATGAAAATGTGATTCACAATTTTTTTAAATAATATATATATTATTATTGTTTTCTTGTTTTTTTCTTCACATTTTCAAACAGTCCGTTTATATTTTCCAACGGGGCTATACATTTGTGTGAGGGTTTTTTCTTGCCTGAGTAGCCTCGTTTCACTGCCAAAAATCTAATTAAACCATCTAGTGTTCAGCGATATAACAAACATTTGTGTTTAGTGTGTCCGCCAGATCAGAGGCAGTAGGGATGAACAGGGATATAAGTGCGTAAATTGGACCATTTTCCTGTCCTGCTTAGCATTCAAAATGTAACGAGTAATTTTGGGTGTCAGGGAAAATGTATGGAGTAAAAAGTACATTATTTTCTTCAGGAATGTACTGAAGTAAAAGGAGAAGTTGTCAAAAATATAAATAGTAAAGTAAAGTTCAGATAGCCCAAAAAACAACTCAAGAGGTACTTTAAAGTATTTTTACTTAAGTACTTTACACCACTACCAAAAACCAAGGGTCAAGCTAACTTATGACACACTTGGGACAGCCAAGGAGACCTAACATTCATGCCTTATAGCAAACTCTACCATCCACTCCACCAGTATGCATGTCTACTTACCAATGTCAGCAGTGTGACCAATATCAATACCAGTGCCGAAACCTATACAAAACACCAGACATACCGCTCAGTTACAGACTTACTGAGTAATAACAGGAGGGACTATTTAAAGAGGGCGAGAGTGTAGCGGTTTGCAAATAATTGAGTTAGAACTAAAAGTACATGGGATTCAGGGGATACCTTTTCTATTTTGCTGGACTAAGTCTATCCATTCCTATGCAGTCAGGTATTTATTATGCAGCAGTCGATGCAATTACAGTCAGGACACAAGAGGGCGCTCTAACTTTGGTGTTGGACTAGGAATCAAGGGAGTAAGTACTTCAGTGTTGACATGTTCGCTGTTTTCCAGCGAAATTGGGCTACTTTGAAAACGATGTCGCGGGTGAAAATGTATTGGTCGCGGGTGGCGGGTTTTTGGGCTACTTTCAATTGCACCGCAATCGTATTTCTCTTTAAAATATATATATATATTTCATTGAGTCAGGGAGACAGAGCAGCACGCGCGAACATCGTGATAACTTTTTACCGGTTGTAGGTAGGCTATTTAGATGGGTCATTATGGAGACACCTTTTTCCATAAAACATTAACAAGCTAGAACTGATAACGGCGAGAATGCTTTTGAAAACGACTTTAGGCGCACTAGAGCACTTTAGATAAATTCGCTCAGATGTGGTTTAAAGTAAACTGCATTTGAAATGGAAGTTATGGAACTCCCTCGCGTGTTTGTGTTATGGGGAAATGTCCACAATGAAAATCACATTACATGTGGAGACTGATAGGCGACATATGCATCTGATGGCCATCAAGTAGGCTATTAATTTATATGCCATTGTCGGCTACTGTAGCCTGCCATTTGATACAATAAATACAGTATGTTGAAATGATTATATCACTGGAGTCAATGCAAATCAACGTGTGCCTCTTGTGTAGCCTACCTGGAGCTGGCAAACGGATTTAATAGATATCATTCAGTTTGTTGTTGTATCCATTGATGGACAACGATCTGGAGAGTTTAATAAGGGTGTTTTATCTTTTCTCTTGCAACATATTCTTAAACTCGCAAGAATTGTTATTTTGATGAAAAAACGAATTTTCCTTCTAATTCTAAGTCGTTAAAAATGACATTGATATTCCTTCTTCATTCGGTTGATAACTTTATGGAAAAAGGGTTATTGGATAAATGTGTCAACTCTTGCAACAAACATGTTTTAGGGGCTAGTGGTCAGGTCTTGTGGGTTTTCAGGGGTCATTGGCCTATACATTTTAGCTCGACCTGGCAACCTTGGCTGGCTTCATTATTAAAACGGAGTTACTTGATAAAGTTGAAACATTTTCATGTGCTTCCTTTTTTCCACCTCATTTCAGGTAAATATTCCTTTATTTGTCCTTTATTTGTTGTTGATGAGTTACAAGGTGTTTAGGAACATGGTCTGACATTCTTTATAATGTTTATAGGTCATGGGGTTATATTTTTTATGAAAGTTCAATGTAGCTAACAAGCTCGTGAGCTAGGCTAGCTAACGTAAACTCACCCCATTCCGTATAAATGTGCGCAACCGCAACATTCAAACGAGGCTACAAAGAAAACGAATGGGACTGTAGCGACTGTGTTGACTTCAAAATCGGGGGTGTGAACTAGCTCTATAGTATTGGAGAAAAGTTGAAAAAACGGACCCTCCGTTATATCGTGACGTGTCATGTCGTAACGTACTGCACGCATAAAGCAACTATTTCTGTCTTACAATCTCTCTCCACCAGGTGTAGCACTTCTCTCATCGTTTAAAAACAAGAAATGGACAGTGACGGGGTAATACCTAGTCATTTTTTGCTTCATCATTGCATGCGATCATCATTCTCAAAGCCGCCCTTAAAACCCGATTCAAATTCCACACAAACCTTCAAATAGGTATGTAATGGCACATTATATAAACTCTTTATAGTGTTTTATTTACATTTTAGAGGCGATAAGGTGAAAGTTGGACAGATCGAGTGAAAAAAAGCAATTTTGCCACACAACATCTCTCCTTCTCACTATCACGCATTTGTTTCGCTTCCCCACCCGCCATTTTTAAAAAGACCCGACGGGGCTCATTGCCTGCTTGAATTATGCAGAAATGGGCAGCGTTTAGGTCATGTAATTGATCATGTTGGAAAGGGGAGAAATTGTGCTTAACAATGGTATTGACATTACAGTTGATCTGGAAGTATTACGTTTTTGGGGCGCTAAAATAAGGGCAATTGTACGGACCAAGGCGATGTACGAGTTTATGTGAGTTTACATTAGCTATCGAGAGGAGCTGCTAGCTAGCTTCAAAGGGTGCCTGCTCGTGGACCGGGCAATGCGTGTCCATATCCAAGTAACCATTTTCTAATGTATATTACAGTGAATGTATTGGATGGTTTATTTGTACAACAGGAGAGTAATGTCATCTCATGGTTCAAGGGAATACTCTGTCGTGGTTCTATCATCAGCCTTTTGAACTGTTTGTCTCTTGCTGATGTGGTCATCATAAAATGGAGCCGTTTGCTATACAAGACTGGGAGACTGAATGTTAGTGTGTTCATGGAGGAGATTGAAATACTGAATGGTGTTTTGTTTCATTGGGTAATGTCAATCATATTTTTGTTATTTCTTGAAATTCAATCTAAGAATAATTTCCTATTTATGTAAACTTATTTGATATGAATATTCATTTATTTAACTTTTGATTGATTATTAAAACGGAGTCACTTGATAAAGTTGAAACATTCTCATGTGCTTCCTTTTTTACACCGCATTTCATATTGCTACCTTACTGCTCTCAGATCTCCATTCTGAGGGTAGTAACATATACCCATCCACCTACACTCACCAAGTTCCGAGTTTCTTCTGCCCATAAGCCCAACAAAGACGTCGTCCATCTCCCCTGTTACAAAAAAGGCTTAGGTCATTATCAAATGCAGGTGCTCACAGTATATTTACATTTTTTAGTACCTTGGGTATGAAAAAAGCACTTTATGAATTATTATTATATGACACGAAATGCCTCATAATTTTCTATTAAAGATAATAACTATTCTATTCTATTGATATGTAAAAGAAACAGCAAATGAAGGGTTATTACTAACTTTTATGGGGAGATGGTGGTAGACCATTTATTTCTGGGGAAAAACAAGTCAATTGTCAAAAAATCATAAATCCCAATAGATCTCCAATAAAAAGTGAATTAGTCCTATGAAGAATGTCATTTACCAGCAGTGAACACCAGCATCAGCATTGAACATGTTATGAAATAAATAAAGACAAATTGTCAATCTTGTCAAAACAGAGAAGTCTCAGTGACAATACCATTATCAGTACAACCCAATGTATCATTGGTATAAACACTTCTATCCATCATGAAAGACTATTGCTTGAGTCAACACAACACCATCTCTTTAGGCCAGGGCAAGCACTTTGTGACAACTGTTGTCTTGCTGATGTAAAAAGGTATTTCTAAATCACTTTGTTTGATTGATCTAGGATGTGGAGTAGACAGAGCAGACGCTTACCAGCGCTCCTTCTCCCCATCAGCCCGACGAAGCTGTCATAATCCAGACCGTTATATCTCTTCAGAATGGTCCGCTGGAGATTTCCCAAACCGGGACCCTCCTGTAATGATGACACATGATTGTATTCAGTGTTTTTTTTGTGTTCAATCACTTGTGGAAGTTTTTAGATGTAAGTGGTATACTCCCGGGTACAAAACTCTAAACTGATAACACTTGTAATGCCTCCTATTTTACGTTCAAAACCTTTGATGGTGCATACATTGGGGTTTCCCACATCTTTCACACCTGAGTCATCCATGCCAAAACCACGAGAACATTTTGTTTGGTCACCAATACATCAGATAACGATAGGCTACCCATTTAGTCATTTTAACTACCATTTAATCCAATAGAAAAAAAATGAAGTTCGTTTTTATAGTGCTGAATAGATGGTAAGTATAATTTCCCATACAGTATATTTGTATCCAATGGCAGATTGTGAGCATATTGAGAAATATGTAAATCTTATAGTTTTAATTATCCTTATAAATGACATACGTAGGACAAATCATCAAAAATAGGGGTATTGTAAAGCAGTTGGCTACTGTAAAAACGTAGCACAGTGTTGTATGTCATTTGTGCCTCATGCAACATTTTTCAAGATCACGTTTTTTTTTTACCTGACTTGTCAACTGATACAGTATTGCCTGTCTCTCTGCTTACAGTGTATCAATGCAATTCAGAAAACGAGTGGAATATAATATGTATATATATATTATATATATATAGGTATATTTAGGTATTTCAGCAGTACACTACACTATAATTCCAAATGGTAGCACATAGTGACTATTTCTACTTTGTCCTGTTGAAGAACACTGGCTGATGGAGAATGAGGATGTAGTATTTACAGCCACATCCATATATGATTAGGTTTTACCCTCCAACATAAATTTATGTCAAATTGACCCATTTATGAGGTAAATATATAGAATGTACAGTGTTCAGCAGTAATCAAACTATAATGTTAACTAGGCACTACATACATTTGTTTCAGTAGTTATCAGTGTTGAGCAGTTTGATTAAGTGATAGTTAATTGTATTGTTAACAAATGACATAAACAAGTAAAGAGGATATTACATTTTGAAAAGAAGATACTTAGATTGAATATGTATCCAAATTGGAAGAGTGATTTGGTGCAGTGGACAAGAGACTTTGTGAATTAGCTTGTTGTACTCAGTCAATTGAAAATGTACTTGGGAGTTTTGAAACACCAGCCATTGATGATCTGTTTAGATTTGTGTGCTTAGAGTTGTGAAAATGTAACACATACTGTACTTGTGAAAATTGCACCAAAGTGAATTAAAAAAAAACTGTACGCACTCATGGTCATTCCACCCCCCCAAAGATCAATGTGATGACGTTGAATCAGCTTGGGAAACGATTTGGGTTTTCAAAAAGTAATCAATGAATGGCATTGCGTCTCTTTTTCACCCAACTTTTAACCTACATCCAATTACATGGTAAATAGTTTTGTTGATTTCACGTTGAATTCACGTTAGTTGACAACTCAACCAAATGTAAATCAAAACTAGACGTTGAACTAACGTTTGTTCCCAGTGGGCAAGGTCTGGTGAAATATGAAGGAATTCATTCATTCCAACTCATTTAATGTTTTCATGGCAAATGAAACAATGTTATCTCTCCACAGTCCGGCTTTGATTCAACCCATTCATTCGCTATAGTGTATTTTATCAGTCATTTGAATTCACAAATCTTATTTATTGTATGAAGGAAAAACAGAACATTTACGCGCTAACCTGAGATTTAAATTGAAACGTTTGGCTGAGAAAATTCCCATACCTCTGAGTCGGTTGATCTGTGTGCCCCAGCCGCAGGTTCCTCGCAGCTGGACTGGCTTGAGTGGAGTTTCATGGCGACGAACAGAGCCACCAGCAACAAGCCGCTTCTCATCTTTTTACCACCACCTATAAGGTGAGTGACGATGGGTTAGCAACAATATAGCCAAACAACTTGAAAAGTTTGGATTATCATAAGAGCTCCGCGGAAACCAAACTCGCATCACATTTGAGCCTGATTTTACGCGAATTAATATTGTCCCTCAATAAATATAATATAGCTGACAGATATGACTCTACAATACAATCTTTAAAAAATGTTTGAAAATAAAAAGACCCAAAAGGAAATGGCTTCTTGTTTGAAATTACGCATAATGCGCACGGAAATGTTGCCATGCATTTTGAATTTAAAGTCTATATTAATAAACAATGGCAGTTATTTTGCTTTTTTCGGATGTTTTCAAGGACATCAATCATGTTTCAACAACAACAGTCCAACATTTATGTTTTTTTCCCAGCTGCGTCCAAGGTTGGGTTATCAGCGTCTCCAAATGTCCCTGAAATATGCACGCCATTTGCCAAGCATAGCAATCATTTAAAAACATCTAGATATATAATACATCAATACAGAGCATATTTAGCTAAAATAAATACTTATTTACCTGTTTTCCGATCGAAGTGGTAATATTCTGTTACACCGCGCGTGTGCCCAGGTGCGTTCTGGAGTGAGGAAAGGCGTGAATAGCTCCTGCAGTGTAGCGACGAGATCCGCGACGAAAGTGAGACGTCCAGTCCACCTCTGTTTATTAAATGATAGCTGGGTATCTGCACGAGTCCAATCAGCTGCAGAAACGTAGGTGGGTTCTCGACGTCATAGCACATTCTCGTGTACACTCTTATTCATAATACTCGTGATGATGACCATGCTGTTCAAATGGAGCCCGTGGCGCCTAGCTGTCATCGGAAAAACGAACACCATGATCCATTCAGTGGCCTCAAACGTTCCATAGTCCTATTCTTTGATACATGACACAAATCTAATTGGTGCTGAAGATAAGTGGATTATGGTTTCAGTTGGTTTTTGCTCTGCCCTAGTTAACTGCTAAAAAGCTGCTCTCATCGTGGTGGCCTGTGCTCTTGAACGCTTAATTGTGGTGGTCATTGACAAGAGCCCAATCCGTCTAGGAAGTCATTATAGTCTATAGAGATAGGAGCTGCCACAGCACCGTGAGACTACATGGATGGATGTCTTGGAGACAGCTAATTGAGCTGCTGCCCGCTTGCCGGGTTGATTAGCAGAAAGAGATCCTGTAAAGATGGCTAAAGATATCAAAGTGATTGGCAGTCAGTCAGTGTGTGTGTGTGTGTGTTTCCAAAGGTCTTTTTAAATTGCTTCCTCTGCTGCTAAATTCCTACTTAAACGCTTTTGACAGCCGTTGCGAACAAACATCGATTCTGCAACTTACACCAAGCATGACATTAGACCCAAAGAGTACGATTCCTTCACAAGGAATAAGAATATTGATTAAAAGCTTCTTCAGGATTGGTGGGTCCCCTGCGGGACGGTTGAGCTAATGTAGGCTAATGCGATTAGCATGAGGTTGTAAGTAACAAGAACATTTCTCAGGATTTAGACATATCTGATATTGGCAGAAAGCTTAAATTCTTGTTAATCTAACTGCACTGTCCAATTTACAGGAGCTATTACAGTGAAATAATACCATGCTATTGTTTGAGGAGAGTGCACAGTTTTGATTGTGATTCATAAACAAATTAGGCACATTTTGGCAGTCTTGATACATTTTGAACAGAAATGCAATGGTTCTTTGAATCAGTCTAATATTTTGCACTTATGCCATCTAGTGGTCAAAATCTAAATTGCACCTGGGCTGGGATAATACATTATGGCCTTTCTCTTGCGTTTCAAAGATGATGGTACAAAAAGAATACAAAAAAGGTTGTTTTCTTTGTATTATCTTTTACCAGATCTAATGTGTTATATTCTCCTACATACCTTTAACATTTCCACAAACTTCAAAGTGTTTCCTTTCAAATGGTACCAATAATATGCATATCCTTGCTTCAGTGCCTGAGATACAGGCAGTTAGATTTGGGTATGTCATTTTAGGCGAAAATTGAAAAAAAGGGGCCAATCTTTAAGAGGATTTATTAAAACATGTGAAGCATAGTATCAGTCATTCGTTGAAGCAGTGGCTGTCCTAGCTTGTATGGCTCCCTGGGTGAACACCCCCTTCAGCGCCCCCTCAACAAAAAAAGCACAATTTTGCACTAACTGTACTTTTTTATCAGACATTTTGAAAAACACATATAAATAATCATAACATTTAAAACTATACAAATATATACAGAAATAAGACTCATAAATATAAAAAAGAAGTAACAAAGACAAATTGAAACAAATTGTAGTATATAAATACAAATAAATAAGAGAATCAAATTGTTACACTATTATCCTATTGCTAACAAGAAACACAAAAATAAAAATAAATTGCACAAATCATCTATCACACAAATACACAAAAAGAATAACACACTCATATAGAAGAGATGGAGAGCACATGGGCATTAGTTTACACACGTTATTCACAGCATTTATAGTGGTGGAACATCCCACATACATACCCAGTAATAATATAATCATCATTGTTACCTACAACATGGAAACTTAAAACTTTGCAAAAGGGAAATTATTTATTTTGTTTATGTTATGCAGTGATGCACACATAAACACGTGTGTACCCACACACACACACATGTATGTCCACGTGCTACTGTGGAGTCTACGGCTTAAAGTGGTCCTATGGACAGATACTCCAATTTCCGCTGTGGAGCTTTGCAGCTCCTTCATGGTTCTCTTTGGTCACTTTGTTGACTCTCTGAATAAGGCACTCTCTGCCTTATTTGTGGATCTACAAAATACAAGAACTAAGAAATATGGCCTGGAGTTCCTTATTAAAACCTGACACTTTTAACCTTTTGTAATATGCAACATTTAAACATTTGGATCCTTACAGGTCCTTTGTTGTTCCATGCATGTATTCCATCGTTTATCTAATCACAGTCCCTAGGGACTGAAGTCGTTGCATCTCTTATATCCCCCACGGCCATAGTCCCTAGGCTGCTATGATCTGAAAGTTTATATCAATGAAAAATGCATGGCTCATACAGTTGCGTTATGGTATGATTCATGTATAGTGCTGCAGCAGGCTGCATGGTGTTGCATGTTGCTGCATGGCGCTGCATTGTGCCAGAGGGGATGTTTACCTGCTGGTATATGGCCCTGAACCCACTCCCATCTCCCTCTTCCACATCTCACTCCCCTCTTTCCTCTCCCCTCTTCCTCTCCCCATTCCCCTCTTCCTCAGGGACGGGGGGTGAGGTAGGGTAGGGTGGGGAAGTGGGGGTGTGGGGTGAGGTAGGGTGGAGGAGTGGTGATGGTGCAGTGCTCTGTGAAAATTCCTAAAAAAGTTGTCAAAGTGTCACACTGCAGGTATTTTTAACTCATTACCAACCAGGGATGGACTGGGACCAGAAATTGCGCCCTATTGCTATCATACCAGCCCATTTATTCCCTTGAGGACAGGGACCAGAAATCGTCCCTGTTGCTGTCATACCAGCGCATTTATTTCCTAGAGGCCCCTACACCGGACCATTTTTTCCCCTTGAAGCCCCCATTGTTAGTCAAATAGTGATAATTTTTGCAGAAAACAATTTAGACAGGCCCAGTCAAATCAAATCAAATTGTATTTGTCACATGCGCCGAATACAACAGGTAGACCTTACAGTGAAATGTTTACTTACAAGCCCTTAACCAACAATGCAGTTTTAAGAAGAATAAGTGTTAAGTAAAAAATAGGTAAGTTAAAAAATAAAAGTAACAAATAATTAAAGAGCAGCAGTAAAATAACAATAGCAAGGCGATATAAAGGGGGTAGCGGTACAGAGTTAATGTGCGGGGGCACAGGTTAGTTGAGGTAATTGAGGTAATATGTACATGTAGGTAGAGGTAAAGGGACTATGCATAGCTAAGAAACAGAGACTAGCAGCAGTATAAAAGAGGGGGGGGCAATGCAAATAGTCTGGGAAGCCGTTTGATTAGCTGTTATGGCTTTGGGGTAGAAGCTGTTAAGAAGCCTTTTGGACCTAGAATTTGCGCTCCGGTACCGCTTGCCATGCGGTAGTAGAGAGAACAGTCTATGACTGGGGTGGCTGGAGTCTTTGACAATTTTTAGGGCCTTCCTCTGACACCGCCTGGTGTAGAGGTCCTGGATGGCAGGAAGCTTGGCCCCAGTGATATACTGGGCTGTATGCACTACCCTCTGTAGTGCCTTGCGGTCAGAGGCCGAGCAGTTGCCAGACCAGGCAGTGATGCAACCAGTCAGGATGCGCTCAATGGTGCAGCTGTAGAACTTTTTGAGGATCTGAGGACATGACACTGTTAACCATGCCAAATCTTTTCAGTCTCACGAGGGGGAATAGGTTTTGTTTTGCCCTCTTCACAACTGTCTTAGTGTGTTTGGACCATGGTAGTTTGTTGGTGATGTGGACAACAAGGAACTTGAAGCTCTCAACCTGCACCACTACATCTCCGTCAATGAAATTAGGGGCGTGCTTGGTCCTCCTTTTCCTGTAGTCTACAATCATCTCCTTTCCCTGTTACCAATAGATCACTCTTGGATCTTTACAATAATACGTGATCATTTTTCAAGTGATTCAATGATATTGGGTCAACTGTAAAACGAGGTGATTCATGACATATACATTTATGACACTGATGTTTATGACATTGACATAAACTTAAAAGGAATTTGTACAGCACAACTTGTCCCAATTTCAGTGTTGACAAATGTTTATGTTGAACCATGTTGCATGTTGTGACAACCATGATGAACATGTACAGGCGTTGGGCATGTTTGCTCTCTGTGACCTGGCTCTGGGTGTTTCTATAGAAGCATGACAGTTAGCTGCAGGTGTCGCATTTTCTTGCCAGATATTGATTTTATTTGCTGATGTTCTGCTACCCTGCTGTTAGGAACATGGAATTGTAATGAAGCAACATTCTCATTCTATGGTTTTAAACCAGCCTGTTCTCCTTGAAATAATACTGCACTGAAGCTGTATTGCTGGAGCGTGTTTGTATCTGCTGCAGCCAGTTATCACATATTATAGTGCTTGAGCCCGTGTCATTATAGTTCAGTTATACTGAACCGTGAACGATGTTTCAGTTTATTATTTTCAAAGTTGAATTGAAGATGGAAGCAACTCATGCGAGTGCTTCTTGGCAATACATTTAAATTGATTTGGTGAAAACGTGCCAATTCAGAGATTGAAATGGACACATTTTTGTTGTATTGGCATCTGTGTGGGTATTGTATTGGCATCTGTGTGGGTGTTGTATTGGCATCTGTGTGGGTGTTGTATTGGCATCTGTGTGCGCGTTGTTTTGGCATCTGTGTGGGTGTTGTATTGGCATCTGTGTGGGTGTTGTATTGGCATCTGTGTGCGCGTTGTTTTGGCATCTGTGTGGGTGTTGTATTGGCATCTGTGTGGGCGTTGTATTGGCATCTGTGTGGGCGTTGTATTGGCATTTGTCTTTTTGTGAAGTTGAGATCAAAGTAAGTTGGAGTTCCTTGAGTCTGGTCATGAGGTGTCACTGGGGATCAGAGTCTCTGACTCAGTTTGTTCAACCACATCCGGTCTCTTGACAATGAATGTTATTTAGAAACGGGATAGTTTAGGTCCTTAATGCTGATTGGCTGAAACAGGATTCCAGCCGTGTGTATATGTTATACTGTTATACAGTGCCTTTGGAAAGTATTCAGACCCCTTGACTTGTTCCATATTTTGTTACGTTACAGCCTTATTCTAAAATAGATGTCATTTTTTTTCATCCTCAGCAATCTACACAGATTACTCCCTAATGACAAAACCAAAACAGGTTTCTAGAGTTTTTTGCTGAAAAAAACCCAGACCCTCCAGACCCTTTCCTATGAGACTCAAAATTGAGCTCAGGTGCATCCTAGTTCCATTGATCATCCTTGAGATGTTTATACTACTTGATTGGAGTTCACCTGTGGTAAATTAAATTGATTGAATATGATTTGGAAAGGCACACACCTGTCTATATAAGGTCCCACAGTTGACAGTGCATGTCAGAATAAAAACCAAGCCATGAGGTCGAAGGAATTGTCCGTAGACCTCCGAGACAGGATTGTGTCGAGGCACAGATCTGGGGAAGGGTACCAAAACATGTCTGCAGCATTGAAGGTCCCCAAGAACACATTGGCCTCCATCATTCTTAAATGGAAGAAGTTTGGAACCATCAAGACTCTTCCTAGAGCTGGTCCCCCAGCCAAACTGAGCAATCGGGGGAGATGGGCCTTTGTCTCTACACCTGCATTACTAGCTGTTTGGGGTTTTAGGCTGGGTGTCTGTACAGCACTTCGAGATATTAGCTGATGTACGAAGGGCTATATAAAATAAAATTGATTGATTGATTGATTGTCAGGGAGGTGACCAAGAACCCAAAGGTCACTCTGACAGGTCTCTAGAGTTCCTCTGTGGAGATGGGAGAACCTTCCAGATGGACAACTATCTCTGCAGCACTCCACCAATCAGGTTTTTATGGTAGAGTGGCCAGACAGAAGCCACTTCTCAGTAAAAGGCACACGACAGCCCGCTTGGAGTTTGCCAAAATGCACCTAAAGACTCTCTGATGAATCCAAGCTTGAACTCTTTGGCTAAAATGCCAAGTGTCATGTCTGGAGGAAACCTGGCACCATCCCTACGGTGAATCATGGTGGTAGCAGCATCATGCAGTGGGGATGTTTTTCAGCGGCTTGGACTGGGAGACTAGTCAGGATTGAGGGACAGATGAACGGAGCAAAGTACAGAGAGATCCTTGATGAAATCCTGCTCCAGAGCACTCAGGACCTCAGACTGGGATGAAGGTTCACCTCCAACAGAACAATGACACTAAGCACACAGCCAAGACAACGCAGGAGTGGCTTCGGGACAAGTCTCTGAATGACCTTGAGTGGCCCAGCCAGAGCCCGGACTTGAACTCAATTGAACATCTCTGGCGAGACCTGAAAATAGCTGTGCAGCAACATTCCCCATACAACCATTCCCCATTTCGAAAAGCCTGTTTTTATCATTATGGGGTATTGTGGGTAGATTAATGAGGGGGAAAAACTATTTAATACATTTTAGAATAAGGCTGTAACGTAACAAAATGTGGAAAAGTCAAGGGGTCTGAATACTTTCCGAAGGCACTGTATTTATGTTGGTAACCGTTTTAAATATCAGTAAGGCACTAAGGAGTTTGGTACAGTATATGGCCAACATACCACTTCCAAGGGCTGTATCCAGGTGCTCCGCTTTGTGTCGTGCATAGGAACAGCCCTTAGGCATGGTATATTTAAGCAATAAGGCCCAAGGGGGTGTGGTATATGGCCAATATACCACTGCTAAGGGCTGTTCTTATGCACGACGCAACGCAGAGTCTCTGGACACAGCCACAAACCCCCAAGGTGCCTTTTTGCTATTATAAACTGTAATTAGAACAGTAAAAATACATGTTTTGTCATACCCGGTCTGATATACCACGGCTTTCAGCCAGGGCTCGAACCACCCAGTTTATAATTAAGCAATAAGGCCCGAGGGGGTGTGGTATTTGACCAGTATACCATGGCTAAGGGCTGTTCTTATGCACGAGGCAACACAGAGTGCCTGGATACAGCCCTTAGCTTTGGTATATTGGCCATAAACCACAAAACCTGGAGGTATAAAATGGGTGGTTTAAACTCTGTGTTACATCTGCCCCTGCCACACCCTCTACTTCTCATCCTGTGTCTCCCTAACGTGCCGCCACTCCCCCGGTGCTCTCTCCCTCTCTCTGTGTGGGTGTATCTGATTGTATGAGTGTAGACAGGTGTGCTGGAGTCAGAGCAGATCCCCACCAGCTGCAACCTGTTCCATAATCAAGACCTCTACAAGTACTCAGCCCTGCCACTTCCACGCTGCCAGATCGTAGCCTCTGCTCAGTCAGTCTGCATTTCAAGCCGTTTGCCCTGGACCCCCGCTCTACTGCTTCCCTGGATTCTGCTCCGGACCTGCTTACCCTGCCCCTACTCCCCTTGCCCCAGCCTCAGTTCCTGGTTCCCTGCTACCCGCCCGAGCTCCCCCTGGCCTGCACCCCATCTCCCCCCCGCTTTTCAATAAATACCTTGGTTACCTTATCCCTGTCTCCTCATCTGAGTCTGCACTTTTGTTCACCTGCTCCACCCTGCGTAACAGATGTATTTTTGTTTGTTTATTGGGATGACCGCATACTCTACTGGCCGATGATGCAATACCCATTTGTCAAAATAAATCTATTTCACCGTGGAGTTGGCAGTTTACACTCTTGTTATACAGTAGAAGAAGAATCTGTCTCAAGTAGGCTAGTTCATGAAGAGTGTGCACTGTGACTCAGGAAATAAAATCTATTACGTCCATCTCCCGGTGGGTGAAATAAGTTGAGTAGATGTACTGTAGAACACCAATGAAAGACAGCAGAGGAGCCGCAACATATTGATAGGACCCTTGAATGGTGAAGAAACCACAGACATAGACAGGATATAATACCCTGGTAGTCCTCCTTTCTCATCTTCCATTTGGACATGCTTTTAAGTTTCATCTCGTCAAAAGAGTTGAGAGGAGTTGAAGAGAGGGTTGACGTCATTAGAGAGCTGTAATAGGATTTCGCAGGTATGGAAGGACAAGAGAAGGGAGAGAGAAATAGAGATAGAGCAAGAGAGAGAGATGAAGTTGCTGAGTAGAGCTTGTGGGTGTAAAAATAAATATATCTGTAAACAGGCTAGGACAGGAGACAGCTGATAATTCATTATCAATGAGTCCCATGGGCAGATGTTGTGAGTATATCTGCGTATGCAAGACAAAGGAGCTGATCTTGGACTACAGGAAATGAAGGGGTGAGCGTACCCCCATCCACGTCGATGGGGCTGTAGTGGAGTTGGTCAAGATCTTCACTTTTTTATAAATGTTTTATTTTGCCTTTATTTAACTAGTCAGTTAAGAACAAATTCTTATTTACAATGACTGGCTTCATCACTGCTTGGTACGGCAACTGCATGGCAGCAGACCGTAAGTACAACACTGGGGCCGAGCTCCCTGCCATCCAGGATCTCTTTACCAGGCGGTGTCAGAGAAAGGCCCCAAAAATTGCCAAACACCCAAGTCATAGACTGTTCTCTCTACTACCGCATGGCAAGTAGTACCAGTACACCAAGTCTTTCACCCACAAGCCATAAGACTGCTAAACAAGACTGCTAAATAGCATTGGCCATTAACTCTATGCACACACACTGGGCTTCCACATACTCACACACTTACACTGACACCCCAACGCACACATAACGTGTTCACCCACACACACACACACACACACACACACACACACACACACACACACACACACACACACACACACACACACACACACACACACACACACACACACACACACACACCACATATGCTGCTGATACTGTTTGTTATCTATCCTGTTGCCTAGTCACTTTTCATAGTTATATTGACATACAGTATCTAACTCAACTGCCTCGTACCACTGCACATCAACTCAGTTTTGGTACTCTGTGTGTATAGACAAGTTATCGTTACTCATTGTGTTTATAGCCAAGTTATCGTTACTCATTGTGTATTTATTCCTTGTGTTATTATTTTTATATTATTTCTCTTTGTTTCTCTCTACATTGTTGGGAAGGGCTCGTAACTAAGCATTCCACTGTTAGTCTACACCTGTTGTTTATGAAGCATGTGACAAAGAACAATTGATTCGATTTTTTGTATGCCTGTGTGTGTGTGTGTGTGTGTGTGTGTGTGTGTGTGTGTGTGTGTGTGTGTGTGTGTGTGTGTGTGTGTGTGTGTGTGTGTGTGTGTGTGTGTGTGTGTGTGTGTGTGTGTGTGTGTGTGTGTGTGTGTGTGTGTGTCTGAAGGAGGTGTCAGACTACGTGAGAGCTCACACCACCCAAACTTAGGGAAACACAGTCCCACTCTCTCTGTACCCCCGCTGTTCTATTCAGCCAACAGCGACACATGGAAGCCAGAAATAAATACAACCAGTGGATGTCTGAAGTGGATCTCAAAATTCCTTGCTCCCTCTCTTCTGGCTTCCTTCTCAAAACCTGAGGAAATCCAGGAGCGTATTGGTGGAGATCTTCCACTCCAATGCGCTTCCACAGACATCCCAACTCCTCCCCACAAGATAAGAGCTGAGAGGCACCTGTCAGTAATTTAATTATTGGTCTGTAATGAAACTGAGGATATTTCCTGTGTGTCTAGGCTCCTGTGGACCCTGGACTCTGTAGGGTACAGGATTGTTTCTGCCTGAACTCTGACACCTCAAGTTCTCAAGATGTCACTTTCATCAAATGATCATTTGATTGCTAGGCTGGTGGTATATTCCTCTAAGGCTATAAGACTGTCGGGCAGGGATGTTAATGGGATTTGATGTGAAATATCATTTGCACTGAAATACACTTCCATTGTCGCTGCTGAAGGGAGGACAGCTCATAATAATAACTGGAATGGAAAGATGGAATGGCATTAAATACCTGGAGACCATCTGTTTGATATATTTGTTATCATTCCACCTATTCCGCTTCAGACATGACCACAAGCACGACCTCCCCAATTAAGGTTCCACCAACCTCCTGTGGTGCGTGTGTGTGTCTGGTTTCAGTAATCTCCAGTTTGGTCCTGAAAGTGTTTTCTGGAACAGCTCTGGAACAGCTGGTCCTCTCATGCATGCTTCACTGTTGCTTGGCATAAAATACATTTAGCTCTTCTGGTAGTTCTCACATCACTGGGCAGCTCGCAACTGGGTTTCCCTTTGTAGTCCGTAATAGTTTGCAAGCCCTGCCACATCCAACTAGCATCAGAGCCGGTGTAGTAGGATTACATCTTAGTCCTGTATTGACGCTTTGCCTGTTTGATGGTTCGTTTGAGAATATAGCAGGATTTCTTATAAGCGTCCGGATCAGTGTCCCTCTCCTTGAAAGCGGCAGCTCTAGCCTTTAGCTCAGTGCGGATGTTGCCTGTAATCCATGGGTTCTGGTTGGGATATGTACGTACTGTACGTAATGGGATTTAATTTTAAATATTATTTGCATTGAAACACACTTCCATTGTGGTGTGTGTGTGTGTGTGTGTGTGTCTGGTTTCAAAGTTCTTTAGTTAGGTCCTGAAAGTGTTTTTGTATTCCGCTCAAAAATCTGTTTCTACACTTGATCTTTTATGACAATAGGTAAATACGAGAGAAACTGGAGAAAAATAAGACACTTCAATGCTGTTTAGCCTCAAACATCTTATCAGGGGACAGCTCTGGTGCTTCTGTTAGCGTTGATGCCCGTTTACTGCTCGCCATCCAGTTGGAGAAGGAAGAAAAGTAGTTTAGTGATAGCGAAGATGAAGACATTAGTATTTGTCACTGGGGTAATCAGTGTTTCTTCCCATTGGCTCTATTTGTTTGTATTCTTGTCTCTACATCTGTAGTAATCTGCCCTCTTGACAGTCTTGAGATGGGTTTTCAACCATAGAAATTGGTACCAAAAAATCTCAATTACATTCTAACCAAAAGAGAACAACAGGAGTATGATGCGTCAAACTTTTCAAAGTACTACATTTTCACAAATGAATCATGAATCATGAATCGGATGAAACTGTTTTTTGATTAATTGCAGATGTGCATGGACTTCAAAGCATACTTTAGTCATGCTATTCTATGAATTGCTATTTAAGTAGTGGTCTTGATATATTTAGGTAATGATCTTGATACATTTAGGTAATGATCTTGATATATTTAGGTAATGATCTTGATACATTTAGGTAATGGTCTTGATACATTTAGGTATTGGTCTTGATACATTTAGGTAATGATCTTGATATATTTAGGTATTGGTCTTGATACATTTAGGTAATGGTCTTGATATATTTAGGTAATGATCTTGATATATTTAGGTAATGATCTTGATATATTTAGGTAATGATCTTGATACATTTAGGTAATGATCTTGATATATTTAGGTATTGGTCTACTGGTGTGCATGTGTGTGTGTGTGTGTGTGTGTATGTGTGTGTGTGTGCGTGCGTGCAGGCGTGTGTGTGTGCGTGTGTGCAAGCTGGTGGACATCTGTCCGGACTTTTCCGTCTCGTGACAACCTGTGTGTTCTAAATCAGGTCACTTCTGCAGACCAATACAGGATGTAATTACTTGAGAATGTGGAAGCAGAACCATGTGAAGCCCATTGCTATCTTTGGCCAATACTGTTACCCTTGGTTGGTGTCTTTGGCCAATACTGTTACCCTTGGTTGGTGTGTTTGGCCAATACTGTTACCCTTGGTTGGTGTGTTTGGCCAATACTGTTACCCTTGGTTGGTGTGTTTGGTGGTCACTCTCTTCCCTGTCATGCTTTTCTGTTTCAGGTGTCTTCCCACTGAATGAGTCTATTTTACAGTCTGAGTACCACGGGGGATGGCTTTGTTGTGTGACTGCCTACCATGTGCCGCTGTCTGACTGACACACCACCTAGACGGCATCCGTTTGGTGGGTGAGAATGAGCTCTCTCCCTGGAAGAAGGACAAGGAGGGATGTTGACAGCTAGAGTGCAGCATTTATAAACACAATAAAAAAAAAAGAAGATAATGTCAGTCAGGGAGGGATAGTGGAATGTTGTAAACAGTCTTAATTTTGATTTATGTTATTTATTCAGGGGAACCCATTGAGACCAGGATCTAATTTACAATCCAGGCTGTATCACAACCGGCCATGATTGGGAGTCCCATAGGGCAGCGTCCAATTGTCACAGCGTCGCTCCGGTTTGGCCGGTGACTTTCCTAGTTAAATAAAGGTAAAAAATATATATATACAAAAAGAAATGAATGGTGGCCTGAGGACAACAATACAACAAATTCAAAATGTGTCACCATAGTCAAGAACTGGCAGGAAAGTTGACTGTACAATCTGCTTCCTGCTGTTTAGGGAGAGGCACAATCTATTTCTAAAAAATAAGCCTTATTTAAATCTCAGCTTCTTGACTAGCTCATCTGCATATATTTAAACGTCAAATTATTGTCAATCCAAAAGCCAGATATTTATAAGCGAGAACCTGCTTGATGAAAGAACCATCCAATGCATAAATGTGAAAGCCATCTGAAATATTTCTATGAGAATTAGAAAATAGCATAGATTTAGTCCCCCCCCCCATTCAGTACCAATTTTAAATCAACAAGGATTTAAAGAGATGCTTGTTCTAGGTCCCAAGAAACAAAGAGCTCTTCTGTTGAATCTGACAATTAATCTTGATGGTTGTACAGTCGTCTCAAATAAAACTGTGAAGGACCTCAGTGTTACTCTGGACCCTGATCTCTCTTTTGACGAACATATCAAGACTGTTTCAAGGACAGCTTTTTTTCCATTTACGTAACATTGCAAAAATCTGAAATGTTCTGTCCAAAAATGATGCAGAAAAATTAATCCATGCTTTTGTTACTTCTAGGTTAGACTACTGCAATGCTCTACTTTCCGGCTACCCGGATAAAGCACGAAATAAACTTCAGCTAGTGCTAAATACGGCTGCTAGAATCATGACTAGAACCAAAATATTTGATCATATTACTCATATTACTACATATTACAGTGCTAGCCTCCCTACACTTGCTTCCTGTTAAGGCAAGGGCTGATTTCAAGGTTTTACTGCTAACCTTGTCACGGCCGTCGTAAGAAGTGGACCAAAGCACAGCGTGGTGAGCGTACATATTCCTTTTATTAGAAATGACGCCGACAAAAACAATAAACAATACAAAACAACCGTGAAGCTTAAGGGCTATGTGCCACAAACAAAGTTAACTTCCCACACAGAAAGGAGGGAAAAGGGCTACCTAAGTATGGTTCCCAATCAGAGACAACGATAGACAGCTGTCCCTGATTGAGAACCCTACCCGGCCAAAACAAGAAATACAAAAACATAGAAAATAGAACATAGAATGCCCACCCAAATCACACCCTGACCAAACCCAAAATAGAGACATAAAAAGCTCTCTAAGGTCAGCGCGTGACAGTGCCCCCCCCCCCCAAAGGTGCGGACTCCGGCCGCAAAACCTGAACCTATGGGGGAGGGTCTGGGTGGGCATCTATCCGCGGTGGCGGCTCTGGTGCGGGACGTAGATCGCGCTCCACCTCTGGCTCACCCCACTTTGGTGGCGCCTATGGTGCGGGGACCCCCTTCGCCGACCCCAGACTGGGGACCCTCGTAGCGGGCCCCGGATTGGGGACCCTCGTAGCCGGCCCCGGACTGGGGACCCTCGTTGCGAGCCCCGGACTGGGCACCCTCGTTGCGAGCCCCGGACTGGGCACCCTCGTTGCGGGCCCCGGACTGGGCACCCTCGTTGCGGGCCCCGGACTGGGCACCCTCGTTGCGGGCCCCGGACTGGGCACCCTCGGTGCGGGCCCCGGACTGGGCACCCTCGTTGCGGGCCCCGGACTGGGGACCGTCGCTGGGGACTCCGGACTGGAGACCGTCGCTGGAGGCTCCGGACTGGGGACCGTCGCTGGGGACTCCGGACTGGAGACCGTCGCTGGAGGCTCCGGACTGGGGACCGTCGCTGGAGGCTCCGGACTGGGGACCGTCGCTGGAGGCTCCGGACTGGGGACCGTCGCTGGAGGCTCAGGACTGGGGACCGTCGCTGGAGGCTCCGGACTGGAGACCGTCGCTGGAGGCTCCGGACTGGAGACCGTCGCTGGAGGCTCCGGACTGGAGACCGTCGCTGGAAGCTCCGGACTGGGGACCTTCGCTGGAGGCTCCGGACTGGAGACCGTCGCTGGAGGCTCCGGACTGGAGACCGTCGCTGGAGGCTCCGGACTGGAGACCGTCGCTGGAAGCTCCGGACTGGGGACCTTTGCTGGAGGCTCCGGACTGGAGACCGTCGCTGGAGACTCCGGACTGGGGACCCTCACTGATGGGAGGAGACGTATAGACAGCCTGGTGCGTGGGGCTGCCACAGGGCCCACCAGGCTGGGGAGACATACAGGAGGCCTGGTCCTTAGAGGAGGCACAGGATGAACCGGGCTGTGGGGGAGCACTGGAGATCTGGTGCATAGCCATGGCACCACTCTTCTAGGCTGAATGCCCACTTTAGCCCGGCACCTCCCGAGTGCAGGCACAGGTCGAACCAGGCTGTGGGGGAGCACTGGAGATCTGGTGCTTACCATGTGCACCTCTCCATTTGGCTGCATGCCCACTTTAGCCCGGCACATGCGGGAAGCTGGAACCGGCCGCACTGGGTTCTCCTGGCGAACTGGGGATACCGTGCGTAGAGCTGGTGCAGGATAACCCGGGCCGAAGAGACACACCAACGACCAGGAGCGCTGAGCCTGCACAATCCCTCCTGGCTGAATGCCAACTCTAGCACGGCAACTGCGGGGAGCTTGCAGAGAGCGCACCGGGCTATGAGAGCGCACTGGAGACACACGGCATAGAGCCGCATAACCTGGTGCCTGACTAGTCACTCTCTCCCCACGGTAAGCACGGGGAGTTGGCTCAGGTCTATAACCTGACTCCGCCAATCTCCCCGTGTGCCGCCCCCAATTTTTTGGGGGGGGCTGCCTCTCGTACCTGCTTTGCTGACTTACCTCCTCATATCGCCGCCGCTCTGCTTTCGCTGCCTCCAGTTCCTCCCTTGGACGGCGATACTCCCCAGCCAGCCTCCAGGGTCCCTTAGCGTCCAGGATCTCCTCCCATGTCCAGGAGTCCCTTTCACCACGCTGCTTGGTCCTTTGGTGGTGGGAAGTTCTGTCACGGCCGTCGTAAGAAGTGGACCAAAGCGCAGCGTTGTGAGCATACATATTCCTTTTATTAGAAATGACGCCGACAAAAATCAAATCAAATCAATTTTATTTATATAGCCCTTCTTACATCAGCTGATATCTCAAAGTGCTGTACAGAAACCCAGCCTAAAACCCCAAACAGCAAGCAATGCAGGTGTAGAAGCACGGTGGCTAGGAAAAACTCCCTAGAAAGGCCAAAACCTAGGAAGAAACCTAGAGAGGAACCAGGCTATGAGGGGTGGCCAGTCCTCTTCTGGCTGTGCCGGGTGGAGATTATAACAGAACATGGCCAAGATGTTCAAATGTTCATAAATGACCAGCATGGTCAAATAATAACAATCACAGTAGTTGTCGAGGGTGCAGCAAGTCAGTACCTCAGGAGTAAATGTCAGTTGGCTTTTCATAGCCGATCATTAAGGGTATCTCTACCGCTCCTGCGGAGTTGAAAACAGCAGGTCTGGGACAGGTAGCACGTCCGGTGAACCGGTCAGGGTTCCATAGCCGCAGGCAGAACAGTTGAAACTGGAGCAGCAACACGGCCAGGTGGACTGGGGACAGCAAGGAGTCATCATGCCAGGTAGTCCTGAGGCATGGTCCTAGGGCTCAGGTCCTCCGAGAGAGAGAAAGAAAGAGAGAAAGAGAGAATTAGAGAGAGCATACTTAAATTCACACAGGCCACCGGATAAGACAGGAGAAGTACTCCAGATATAACAAACTGACCCTAGCCCCCCGACACATAAACTACTGCAGCATAAATACTGGAGGCTGAGACAGGAGGGGTCAGGAGACATTGTGGCCCCATCCGATGATATCCCTGGACAGATAGTTCCCAAACCACTTGCAAGACACCGGGTCAAGGCACATTTCAGGCAACCTTTCAGTGAGTAGGGGATGGTCGACATGGCGTACATGAGTGCACGAGTGTGATCAGAAACTTCTCCATGTGTTGCTCATCTCTCCCCAGTGAAGTTTTTTTAGGCCTACACTGCATGAGATACACGCTGTTAGAGGAGCCACCTGTTAGAGGAGCCAGCTGGTAGAGGAGCCAGCTGGTAGAGGAGCCAGCTGGTAGAGGAGCCAGCTGTTAGAGGAGCCACCTGTTAGAGGAGCCAGCTGGTAGAGGAGCCAGCTGGTAGAGGAGCCAGCTGGTAGAGGAGCCAGCTGTTAGAGGAGCCACCTGTTAGAGGAGCCAGCTGGTAGAGGAGCCAGCTAGTAGAGGAGCCAGCTGTTAGAGGAGCCACCTGTTAGAGGAGCCAGCTGGTAGAGGAGCCAGCTAGTAGAGGAGCCAGCTGGTAGAGGAGCCAGCTGGTAGAGGAGCCAGCTGGAGAGGAGCCAGCTGGTAGAGGAGCCAGCTGGTAGAGGAGCCAGCTGGAGAGGAGCCAGCTGGAAGAGGAGCCAGCTGGTAGAGGAGCCAGCTGTTAGAGGAGCCTGCTGTTAGAGGAGCCAGCTGGTAGAGGGGCCAGCTGGTAGAGGAGCCAGCTGGTAGAGGAGCCATCTGGAGAGGAGCCAGCTGTTAGAGGAGCCAGCTGGTAGAGGAGCCAGCTGGAGAGGAGCCAGCTGGTAGAGGAGCCAGCTGGTAGAGGAGCCAGCTGGAGAGGAGCCAGCTGGAAGAGGAGCCAGCTGGTAGAGGAGCCAGCTGTTAGAGGAGCCTGCTGTTAGAGGAGCACACTGAGCTCTGTCTGTGTTGCTCTGCCAGGTACCCTGCCTACAGCTGGTAGAGGAGCCCACTGAGCTCTGTGTTGCTCTGCCTACAGTCTACAGCAGGGGTCTCTAACAAGTTGATCGGAGCTACCAGCTGGAAGAGGAGCCAGCTGGTAGAGGAGCCAGCTGTTAGAGGAGCCTGCTGTTAGAGGAGCACACTGAGCTCTGTCTGTGTTGCTCTGCCAGGTACCCTGCCTACAGCTGGTAGAGGAGCCCACTGAGCTCTGTGTTGCTCTGCCTACAGTCTACAGCAGGGGTCTCTAACAAGTTGATCGGAGCTACCAGTAGCTTGCAGACCACTTATGACGAGCTCGCCAAACAATTCCGAAAGTACATGCAATTTTTCATGTGTTCCAT
The DNA here is from genome assembly GCF_045679555.1 of Salvelinus alpinus. Classification (NCBI taxonomy): domain Eukaryota; kingdom Metazoa; phylum Chordata; class Actinopteri; order Salmoniformes; family Salmonidae; genus Salvelinus; species Salvelinus alpinus. The sequence continues at coordinate 33,814,951 of NC_092113.1, forward strand.
CGCAAACTGTCATAAACAAATCTCACAAGTGTCAGACACCACAAGCTCCCAGCTACTATCTAACCAACGCCACATTGACATTATCCCACCCCAATATTGCCCCTTTCTGTCTGTGTGGTGAGCGTGTTTGTCTATCACTCCGTGAGTAGCCAGTTGATGTGATAACCGTCTTGTGGGTTGACAGAACTACTTTCCCCAAAACCTTCTCAGTTAAATTTTAACTGCAAAGTAGGCTTAACTGGCAGAAGTATATCATGAGTAAGTATATAATTTGTATCTATTATTTGTTATTTGCAAACTTTGCCATGAAATGAGCAGCAGCAGTAGAGAATCATCGCTAGACCGGCACATGAGAAGGCACTTTCCTCACTCGCTGGACTCGCAATTAAAGGGCCAGATGCACAATTAAAGGGGAATTACACAGACCGCTCCCATGCAATCAGTAGGTGCATAATGCAATCTGGAAGGGTTTAGTGTTTTACAATCTCTGTCTCTGTTATTGCCTGAACCACCATGATCCCTGTCATGCCCATCAATTTCCACTGAAAACCCATCTTCCTGATGAACATGTGGAAGAGGGGTCTGGTTGGGGTGGGGCACCAGTCCACAAGACACACACAGAGGGTTGCTTGATGCATGGAAGCTGAGCTGAGTAATATTATATCACCAGCTCTTAACTCTTACCGCGGTAACGAGCAGTAAAGAATACAGCTAGCACAGTCACAGACCCAGAGCCCGAAACAACAGCCAACATCTCAAAACCTGTCACAGTCCCATTAGCTGCGGAGCATCAATTAACGAGAGCAGCCACCATTTCCTTCATTTCAAGTGGACACAGACTTCAGGTACGTGCCTTCCTGAGTCGTTACGGCATTATGCCCGGGGCGCAGGGGTCTTGGACACGTTGGTTGGGTAATTTAACGTTTCACAACACCTGATGGACCAGCTAGCACTAAGATAAACAAAATGAAGAGATAGGATAGCCTGCAGGTAGATGGGTAGAAGACTAGAGGGAGAAGGGACACCTGCAGAGGAGAGGAAATGATGAGAGGAGGGGAGCTGGGCTTGCAGTTAGATGAGTAGAAGACTAGAGAGAGACTAACTTTGACAAACTTTTCTAGCTAATGGCAACATTACCATCTGTTAAAAGTACATTTGACAACATCATACCCACTGGGCCCATCATGTCATCTTAATGTGGAAATGTGGGTAATTTTAGGTTGAGACGTTGATCAAATCAGATTCCAACCTTTATTCACCCACTCAAAAAGACAGAAGTTTGTTGAATTCCCAGTGTGTTATGCTTCAACCATCTAAACACACAACCAAACAATGGAAAAACAATGTCTGATTTCTGGTATAGTTGTCATCTAAATGTGTTATCACTGCACTTTCAACCATTTAAAAGCAGAACAAAGTTAAAATGGGAATACAATGTCAGATATTTTGTATTTAGACAACTTAATGTGTTATCACAGTACTTCATATTAATAGCACAACCAAATTAACTGGATTGTAGTTCAGATCACATTTAAATTGCAGAGTGCAAGTGATCATATTTTACATTACTCATCTCATATATATATACTGTACATTATACCATCTATTGCATCTTGCCTATGCTGCTCGGCCATCGCTCATCCATATATTTATATGTACATATTCTTATTCACCCCTTTAGATTTGTGTGGATTAGGTAGTTGTTGGGAAATTGTTAGATTTCTTGTTAGATATTATTTTTGATTTAGTTGGAGATGGGAATCAACATATGTGTTAATTAACTTGTCGACAAGTTAATAGGCTATTTACTCTATTGCAAAAGTGATGTTGAATTGTGTTTGGTTGTCAACGCAACCAAATATCCACTTTAGAAGGAGATATTTTGTGCCACTGACTTAGTCTAACTTTTGATTGGCTCTGTTAATAAACCTACCCTTTTGATTGGCTCTGTTAATAAACCTACCCGTTTGATTGGCTCTGTTAATAAACCTACCCTTTTGAATGACTTTGATAGCAACCATGAATCTTTTTAGTTATTAAGAGATCTCTCAATAACTATCTCATAATTGCACATTGATAGTCAGTAACAAATATCAAAGCTAAGCAGGTCTATCAAAATGCTATCATATGCAATTATACTGTTTATAAAATGGTCATACATATATATTTTTTTATACAGACTAGCTACAAAAAAAGTGAAAATTGACAAATAATCCAATGGATTATGTAAATAGTGGAGGTGCAAAAAACATACGTTTGCTATTTTAACTTGCTCCGTGGCATAGACGGCCAAGTGGACACAAGGCTGTTTATGTCACGGCATTCAAGAGAAGAAGATGAGGACCAAGGTGCAGCGTTGTGCGTGTTCATATTTAATTTAATAGCAACCGAACACTAAATACGAAAATGACAAAAAGAATAACCGAAACAGTTCTGTCTGGTACAGATACGAAACAAAAAACAACTACCCACAAACACTGGTTGGAACAGGCTACCTAGGTATGGCTCCCAATCAGAGACAACGATAGACAGCTGCCTCTGATTGGGAACCACACCAGGCCAAACACATAGAAACACAACAACATAGAAAAAAGAACATAGACTGCCCACCCTAGTCACACCCTGGCCTAACCAAAATAGAGAATAAAAAGCCTCTCTATAGCAGGGTGTGACAGTTTAGCTCATCTCAGTTGCGAAGCGGACTAACTTTGCAGCTGTTTCTGATTAATAAACAATGTCATGATGGTGGGTGGTAAAATTAAAATTAAACCCAGCCCTGAAATGAAATGTAGGCTGAAAATAATTTGTATATCATATCATAGGAAAGGGCACCGCATTCACATGGATTTGCACAAAGTGGGCAGTTCGGATTTTTCACTTCATGCCCAAATATATCATACTGTACTTTGACTAAAACGAGGGCTTATTGACTTAAATCATTGTGCAAAATCATGGGTTAGATAACCAGCTACATTTACTATCTATTTCAGTACACCCAGTAAATCAACTGTGTGTGTGTGTGTGTGTGTGCAGGGTTGGGGAGTAACTGAAAAAAAACTGTAACCGTAATCAGTGAAGTTACCAGCAAAAATATTGTAATCAGATACTTTTGAAAAACTAGATGATTACTTCTTGGATTACAAAACTATTTTCTTAATGACATTCAACCCTGTGTGTGTATATGTGTGTGTGTGCTTGCATGCATACGTTTGTGCGTGCGTGTCTGCCTACGAATGTGTGTTACTTTATTTATGTATTCCCAGTACAGTTTGTTTCTCTGCTGGTGTTCAGGAAGGGATGACATCTTGCTGATTGTGATTGGTTGCTGTCCCTGTCAGCCGTCATGCACTACATTACCAAAAGTATGTGGACACCTGCTTGTCGAACGTATCATTCCAAAATCATGGGCATTAATATGGAGTTGGTCCCCCCTTTGCTGCTATAACAGCCTCCACTCTTCTGGGAAGGCTTTCCACTAGATGTTGGAACATTGCTGCGGGGACTTGCTTCCATTCAGCCATAATAGCATTAGTGAGGTCAGGCAGTGATGTTGGGCGATTAGGCCTGGTTTGCAGTCGGCATTCCAATTCATCCCAAAGGAGTTCAGTGGAGTTGAGGTCAGGGCTCTATGCAAGCCAGTCAAGTTCTTCCACACTGATCTCAACAAACCATTTCTGTATGGACCTCGCTTTGTCCACAGGGGCATTGTCATGCTGAAACAGGAAAGGGCCTGCCCCAAACTGTTGCAACAAAGTTGAAAGCACAGAATTGTCTAGAATGTCATTGTATGCTGTATCGTTAAGATTTCCCTTCACTGGAACTAAGGGGCCTAGCCTGAACCACCAAACTTTACAGTTGACACTATGCATTCTGGCAGGTAGCGTGCTCCTGGCTTCCGCCTAACCCAGATTCATCCATCGAACTGCCAAATGGCGAAGCGTTATTCATCACTTCAGAGAACGCGTTTCCACTGCTCCAGCCAACACTTGGCATTGCACATGGTGATCTTAGGCTTGTGTGCGGCTGCTCGGCCATGTAAAGCTCCCGATGCTGATGTTGTTTCCAGAGACAGTTTGGAAGTCGGTTGTGAGTGTTATAACCGAGGACAGATCATTTTTACGCGCTACACGCTTCAGCACTTGGCGATCACGTTCTGTGAGCTTGTGTGGCCTACCACTTAGCGTCTGAGCTGTTGTTGCACCTAGACATTTCCACTTTACAATAACAGCACTTACAGTTGACCGGGGCATCTCTAGCAGGGCAGAAATTTGACGAACTGACTTTTTGGAAAGGTGGCATCCTATGACGGTGCCACGTTGAAAGTCACTGAGCTCTTCAGTTAGGCCATTCTACTGCCAATGTTTGTCTATAGAGATTACATGGCAGTGTGCTGGACTTTATACGCCTATCAGCAACGGGTGTGGCTGAAATATCCAAATCCACTAATTTGAAGCGGTGTCCACATACTTTTGTATATATAGTGTATATGTGTAGAGAAGACAGAGAGAGGGAACAGGACACATAACAACGCCCACACACAATACAGCACACTGAATGATGACCCAAGGTTCTCCTAAGAGCCCCTCCCGGCACACACAAACACAAACACATAAAGATGCCCACACACACACACTACAACGCATCAGATTGATCACTTTTTCTCAAAGCCTTTCCTCTTTCCTCTGATGACAGCTGACATCTATAGCAGACAGCTTCTTCCTTCTTCTGTTGATTGGATTACTGTTCATAACACACAGATGTCATACTGCCATGATAAGAACATATGGCAAACAGTCTTTCATAAGATATAGCACCGCAATTTACTCATTCGTTGTGCAACAAATGTGGTTACATGTTTTAGGTGTGGGAGGTTTTCAAATATGTAGGATGAATGTAAACCACCTACTCGTTCTCCATATGGTTTCATCTTTAAAGCGGCAATCAGAAGTTGAAACAATAAGAACACGTTCTCCCCACTCATGTTTCAGTAAAAGCTGAGGATTGCCACTGGTGAAATGCAACCACTCGAATTCATAGACAGAACTATGGATGCAAAGATGTCTCCCCTACATCATGAAAATACAGTTGCTGTGCAGATCAGGGTTCACATGGTCGTTGTTGTTGGACCATCTGGCACGCCAGGGAGGCTCAGTCAAAACCCTAGCTAATGTATTTGAATGAAATCCAGGTCTGTTGCTATGTCTGGGCCAGCAGCTGCACAGACCTGTAGTAGGTGCTTAAGGTGCCATAGGTCTAGGTAGAGTCAGAGTGGGTAGATAGATATGAGCTGATAAGATCCTGATGGTTTCTTAATCACCACAAATGAGTGTTCACCTTTTATCTCTGAATGTCAGTGCCCATGTTGCTACGGTTACCTCTAACAGAATAAAACCTTAAGCACCTGAATCCTTTGGCTCTACAGTTCTGTATGGAGAAATGATGATCTTAAAAATACATGAGCCTTATAGGTCATTGCATTTTACATCAAAGTCAACAAGGGCTGGCTGAGGCGGGTCGAGGGGGAAACAAGAGGTTGGAAGAGATACATGCTATTTGACAGGGAGACAGTCTGTATGAGAGAGAGAGAGATAATGAGAGAGGTTGTCACGACACCAGCGCTGTTGAATGACAGCATAATTTGTCTCTGTGTGCGTCCTGAAAATGTCAGATCATCAACATCACAACATAATTAAAAGTGGCGTCCTATCTAACTAACGTCTGACTGACCAGACCAGCAGCCTTTCTGTCACTTCACTTGCTTCCTGTAATCCCCAGGGCTTTGTGGCACCTATTGATGTATTGATAGATTTAAATAGAAACCAATGCATGGGTTTCCTTCAACACCAAACGTCAACAAGGAAGGGAGGGAGGACACCTACTGTGAGTCACTGTCGTTAGGGATAATCATGTCCACAGGGCAGATGAGGGTCCACCGATTAACTGCATATCTGAACATCTAATGATACTGTAGACTGAGCTAAAGGAGGGAGGAGATCATCATAGAAGAAGGCATATGAGAGTCAATAAGATATATTCTTCTCTGGTCCTTCTCCACTCAACCCACTGGTCTCTTGGTCTGAGGGTGAATAGGTTGCACCGCTTATCTAGACGTAATGATGTCTGTAGTGGGCTAACTGAGTTTAGAAACACAGAGGGAGGGTCAAATTGATAAAGAGATGGTTGTAGAATGAGGGATATGGTATTCATTAAGATGTAGTTTACTCAACACACTGGTCTCATGGCCATAGCTCCACTTCTGCATGATACTGTGTACGGCTTACTGAGTTTAGAAACCCAAAAGGGAGGGTCACTATGATAAACAGATGATCTGTAACGGGTGTCGTCCTCCTCTTCCTCGGACGAGGAGAGGAGAGAAGGATCGGTAGACCAATGCGCAGCGAGGTGTGATGACATAATACATTTATTGAACAAAACGAACACTGACACGAACTATACTTTAGAAATGATACAAAATAACAAACGGACAACATAGACGAAACCTGAACATGGAACTTACATAACGACAGGAAGAACACACGAGCAGGAAACAGACTACATCAAAACGAAATACAACCGAAACAATCCCGTGTGGTGCGCAGACACAAACACAGGAGACAATCACCCACAAACAAACAGTGTGAACAGCCAGCCTATATATGGTTCCCAATTAGAGGAAAACGTAAACCACCTGTCTCTGATTGAGAACCATATAAGGCTGATTAACAGTGATCTAAACACAAAACATACAATGCCCACCCCAACTCACGCCCTGACCAACTAAACATATACAAAAATAACATAAAATAGGTCAGGAACGTGACATAACCCCCCCCTCAAGGTGCGTACTCCGAACGCACCACCAAAAAGTCTAGGGGAGGGTCTGGGTGGGCATCTGACCACGGTGGTGGCTTAGGCTCCGGGCGTGGTTCCCACCCCACCATAATTAATCCCCGCTTCTGTAGCCTCCCCACTATGACCACCCTCCAAATAACCCCACCTAAATTAAGGGGCATCACCAGGATAAGGAGCAGCACCGGAATGAGGGGCAACACCGGAATGAGGGGCAACACCAGAATGAGGGGCAACACCAGAATGAGGGGCAACACCAGAATGACTGGCGGATCCTGGCTGGCTGGCTCTGGACGCTCTTGGCTGGTTGACGGCTCTGGACGGTCATTGCTGGCTGACGGCTCTGGACGGTCATGGCTGGCTGACGGCTCTGGACGGTCATGGCTGGCTGACGGCTCTGGACGGTCATGGCTGGCTGACGGCTCTGGACGGTCATGGCTCGCTGACGGCTCTGGACGGTCATGGCTCGCTGACGGCTCTGGACGGTCATGGCTCGCTGACGGCTCTGGACGGTCATGGCTCGCTGACGGCTCTGGACGGTCATGGCTCGCTGAAGGCTCTGGCTGATCCGGTCTGGCGGAAGGCTCTGGCTGATCCGGTCTGGCGGAAGGCTCTGGCTGATCCGGTCTGGCGGAAGGCTCTGGCTGATCCGGTCTGGCGGAAGGCTCTGGCTGATCCGGTCTGGCGGAAGGCTCTGGCTGATCCGGTCTGGCGGAAGGCTCTGGCTGATCCGGTCTGGCGGAAGGCTCTAGCGGCTCCTGTCTGGCGGACGGCTCTAGCGGCTCCTGTCTGGCGGACGGCTCTGTAGGCTCATGGCAGACGGGCGGCTTTGCAGGCTCATGGCAGACGGGCGGCTTTGCAGGCTCATGGCAGACGGACAGTTCAGACGGCGTATGGCAGACGGGCAGTTCAGGCGCCGCTGGGCAGACGGGCAGTTCAGGCGCCGCTGGGCAGACGGGCAGTTCAGGCGCCGCTGGGCAGACGGGCAGTTCAGGCGCCGCTGGGCAGACGGGCAGTTCAGGCGCCGCTGGGCAGACGGGCAGTTCAGGCGCCGCTGGGCAGACGGCAGACTCTGGCCGGCTGAGACGCACTATAGGCCTGGTGCGTGGTACCGGAACTGGAGGTACCGGGCTAAGGACACGCACCTTCAGGCTAGTACGGGGAACAACAACAGGGCACACTGGACTCTCGTGGCGCACTCTAGGCCTGGTGCGTGGTACCGGCACTGGTGGCACCGGGCTGAGGGCACGCACATCAGGATTAGTACGGGGAGAAGAAACAGTGTGTACAGGGCTCTGGAGACGCACAGGTGGCTTAGTGCGTGGTGCCGGAACTGGAGGCACTGGGCTGGAGACACGCACCATAGGCAGAGTGCGTGGAGGAGGAACAGGGCTCTGAAAACGCACTGGAAGCCTGGTGCGTGGTGTAGGCACTGTTGGTACTAGGCTGGGGCGGGGAGGTGGCACCGGAAATACCGGACCGTGCAGGCGTACTGGCTCTCTTGAGCATTGAGCCTGCCCAACCTTACCTGGTTGAATGCTCCCGGTCGCCCGACCAGTGCGGGGAGGTGGAATAACCCGCACCGGGCTATGTAGGCGAACCGGGGAAACCATGCGTAAGGCAGGTGCCATGTATGCCGGCCCGAGGAGACGCACTGGAGACCAGACGCGTTGAGCCGGCCTCATGACACCTGACTCAATGCCCAATCTAGCCCTACCAGTGCGGGGAGGTGGAATAACCCGCACCGGGCTATGCACACGTACAGGAGACACCGTGCGCTCTACTGCGTAACACGGTGTCTGCCCGTACTTCCGCTCTCCACGGTTAGCCTGAGAAGTGGGCGCAGGTCTCCTACCTGCCCTTGGCCCACTACCTCTTAGCTCCCCCCCAATAAATTTTTGGGTAGTACTCACGGGCTTTTCAGGCTTCCAGCCACGTCTCCTTGCTGCCTCCTCATACCACCGCTGTTGGGCTCTCGCTGCCTCCATCTCCTCACGAGCGCGGCGATATTCCCCAATGTGCGCCCAGTGTCCTTTTCCTTCCAAGATCTGTTCCCAAGTCCACGAGTCCTGATTGCTCTGTTGAGCTCTCCCCCGCCGCTTGGTCCTAGGTTGGTGGGTGATTCTGTAACGGGTGTCGTCCTCCTCTTCCTCGGACGAGGAGAGGAGAGAAGGATCGGTAGACCAATGCGCAGCGAGGTGTGATGACATAATACATTTATTGAACAAAACGAACACTGACACGAACTATACTTTAGAAATGATACAAAATAACAAACGGACAACATAGACGAAACCTGAACATGGAACTTACATAACGACAGGAAGAACACACGAGCAGGAAACAGACTACATCAAAACGAAATACAACCGAAACAATCCCGTGTGGTGCGCAGACACAAACACAGGAGACAATCACCCACAAACAAACAGTGTGAACAGCCAGCCTATATATGGTTCCCAATCAGAGGAAAACGTAAACCACCTGTCTCTGATTGAAACCATATAAGGCTGATTAACAGTGATCTAAACACAAAACATACAATGCCCACCCCAACTCACGCCCTGACCAACTAAACATATACAAAAATAACATAAAATAGGTCAGGAACGTGACATGATCAGACGTTGACGGATATGAGATTCATTAAGATTCAAATCTTAATGAGAAGGTCATGTAGATGAAGAGATGATATTCGGATGTAATATACTGGGGTCCATCACCACTCAACACATTGGTCTCAACATTATACTAAAGTCAGACAGCAGCAGCAGTAGTTCATATGGGAGAATTGTCTCTCAAGGACATGGTGTGTAATGGGCTGGTATTTATTTACCATATGTACAGTACCAGTCAAAAGTTTGGGCACACCTACTCATTCAAGGGTTTTTCTTTATTTTTACTATTGTAGAATAATAGTGAAGACATCAAAACTATGAAATAACACATGGAATCATGTAGTAACCAAAAAAGTGTTAAACAAATCAAAATATATTTCAAAGTTTAGATTCTTCAAAGTAGCCACCCTTTGCCTTGATGACAGCTTTGCACACTCTTAGCATTTTCTTAACCAGCTTCATGAGGAATGCTTTGCACTCAAATGACAGGTCAAGGACAGGCAGAGGTCAATAATCCAGAGCAGAGTCCGAAAAGAACGGTAGGCTCAGGGTCAGGACAGGCAGAATGGTCAAAACTAGAAAACAGGAACTAGAGAAAGACAAGAGCATGTGAAAAAACGCTTGTCCCAACAGTGGCCGCACGTACATATCCCAACCAGAAGCCATAGATTACAGGCAACATCCGCATCGAGCTAAAGGCTAGAGCTGTCGCTTTCAAGACGCGGGACACTGATCCAGATGCTTTTAACAAATCCCGCTATGCCCTCAAACGAACCATCAAACATGCAAAGCATCAATACAGGACTAAGATTGAAAACTATTATGGACTACAAAGGGAAACCCAAATGCGACCTGCCCAGTGACGCTAGCCTACCAGATGAGCTAAATGCCTTTTATGCTCAATTCGAGGCAAGAAACACTGAAGCATGCACGAGAACACCAGCTGTTCTGGACAACTGTGTGATAATATTCTCGGTAGCCGATGTGAGCAAGACCTTTAAAGAGGTCAACATTCACAAAGCTGCTGGGCCAGAAGGATTACCAGGACATGTACTCAAAGCATGCGCGACCAACTGGCAAGTGTCTTCACTGACATTTTCAACCACTCCCTGACCGAGTCTAATACCTACATGTTTTAATTAAACCACCATAGTCCCCGTGCCCGAGGAAGTGAAGGTAACCTGCCTAAATGATTACCTCCCCGTAGCACTCACGTCAGTAGCCATGAAGTGCTTTGAAAGGCTGGTCATGGCTCACATCAATATCATCCTCCCGAATACCCTAGATCCACTCCAATTCGCATACCACCCCAACAGATCCACAGATGACGCAACCTCAATAGCACTCCACACTGCACTTTCCCACCTGGACAAAAGGAACACCTATGTGAGAATGCTGTTAATTGACTACAGCTCAGCGTTCAACACCATAGTGCCCACGAAGCTCATCACTAAGATAAGGACCGTGGGACTAAACACCACCCTCTGCAACTGGATCTTGGATTTCCTGACGGGCCACCCACAGGTGTTAAGGGTAGGCAACAACACTTCTGCCACGCTGATCCTCAACACTGGGGCCCCTCAGGGGTGTGTACTTAGTCCCCTCATGAACTCCCTGTTCACCACCCACGACTGCGTGGCCAAACACGACTCCAACACCATCATTAAGTTTGCTGATGACACAACAGTGGTAGGCCTGATCATCGACAACGATGAGACAGCCTATAGGGAGGAGGTCAGGGACCTGACCGTGTGGTGCCAGGACAACAAACTCTCCCTCAACGTGATCAAGACAAAGGAGCTGATCGTGGACCACAGGAAAGGTGGGCCGAACAGGCCCCCATTAACATCGACGGGCTGTCATGGAGTGAACTATCATGATCCAAACACACCAAGACAGTCGTATAGAGGGTATGACAAAACCTTTTCCCTCTCAGGAGACTGAAAATATTTGGCATGGGTCCCCAGATCCTCAAAAAGTTATACAGCTGCACCGTCGAGAGCATCCTGACTGGTTGCATCACCTCCTGGTATGGCAAATGCTCGGCATCTGACCATAAGACGCTACAAAGGGTAGTGCGTATGGCCCAATATATCACTGTGGCCAAGCTTCCTGCCATCCAAGACCTATATAATAGGCGGTGTCAGAGGAAAGCCCCAAAAATTGTCAGAGACTCCAGTCACCCAAGTCATAGACTGTTTTCTCTGCTACCTCACGGCAAGCGGTACCGGATCGCCAAGTCTAGTACCAAAAGGCTCCTTAACAGCTTCTACCCCCAAGACATTAGACTGCTGAACAAATAATCAAATGGCCACCGGACTATTTTCTTTGACCCCCCCCCCCCTCCGCCCATTTGTTTTGTACACTGCTGCTACTCACTGTTTATTATCTATGCATAGTCACTTCACCCCTACCTACAGTGGCAAGAAAAAGTATTTGAAACCTTTGGAATTATCTGGATTTCTGCAAAAATGTGTCATAGATGAAGATCAAATCATATTTTAAGTCACAACAATAGACAGTGTTCTTAAACAAATCACTTTTTTTTTGTCTATATTGAATACATAATTTAAACATTCACTGTGTAGGTTGGAAAAGGTATGTGAACCCCTAGGCTAATGACTTCTCCAAAAGCTAATTGGAGTCAGGAGTCAGCTAACCTGGAGTCCAATCAATGAGACGAGATTGGTTAGAGCTGCCCAGCCCTATAGAAAACACTCACAAAATGTGAGTTTGCTATTCACAAGAAGCATTGCCTGATGTGAGCCATGCCTTGAACAAAAGAGATCTCAGAAGACCTAAGATTAGGAATTGTTGACTTGCATAAAGCTGGAATGGGTTACAAAAGTATCTCTAAAAGTCTTGGTGTTCATTAGTCCACGGTAAGATAAATTGTCTATAAATGGAGAAAGTTCAGTACTGTTGCTCCTCTCCCTAGGAGTGGGCATAAGGGAAAGATGACTGCAAGAGCACAGCGCAGAATGCTCAATGAGGTTAAGAAGAATCCCAGAGTGTCAGCTAAAGACTTACAGAAATCTCTGTTACGTACGCCTCTAGGAAGAGGGAACGCAACACCCTGCTACAACTCAACTCCCTGTGAAGTGAAAGAGGTATGGGATTGTAGGTGCGAGTAAGAATGACAAAAGGCAGAGAATTTAACGTTTACTGGGAATTTATTGCTTCCTTCACACGGTAAATCTGGGGAAAAGGGGCTGAACGGAACCAAAGCAAAGAAAGTAAATGTCAAAGCCCCCTCCGCCTACTCACTACGTACCTAACTTAGCACCCCCTGGTGCGCTAACCAAAATACAGGGGATGTTCCGCCCAGGTCTTACCTAGTGTGTATAGACAGTAAATACTACGGGTTATGTATGCCCGCAGGCCTCTTGCCTAAGCACTCCCTAGGTGCCTTCCTGTCCCCCCCTGGGAACAAATGAAACAGAATAATACAAACAATTTCTATAATCAAAACAGTCCTTTGGACATAAACATACCTCTGCAGGACCGACTACAAAGTTCTTCACAAAAAGAAACTAACACAGGACATCAAAGATCATCTCTCTCTCTCTCTCTCTCTCTCTCTCTCTCTCTCTCTCTCTCTCTCTCTCTCTCTCTCTCTCTCTCTCTCTCTCTCTCTCTCTCCAAGGGTTCACATACTTTTCCCACCCTGCGTTGTGAATGTTTACACAGTGTGTTCAATAAAGGCATGAACATGTATAATTGTTTGTGTGTTATTAGTTTAAGCAGACTTTGTTTGTCTATTGTTGTGACTTAGATGAAGATCAAATTTTGTTGGCAATTTATTCAGAAATCCAGGTAATTCCAAAGAATTCATGTACTTTTTCTTGCCACTGTACATGTACAAATGACCTCGACTAACCTGTACCCCTGCACATTGACCCGGTATCCCCTGTAAATAGCGTCATTATTGTTATTTTGTGATACTTTTTATAATTAATTTACTTTCGTTTATTTGGAAAATATTTTCCTAACCAACAGTGCAGTTCAAGAAGAGTTAAGGGCTTGTAAGTAAGCATTTCACGGTAAGGTCTACACTTGTTGTATTCCACGCATTTGACAAATAAAATTTGATTTGATTTGCTCGTGTTTCTTGGCCCAAGCAAGTCTCTTCTTCTTATTGGTGTCCTTTCGTAGTGGTTTCTTTGCAGCAATTTGACCATGAAGGCCTGATTCATGCAGTCACCTCTGAACATTTGATGTTGAGATGTGTCTGTTATTTTAACTCTGTGGAGCATTTATTTGGGCTGCAATCTGAGGTGCAGTTAACTCAACAAACGTATCCTCTGCAGCTGAGGTAACTCTGGGTCTTCCTTTCCTGCGGCGGTCCTCATGAGAGCCAGTTTCATCATAGCGCTTGATGGTTTTTGCGACTGCACTTGAGAAAAGTTATTGACATTTTCCGGATTGACTGACCTTCATGTCTTAAAGTAATGATGAACTGTCGTTTCTCTTTGCTTATTTGAGCTGTTCTTGACATAATATGGACTTGGTCTTTTACCAAATAGGGCAGTCTTCTGTATACCACCTCTACCTTGTCACAACACAACTGATTGGCTCAAACGCATTAAGTAGGAAATAAATTCTACAAATCAACTTTTAACAAGGCACACCTGTTAATTGAAATGCAGTCCAGGTGACTACCTCATGAAGCTGGTTGACAGAATGCCAAGCATGTGCAAAGCTGTCAAGGCAAAGGGTGGCTTCTTTGAAGAATCTAAAATATAAATATATTTTGATTTGTTTAACACTTTTTTGCTTACTACATGATTCCATTTGAGTTATTTCATAGTTTTGATGTCTTCACTATTATTCTACAATGTAGAAAATATAAAAAATAAAGAAAAACCGTTGAATGAACAGGTGTGTCCAAACTTTTGACTGCTACTGTATATGACCCTACATCTACACTGATTAATGATACACATCTGTGGATCTAAATACACCATACAATCTTCACATTTCCACTAGATGAAAAACACCATACAATCTTCACATTTCCACTAGATGAAAAACACCATACAATCTTTACATTTCCACTAGATGAAAAACACCATACAATCTTCACATTTCCACTAGATGAAAAACACCATACAATCTTCACATTTCCACTAGATGAAAAACACCATACAATCTTCACATTTCCACTCGATGAAATACACCATACAATCTTCACATTTCCACTAGATGAAATACACCATACCATCTTTACATTTCCACCAGATGAAAAACATTGTAAAATCTTTACATGCTGCATGCCACCATACAGTACTGGTCTTCCCATCCCATAACAGCTATTCAATCTCAAGGTTATGCTGTCATAACTAGATGATTCAATGAATGTTACATGTCCACATTGACCTTTTATATTGAAGTCTTTCAAACTGTCTAAGTCAGTGGGCTGCTGATCAGTAGGTATTTAATTGGATCTAGTGATGCTCTGACCTGCATTGAGACATGTGTTAATTGGTCTGTATGCTGTGTTTCTCCCACTCCTTCCTCCAGCAGTAGGTCTGGGCTGACCACTCTTCTGCATCATATCCTAAAGCTAGGACCTTTTTCCTCTGTCTCTGCTGCTATGCCACACACACACGCACGCACACAAGTGGAGTCTTGTGTAGTGCAGGCTGGTGAGTGGCGCTATAGGAGGATGGGCTCATTGTAATGACTGGAATGGAATGTGGTTTCCATATGTTTGATACAGTTCCAGTGAATCCATCCCAGCCATTGCAATGAGCCCATCCTCCTATAGCTCCTCCCACCAGCCTCAACTGCTGCACACCAGGCGTACACACACATAGAACACATATTGTATCTCTTTGCCTTTACAGCTGTAGGCAGTTTGTCCTCAACATCAGCCGTGTATTACACATATTGGCGACTGACTGCATGTCGTTTAGCGTCTCAACGGATGAGCGTAGTAGTACCTGCCGACAGACATAGTAACATGAAGAACCTGTATAAATATTGTATGAATCAGCCCTGGATTCATTCTTTCATGACTACCTTG
This sequence comes from Salvelinus alpinus, assembly GCF_045679555.1. Classification (NCBI taxonomy): domain Eukaryota; kingdom Metazoa; phylum Chordata; class Actinopteri; order Salmoniformes; family Salmonidae; genus Salvelinus; species Salvelinus alpinus. The sequence continues at coordinate 33,830,446 of NC_092113.1, forward strand.
AAGAAATACAACTTTGTGTGTTGTGAATGTCTTACTCTGACTCTGACCATTAGAGTAGGAGACAGATGGTTGCTGCACAGACCCCTCAGTTTTCCTTGAAGCAAATAAGGTATCAGTAGGATGATTGATTCTACCCTTCTAGACATGTCCTGTTGAGTAGACTGGTATTGCAATTTTATTAGGATCCCCATTAGCTGTTGCGAATCAGCAGCAGCTACTTTTCCTGGGGTCCAACCAAAACATGAAACATGACATAATACAGAAATAAATGTCCATATACTGTTGAGGTACAACCACAAGCTACAGGAAATTGCAAACATCAATGTTAGATTCACAGCTGGGTACATATGGGAATAATATCAAAGTTGTATGGAAAAGAGAGCGAAAGAGAGAGAATAAGAGAGAGAGGGACAGAGAGAGGAAAGAGAAAGTAATATTTGTATTTATTTACAACTGTTCTCATTAACAAGTTCTCATTTACAACCGCGACCTGTCCAAGATAAAGCAGGCGAAGAAATGGAGGGGGGAAGAAATTAGACATTTGTGCTTTAACCCTTGTGAGAGAACTGAACAGGCAGTAACAAACCAACTCACTGTATTCTTTTTTGGAAATGAGTTAGAATAAGATGAGGTGCCATTTTATTAAACAGCTTGTAGGAAATCCTACGAGACACACAATCTGTGCTGCCCGGGCCACAAACAGGTAAAATCCCACCCATTACAAGCACAGACAAACAGAAACTGTTCCTGTGGTCACACAAACTGAAATCCGTTGTGTAAAGAGACAAACACAAATTGAGAATCGACCTACAAAGGTGTTTTCTGTGTGTTCTTCCTGTGTTTGGTCTATGTTCGTAATAGATGACAAGTATCCTGAAGTTTCATTTCATTATAGAGGACTGTGAAACAAAAATTACTTGAGTGTCTTCATGGCTACTCGTGTCTGTTCTGTGAGTGGCTACAGAGATTGGTCTAATCATCCTCTCAGTGTGAACTCACCTGAACCTGCCATAGACCCATTATCTGGAAAGAGACAGGTGTGTTTGTCAGTGTGTGTTGTGTGTGTGCCTGTGTGTCTGCATCCTTGCACGCGAGTATATATATTAGTCATAAGCAACCTTCCAGACAGCACCAAGAGTGTTTTCACCTCGTGTCATTTCATTGTGATCACAAACAACACATCATCATCTGGGGTCTCAGGATGTGGCATCGTGATCACAAGCCTCTGTTATACAAGAGGTTGTCTGTCTCATCGCAGCTTAATTTTCTTCTTTATGTTTCCATCAGATACACAATAGCCACTTGAGCTATCAAATCACAAGTTTGAGTCGGTGACGTCTATTCATTTGAATAGATCCTCATATAATAGGCATATAAAATGTGTGATATTGTCCTATTATTTATATTACTGGAGAAATTACACCCTCTCCAATGATCTGAATGGTGTTTGTCTTCCTTTGATGTCAGTGCATAAGCCGTCTGCATCATTCAAATGAGCTGTCACTCACACGCCTCTCATGTTTCCTACACTCTTAGAAAAAAAGGATTCCGAAAGGGTTCTTCAGCTGTCCCCATAAGAGAACCCTTTTTGGTTTCAGGTAGAACCCTTTTGGGTTCCATGTAGAACCCTCTGTGGAAAGGGTTCTACATGGAACCTAAAAGGGTTCTACCTGGAACCAAAATCATGTTTACCTTGAACCAAAACTAGTTCTCCTATGGGAACAGCCGAAGAACCCTTTTAGGTTCTAGATAGCACAATTTTTTCTAAGAGTGCATGTCTGGGATAGTGTTTTTCTAAGAGTATCTTTCTGGGATAGTGTTTTTCTAAGTATCTGTCTGGGATAGTGTTTTTCTAAGAGTGCATGTCTGGGATAGTGTTTTTCTAAGAGTATATGTCTGGGATAGTGTTTTTCTAAGAGTATATGTCTGGGATAGTGTTTTTCTAAGAGTGTCTGGGATAGTGTTTTTCTAAGAGTATATGTCTGGGATAGTGTTTTTCTAAGAGTATATGTCTGGGATAGTGTTTTTCTAAGAGTATCTGTCTGGGATAGTGTTTTTCTAAAAGTATCTGTCTGGGATAGTGTTTTTCTAAGTATCTGTCTGGGATAGTGTTTTTCTAAGAGTGTCTGGGATAGTGTTTTTCTAAGTATATGTCTGGGATAGTGTTTTTCTAAGAGTGTATGTCTGGGATAGTGTTTTTCTAAGAGTATAGGTCTTGGATAGTGTTTTTCTAAGTATCTGTCTGGGATAGTGTTTTTCTAAGAGTGTCTGGGATAGTGTTTTTCTAAGTATCTGTCTGGGATAGTGTTTTTCTAAGAGTGTCTGGGATAGTGTTTTTCTAAGTATATGTCTGGGATAGTGTTTTTCTAAGAGTGCATGTCTGGGATAGTGTTTTTCTAAGAGTATCTGTCTGGGATAGTGTTTTTCTAACAGTGTATGTCTGGGATAGTGTTTTTCTAAGAGTATATGTCTGGGATAGTGTTTTTCTAAGAGTATCTGTCTGGGATAGTGTTTTTCTAAGAGTATCTGTCTGGGATAGTGTTTTTCTAATAGTATATGTCTGGGATAGTGTTTTTCTAAGAGTATATGTCTGGGATAGTGTTTTTCTAAGAGTATATGTCTGGGATAGTGTTTTTCTAAGAGTATCTGTCTGGGATAGTGTTTTTCTAAGAGTATATGTCTGGGATAGTGTTTTTCTAAGAGTGTCTGGGATAGTGTTTTTCTAAGAGTGTATGTCTGGGATAGTGTTTTTCTAAGAGTATATGTCTGGGATAGTGTTTTTCTAACAGTGTATGTCTGGGATAGTGTTTTTCTAAGAGTATCTGTCTGGGATAGTGTTTTTCTAAGAGTATCTGTCTGGGATAGTGTTTTTCTAAGAGTATATGTCTGGGATAGTGTTTTTCTAAGAGTATATGTCTGGGATAGTGTTTTTCTAAGAGTATCTGTCTGGGATAGTGTTTTTCTAAGAGTATATGTCTGGGATAGTGTTTTTCTAAGAGTATATGTCTGGGATAGTGTTTTTCTAACAGTGTATGTCTGGGATAGTGTTGACCGAACAGGGTTCAAACCCACGGCTCATGCAGCTGTTCGCCTTCAAGACTATTGTAGCCCGCTGAGCTAAAGTCTAGACATTAGTTTGAGTAGCCATCTGTATCTTTCAAATGAGCTCACACCTGTCAATGAGCTGTCACACACACAGCCTATGTTCCTGCTAGGTCCTGGGTTGGCGTGGTTACACGTGGTCTGTGGTTGTGAGGCCGGTTGGACGTACTGCCAAATTCACTAAAAGGATGTTGGAGGCGGCTTATGGAGGATAAATTAACATTAAATGATCTGGCAACAGCTCTGGTGGACATTCATGCAGTCAGCATGCCAATTGTTGCACATTTCAGCATGCAAAACTGCACATTTTAGAGTAGCCCTTTATTTCCCCCAGCACAAGGTGCACCTGTGTAATGACCATGTTGTTTATTCAGCTTTTTGATATGCCACACCTGCCAGGTAGATGGACTATCTTGACAAGGAGAAATGCTCCCTATCAGGATGTAAGCAAATTTGTGCAAAACATTTGAGAGAAGTAAGCTTTGGAAAGCGTATGGAACATTTCTGGGATCTTTTATTTCAACTCATGAAACATGGGACCAACACTTTACATGTTGCGTTCATATTTTTGTTCAGTGTAACTTATTTTTTCTCTGTGCATTTGACCCAAAATCACCTGTCTTTCACTTCCTACATCACTGTGTGCTGTAACTCACATACCTCTATTAGGGCAGGATTATCACATTGAGCTGAGGAGCTAACATACACACGCCAAGAGAGGTGTCTAATGGGTCCGATGGCAATGGTTACATGTCTTTTAATGATTGTTTCTGGGCTAGTCGTCTTGTACAAATTGTAGGTAGTCAATCAATGGGGGTGATACAGGACAATGCCAGGTAGTGGGCACAGCAGACAGAAAGTCTAATGAATGGGGAGCTGGTATACAGTATGGCCGTTGATGACAACAATGGGCATAGTAAGAGAACTGACTGATGAGAAAAATTGAAAAAAAGAAGAGGAGGAGGAGGTGGAGGGGCAGAAAGAGGAGGAGGAGGAGAAAGGAGGAAGAGGAGAACGAGGAGGAGAAAGAGGGAGAGGAGGAGAATGAGGTGGAGGAGGAGGAGGAATAGGTGGGAGAGAATGAGGAGGGAGAGGAGAATGAGGAGGAGGAGGGAGAGGAGGAGATAGAGAAATGAGGAAGAGGAGGGGGAGGGAGAGGAGAATGAGGAGGAGGGAGATGAGAAAGAGGAGGATAAATAGGAGGAGGGAGAGGTGAAAGAGGAGGAGGAGGGGGAGGAGAATGAGGAGGAGGTCAAGGAGCCTTGGGGAGGGAGAGAGAGAGGGGGCGGATACATAGGAGAAGGCAGATAAATTGAAGCTGAGGAATTGGCCCTAGATAAGATTAAGAACGGATAAAAAAATGTTGGTCTGATTAAATATATTTAGATACTTATCTAGCTACATAGAAACTGGCCAAAAGTGTTCTCAAAAAGCTATGATTGTGCTGGATTTTCATTGGAAGCTTGGTTTTCAATAGCAACATTTACCTGATCAGTTAGTTATACCCTAACCCGATAACAGATTGTAGCCAAAATTCTGTAGTTGACCATCGGAGCCTGGGTCGGATCACGCTCGGTGACCACGGACCTCGGATCTGTCTGCAAATATGTGAAATACCAACCAGATCCGAAATGACATTTGAACAAGAAAATATCCTGAAGAAAGTAATATTATCTATAAATCACATTTGCTACACATGGCAGTTTGTCCAGTCAAAATCATTACTATCTCTCCTTCCTCTGTCTGCCTCTCTCTCTGTCTGCCTCTCTCTCTGTCTGCCTCGCTCTCTGTCTGCCTCTCTCTCTGTCTGCCTCTCTCTCTGTCTGCCTCGCTCTCTGTCTGCCTCTCTCTCTGTCTGCCTCTCTCTCTGTCTGCCTCGCTCTCTGTCTGCCTCGCTCTCTGTCAGCCTCTCTCTCTGTCTGCCTCTCTCTCTGTCTGCCTCTCTCTCTGTCTGCCTCGCTCTCTGTCTGCCTCTCTCTCTGTCTGCCTCTCTCTCTGTCTGCCTCGCTCTCTGTCTGCCTCTCTCTCTGTCTGCCTCTCTCTCTGTCTGCCTCGCTCTCTGTCTGCCTCTCTCTCTGTCTGCCTCTCTCTCTGTCTGCCTCTCTCTCTGTCTGCCTCACTCTCTGTCTGGTTTGATCTCTTGCTACAGCAAACAAACCAAAACACAGGAAACGTCTTATAATGCTTTGTTGATTTCAGAAAGGCTTTTGACTCAATTTAGCATGAGGATCTGCTATACAAATTGATGGAAAGCGGTGTTGGGGGAAAACATACAACATTATAAAATCCCATGTACACAAACAGCAAGTGTGCGGTTAAAATTGGCAACAACAAAACAAAATATTTCCACATGGTCGTCGGGTGAGACAGCAATGCATTCCCACCCTCTTCAATATACAGTATATATCAACACATTGGCAAGGGCACTGAAACAGCCTGCAGCACCCGGACTCACCCTACTAGAATCTGAAGTCAAACGTCTACTGATGATCTGGTTCTTCTGTCCCCAACCAAGGAGGGCCTAAAGCTTCTACACAGCTTCTGTCAGACCTGGGCCCTGACAGTAAATCTCAGTAAGACAAAAGTAATGGTGTCTAAGTCCAGTTTCCAGGACCACAAATACAAATTCCCGCTAAGACACTGTTGCCCAAGAGCACACAGAAAACGATGGGAATTTCACAGATCCAATTTGTTTCGGATCTCAATTTCGGTATCCGAGAAGATCAGTTTCCCCTACCCCCCCCCCCCACAAATTACTTGATTTAGAATAATAGAATACAGTGGATTTAGATATTATTCACACACTTTGACTTTTTCCTAATTTTGTTGTGTTACATCCTGAATTTAAAATTGATTATATTGAGATGAATTTGAATTATGTTTTGAAGTTGAATTATGTTTTTGAAATGTTTACAAATTAATTAAAAAGGAGAAGTCTGGAGTCAATAAGTATTCAACCTCTGTTATGTTTAAAAAATATATGTTTAAAAAAATATATTTAACTAGGCACATCAGTGAAAAACAAATTCTTATTTACAATGACAGCCTACCCCAGCTAATGCTGAGCCAATTGTGCGCTGCCCTATGGGACTCCCAATCACAGCCGGATTTGAACCAGGTTCTACAGTGACACCTCTTGCAGTGAGATACAGTGTCTTAGATCGCTGCGTCACTCGGGAGCAAGCCTAAATAGATTCAGGAGCATGGACTCACTCTGTGTTCAATAATTGTGTTTAACATGATTTTTGAATGGCTAGCTCATCCCTGTACCCCACACATACAATTATTTGTAAGGTCCCTCTGTCGAGCAGCAAATTTCATACACAGATTCAACCACAAAGACCAGGGAGATTTTCCAATTCAACCACACGGATAAGGGAGATTTTCCAGAGCACCTATTGGTAGATGTGTAAAACTAAAAAAAGCAGACATTGAGTATCCCTTTGAGCATGGTGAAGTTATTTATTGAGGAGTCACACATGAGCCATTGAATATCCCTTTGAGCATGGTGAAGTTATTTATTGAGGAGTCACATATGAGCCATTGAATATCCCTTTGAGCATGGTGAAGTTATTTATTGAGGAGTCACATATGAGCCATTGAATATCCCTTTGAGCATGGTGAAGTTATTTATTGAGGAGTCACATATGAGCCATTGAATATCCCTTTGAGCATGGTGAAGTTATTTATTGAGGAGTTGCATATGAGCCATTGAATTTCCCTTTGAGCATGGTGAAGTTATTTATTGAGGAGTCACATATGAGCCATTGAATATCCCTTTGAGCATGGTGAAGTTATTTATTGAGGAGTCACATATGAGCCATTGAATATCCCTTTGAGCATGGTGAAGTTATTTATTGAGGAGTCGCATATGAGCCATTGAATATCCCTTTGAGCATGGTGAAGTTATTTATTGAGGAGTTGCATATGAGCCATTGAATATCCCTTTGAGCATGGTGAAGTTATTTATTGAGGAGTCACATATGAGCCATTGAATATCCCTTTGAGCATGGTGAAGTTATTTATTGAGGAGTTGCATATGAGCCATTGAATATCCCTTTGAGCATGGTGAAGTTATTTATTGAGGAGTTGCATATGAGCCATTGAATATCCCTTTGAGCATGGTGAAGTTATTTATTGAGGAGTCACATATGAGCCATTGAATATCCCTTTGAGCATGGTGAAGTTATTTATTGAGGAGTCACATATGAGCCATTGAATATCCCTTTGAGCATGGTGAAGTTATTTATTGAGGAGTCGCATATGAGCCATTGAATATCCCTTTGAGCATGGTGAAGTTATTTATTGAGGAGTTGCATATGAGCCATTGAATATCCCTTTGAGCATGGTGAAGTTATTTATTGAGGAGTCACATATGAGCCATTGAATATCCCTTTGAGCATGGTGAAGTTATTTATTGAGGAGTTGCATATGAGCCATTGAATATCCCTTTGAGCATGGTGAAGTTATTTATTGAGGAGTTGCATATGAGCCATTGAATATCCCTTTGAGCATGGTGAAGTTATTTATTGAGGAGTCACATATGAGCCATTGAATATCCCTTTGAGCATGGTGAAGTTATTTATTGAGGAGTTGCATATGAGCCATTGAATATCCCTTTGAGCATGGTGAAGTTATTTATTGAGGAGTCACATATGAGCCATTGAATATCCCTTTGAGCATGGTGAAGTTATTTATTGAGGAGTTGCATATGAGCCATTGAATATCCCTTTGAGCATGGTGAAGTTATTTATTGAGGAGTTGCATATGAGCCATTGAATATCCCTTTGAGCATGGTGAAGTTATTTATTGAGGAGTCACATATGAGCCATTGAATATCCCTTTGAGCATGGTGAAGTTATTTATTGAGGAGTTGCATATGAGCCATTGAATATCCCTTTGAGTATGGTGAAGTTATTTATTGAGGAGTCACATATGAGCCATTGAATTACCCTTTGAGCATGGTGAAGTTATTTATTGAGTAGTCACATATGAGCCATTGAATATCCCTTTGAGCATGGTGAAGTTATTTATTGAGTAGTCACATATGAGCCATTGAATATCCCTTTGAGCATGGTGAAGTTATTTATTGAGGAGTTCCGTTTTTATGAAGCCCCACCCCAATCAAAGTGGCCATCCCTGCTTTACATATTGTAATAAGGTGGGCAAAACCTATATTGCATACAATTATGAAACGTTTGCCTTGAGTAGAAAATACAATTCAAATATTACAGTATATGTTATGTCAACTGTAAATGATGTTTAATATAAGCCCTGGCTTTTAATATAATATAGTGATTAGTTTGTGAGTGCTGCTAATGTATTCTTATTCCAAGTTGTTCTTCACTACCCTCTAACTACATTTTCCTCAGTGGTCAAATTTGTGACTATTCTGTTATGCATGAATTTGTCGTGCTTGCTTTTTGATAGTTAATGAGCTTTGTAATGAATTCGTTGTTTTAGTTTAAATTGCACTAAATCAATTTAAATCAACTTTAGAAATGAGAGTTGCTTAACATGGGAGTAGAATATTGTTTGGATTTCACTGTGTATTCTAAGGCCACCTTGTAACTTGTCATTTATTCATTAATGAATTCATTCATTCACTGAGTGGTGACCATTAAAGGAAAGGGAAAGTGGGACACCTAGTCAACTGAATGCATTCGATTGAAATGTGTCTTCTGCATTTAACCCAACCCCTCTGAATCAACTCACAGAGGCTTTTGTTCCGAAAGGGTGTCATTGCTTCAACTTTTCTACGGTAAAGTTGGTCTAAGTGGTTACTCCCTCTACTAGCCGTCACCACATTCAACTACATTCTCATGGTCTGCCTCTTTGTTCTTCATGCAAGCTCCATGTCACCAGCATACAGGGTCCGTCTACTACCACCTCCCACCCTCTCACAACCCACTCATTCACTCAGTCACATCCCTGAGACTTCCTCTTCCTGTCATCTCACCCTCAGCCCTAACACACACAAGGGGAGAGAGAGAGAGAGAGAGATGTAAAAAGAAAGAGGGGAGAGAGAGAGAACAACAGACAGAGGGAGAGAGAGAGTACCCGCTGTACAGAGTCTATACTCAAGAACCACTAGGCTACCTCTCTTCCTCTTCAGATTCCATTTAGATCCTTCATCCGTCCATCCTTTTATACTTCACACCAAATACACATGTGATGTTGTTGACACTCTAATATTCTGTTTATTTTTGGGTCCGCGCTCGTCACCTGTTCATACACTTCCCTGAGTTGCTGCTCTTTACTTGTTAAAGTACTTGCTTAATGGATTTTTCTTTTGTTTACTGTTAACTAGGCAAGTCAGTTAAGAACAAATTCTTATTTACAATATATATATATATATATATATATACCAAAATATATATATATATATAGCAAAAACAGGTTTCTAGAAATGGTGCAAATTTATAAAAAATCTAAAACAGAAAAACCTTATTTACACAAGTATTCAGACCCTTTGCTATGAGACTCGAAATTGAGCTCAGGTGCATCCTGTTTCCATTGATCAACCTTGAGATGTTTTTACTACTTGATTAGAGTCCACCTGGTAAATTAAATTGATTGGACATGATTTGGAAAGGCACACAAAACCTTGCAGAAGGACAACCATCTCTGCAGCACTCCACCAATCAGGCCTTTATGGTAGAGTGGCCAGACGGAAGCCATTCCTCAGTAAAAGGCACCTGACAGCCTGCTTGGAGTTTGCCGAAGGGCACCTAAAATGCTCTCAGACCATGAAAAACAAGATTCTCTGGTCTGATGAAACCAATATTGAATGCTTTGGCCTGAATGCCAAGCGTCACGTCTGGACGGAACCTGGCACCATTGTGTGTGTGTGTGCATGTGTCCGTGTGTGTGGTTGTTGTTGTTAGTACAGTACACATTATGGAACTAGATGCATTGTAAAGATTTACAATAGAGATGTGTTTTAGACCTGTATTGTACATAATGTAATAGTACCCATCATTTAGTTTTACAGTGTCTTTGAATACATTTAAATTTTTTTACATTTAAGTCATTTAGCAGACGCTCTTATCCAGAGCGACTTACAAATTGGTGCATTCACCTTATGATATCCAGTGGAACAACCACTTTACAATAGTGCATCTAACTCTTTTAAGGGGGGGGGGGGGGTTAGAAGGATTACTTTATCCTATCCTAGGTATTCCTTAAAGAGGTGGGGTTTCAGGTGTCTCCGGAAGGTGGTGATTGACTCCGCTGACCTGGCGTCGTGAGGGAGTTTGTTCCACCATTGGGGTGCCAGAGCAGCGAACAGTTTTGACTGGGCTGAGCAGGAACTGTACTTCCTCAGAGGTAGGGAGGCGAGCAGGCCAGAGGTGGATGAACGCAGTGCCCTTGTTTGGGTGTAGGGCCTGATCAGAGCCTGAAGGTACGGAGGTGCCGTTCCCCTCACAGCTCCGTAGGCAAGCACCATGGTCTTGTAACGGATGCGAGCTTCAACTGGAAGCCAGTGGAGAGAGCGGAGGAGCGGGGTGACGTGAGAGAACTTGGGAAAGTTGAACACCAGACGGGCTGCGGCATTCTGGATGAGTTGTAGGGGTTTAATGGCACAGGCAGGGAGCCCAGCCAACAGCGAGTTGCAGTAATCCAGACGGGAGATGACAAGTGCCTGGATTAGGACCTGCGCCGCTTCCTGCGTGAGGCAGGGTCGTACTCTGCGAATGTTGTAGAGCATGAACCTACAGGAACGGGTCACCGCCTTGATGTTAGTTGAGAACGACAGGGTGTTGTCCAGGATCACGCCAAGGTTCTTAGCACTCTGGGAGGAGGACACAATGGAGTTGTCAACCGTGATGGCGAGATCATGGAACGGGCAGTCCTTCCCCGGGAGGAAGAGCAGCTCCGTCTTGCCGAGGTTCAGCTTGAGGTGGTGATCCGTCATCCACACTGATATGTCTGCCAGACATGCAGAGATGCGATTCACCACCTGGTTATCAGAGGGGGGAAAGGAGAAGATTAATTGTGTGTCGTCTGCATAGCAATGATAGGAGAGACCATGTGAGGATATGACAGAGCCAAGTGACTTGGTGTATAGCGAGAATAGGAGAGGGCCTAGAACAGAGCCCTGGGGGACACCAGTGGTGAGAGCACGTGGTGCGGAGACAGATTCTCGCCACGCCACCTGGTAGGAGCGACCTGTCAGGTAGGACGCAATCCAAGCGTGGGCCGCGCCGGAGATGCCCAGCTCGGAGAGGGTGGAGAGGAGGATCTGATGGTTCACAGTATCAAAGGCAGCCGATAGGTCTAGAAGGATGAGAGCAGAGGAGAGAGAGTTAGCTTTAGCAGTGCGGAGCGCCTCCGTGACACAGAGAAGAGCAGTCTCAGTTGAATGACTAGTCTTGAAACCTGACTGATTTGGATCAAGAAGGTCATTCTGAGAGAGATAGCAGGAGAGCTGGCCAAGGACGGCACGTTCAAGAGTTTTGGAGAGAAAAGAAAGAAGGGATACTGGTCTGTAGTTGTTGACATCAGAGGGATCGAGTGTAGGTTTTTTCAGAAGGGGTGCAACTCTCGCTCTCTTGAAGACGGAAGGGACGTAGCCAGCGGTCAAGGATGAGTTTATGAGCGAGGTGAGGTAAGGGAGAAGGTCTCCGGAAATGGTCTGGAGAAGAGAGGAGGGGATAGGGTCAAGCGGGCAGGTTGTTGGGCGGCCGGCCGTCACAAGACGCGAGATTTCATCTGGAGAGAGAGGGGAGAAAGAGGTCAAAGCACAGGGTAGGGCAGTGTGAGCAGAACCAGCGGTGTCGTTTGACTTAGCAAACGAGGATCGGATGTCGTCGACCTTCTTTTCAAAATGGTTGACGAAGTCATCAGCAGAGAGGGAGGAGGGGGGAGGAGGGGGAGGAGGATTCAGGAGGGAGGAGAAGGTGGCAAAGAGCTTCCTAGGGTTAGAGGCAGATGCTTGGAATTTAGAGTGGTAGAAATTGGCTTTAGCAGCAGAGACAGAAGAGGAGAATGTAGAGAGGAGGGAGTGAAAGGATGCCAGGTCCGCAGGGAGGCGAGTTTTCCTCCATTTCCGCTCGGCTGCCCGGAGCCCTGTTCTGTGAGCTCGCAATGAGTCGTCGAGCCACGGAGCAGGAGGGGAGGACCGAGCCGGCCTGGAGGATAGGGGACATAGAGAGTCAAAGGATGCAGAAAGGGAGGAGAGGAGGGTTGAGGAGGCAGAATCAGGAGATAGGTTGGAGAAGGTTTGAGCAGAGGGAAGAGATGATAGGATGGAAGAGGAGAGAGTAGCGGGGGAGAGAGAGCGAAGGTTGGGACGGCGCGATACCATCCGAGTAGGGGCAGTGTGGGAAGTGTTGGATGAGAGCGAGAGGGAAAAGGATACAAGGTAGTGGTCGGAGACTTGGAGGGGAGTTGCAATGAGATTAGTGGAAGAACAGCATCTAGTAAAGATGAGGTCAAGCGTATTGCCTGCCTTGTGAGTAGGGGGGGAAGGTGAGAGGGTGAGGTCAAAAGAGGAGAGGAGTGGAAAGAAGGAGGCAGAGAGGAATGAGTCAAAGGTAGACGTGGGGAGGTTAAAGTCACCCAGAACTGTGAGAGGTGAGCCATCCTCAGGAAAGGAACTTATCAGGGCGTCAAGCTCATTGATGAACTCTCCAAGGGAACCTGGAGGGCGATAAATGATAAGGATGTTAAGCTTGAAAGGGCTGGTAACTGTGACAGCATGGAATTCAAAGGAGGCGATAGACAGATGGGTCAGGGGAGAAAGAGAGAATGTCCACTTGGGAGAGATGAGGATCCCAGTGCCACCACCCCGCTGACCAGAAGCTCTCGGGGTGTGCGAGAACACGTGGGCAGACGAGGAGAGAGCAGTAGGAGTAGCAGTGTTATCAGTGGTAATCCATGTTTCCGTCAGTGCCAAGAAGTCGAGGGACTGGAGGGAAGCATAGGCTGAGATGAACTCTGCCTTGTTGGCCGCAGATCGGCAGTTCCAGAGGCTGCCTGAGACCTGGAACTCCACGTGGGTCGTGCGCGCTGGGACCACCAGGTTAGAGTAGCAGCGGCCACGCGGTGTGAAGCGTTTGTATGGTCTGTGCAGAGAGGAGAGAACAGGGATAGACAGACACATAGTTGACAGGCTACAGAAGAGGCTACGCTAATGCAAAGGAGATTGGAATGACAAGTGGACTACACGTCTCGAATGTTCAGAAAGTTAAGCTTACGTTGCAAAAAATCTTATTGACTAAAATGATATAGTACTGCTGGCTGGTGAAATAGGCTAGCTAGCAGTGGCTGCGTTGTTGACTTTGTTTGAAAGTGTAGCTGGCTAGGTAACCTCTAACTGGCTAGGTAACCTCGACAATTACTCTAGACTACACAATTATCTTGGATACAAAGACGGCTATGTAGCCAGCTAAGATCAAACAAATCAAACTGTTGTACTGTAATGAAATGAAATGTAATACTACCTGTAATACTACCTGTGGAGCAAAGCGGAATGCAACTACTCGCTCCAAACCAAACCGGGAGTGCGTATCGTAGAGGGAGAGGCAATAGAAGTGTTGTTTCTTGTATTATTGTCTTTTGTGTCTTTAGAAGACTGCTTCACCTTAATGTCCCCTTTCCCTTTTCTTCTGTCCTTATTTTGTCCCACTTTGTCCCTTCTTTGTCCCTTCTTCTCTTCTGCCAACTAGACACTCCTTGTTAGCTAGCTAGCTTCTTTCAGGAATGTCCCTAGCAACTGCCTAGCAACAGGTAAACAACTTAGCTAGCTAAGAAAACGGTATAATTTTATGAAAAATTGTTACTTTTTCAAAAGCCTTTCTTCTTTGTTTGCTGCTTGTTTGGTCTCCTATTCAGTTTGCAGTTTTCTTTTGATTTTTTTTCGATGTACTTTACTCTAAAAAAACATTTAAATTTCAATATTTGTAGGAGCTCATCTTTTCAGCTGCTGCTGCTTAATTTGGAACTCCGGAACTAAGGGTTATACAGACAGACTGGCAAGTGACAATCTCCTTTCTGTCTGGCCTTTTCTGCAACATAATAGTCCCATTAATGACCAGCAAGTCATATGTCTTCATCTGGGTCTGTGTTCATAAAGTGTCTCAGAGTAGGAATGCTGATCTAGGATCAGGTCCACTCTGTCCACATAATCTTAGTCATTAGGATGTAAAAGTCAAAATTCAGTACTCTTACTCAGACTTTTCTTTTTGTGACCAGTGCTTAATAACTGCTACCAGGACAAATATGCTTTGACTGTATTGTATGATACTAGGGCCATCCAGTGTCTACATTTTGTATTGCAACAAAAAGGGGCGGCAGGTAGCTTAGTGGTTAGAGCGTTGGGCCAGTAACCGAAAGGTTGCTGGATTGAATCCCTGAGTGCTGGATTGAATCCCTCCAGTGTCTTTCTGCCACTGTTCCCCGGTGGGCCGTCATTGTAAATAATAACTAACTTCCCCAGTTAAATAAAGGTAAAAAATAAAAATAAAATTAATAAAAAAAAAGGAAGAACCCAGAGCCTTACAGAGATCACTATCAGAGACAGTAGAAAGCAAATGTACTGTTGCTGACATTATGTCTCTGGAATAAACTATAGTAATGGCTCCACCTAGTGGTGGGATGGTGACTCTACAAAAAATTTAATATCACATTTACATAATTATTCAGACCCTTTACTCAGTACTTTATTGAATCACCTTTGGCAGGGAATACAGCCTCGAGTCTTCTTGGGTATGACGCTACAAGCTTGGCATCCCTGTATTTGGGGAGTTTGTCCCATACTTTTCTGCAGATCCTCTTCAAGCTCTGTCAGGTTGGATGGGGAGCATTGCTCCACAGCTATTTTCAGGTCTCTTCAGAGATGTTTGATCGGGTTCAAGTCCGGGCTCTGGCTGGACCACTCAAGGACATTCAAAGACTTGTCCCGAAGCCACTCCTGCGTTGTCTTGGTTGTGTGCTTAGGGTTGTTGTCCTGTTGGAAGGTGAACCTTCACCCCACTCTGAGGTCCTGAGCGCTCTTGAGCAGGTTTTCATCAAGGATCTCTCTGTACTTTGCTCCCTTGATCTTTCCCTCGGTCCTGACAAGTCTCACAGTCCCTGCCACTGAAAACCATCCTCACAGCATGAGGCTGCCACCACCCTGCTTCACCGTAGGGATGGTGCCAGGTTTCCTCCAGACGTGACGCTTGGCATTCAGGCCAAAGTGTTAAATCTTGGTTTCATCAGACCAGAGACTCTTGTTTCTTATGGTCTGAGAGTCTTTAGATGCCTTTTGGCAAACTTCAAGCGGGCTGTCATGTGCCTTTTACTGAGGAATGGCATCCGTCTGGCCACTCTACCAGAAAGGCCTGATTGGTGGAGTGCTGCAGAGATGGTTGTCCTTCTGGAAGATTCTCCCATCCCCACAGAGGAACTCTGGAGCTCTGTCAGAGTGACCATCGGGTTCTTGGTCACTTCCCTCACCTCCCGTGATTGCTCAGTTTGGCCGGGTGACCAGCTCTAGGAAGTCTTGGTGTTTCCAAACTTCTTCCATTTAAGAATGATGGAGGCCACTGTGTTCTTGGGGTACTTCAATGCTGCAGAAATGTTTTGGTACCCTTCCCCAGATCTGTTCCTCGACACAATCCTGTCTCGGAGCTCTATGGGCAATTCCTTCAACCTCATGGCTTGGTATTTGCTCTGACATGCACTGTCAACTGTGGGATCTTATATAGACAGGTGTGTCCAAATCATGTCCAATCAATCTAATTCACCACAGGTGGACTCCAATCCAGTTGTAGAAACATCTCAAGGAAAATCTATGAAAACAGGATGCACCTGAGCTCAATTTTGAGTCACATAGCAAAGAGTCTGAAAACTAAATAAGGTATTTCTTTTTTGTTTTTAATACATTTGAAGACATTTCTAAAAAACATATTTAGCTTTTTTCATTGTGGGGTAATATGTGTAGAATAAGACTGTAACGTAACAAAAAAATTTTTAAGTCAAGGGGTCTGAATACACTGTACTATACTGTGTCTGTGTCCGGCCCTGTATAGTGCACTACTTTCGACCTCCTCAAATAAGTATGTATACACCGATGTCACGTTCGTTGTATGGATGAGACCAAGGCTGATGAATACATCTTCTCATTTAATGAAACGAAGAACACTTAAACAAACTTACAAAAACAACAAAACGAACGTGAAGCTATATATGAAAAGTGCAGACACAGGCAACTAACACATAGACAATCACCCACGGAATGCTCAAGGAATATGGCTGCCTAAATATGGTTCCCAATCAGAGACAACGATAAACAGCTGCCTCTAATTGAGAACCAATCTAGGCAACCATAGACATATACAGTGGGGAGAACAAGTATTTGATACACTGCCGATTTTGCAGGTTTTCCTACTTACAAAGCATGTAGAGGTCTGTCATTTTTATCATAGGTACACTTCAACTGTGAGAGACGGAATCTAAAACAAAAATCCAGAAAATCACATTGTATGATTTTTAAGTAATTAATTTGCATTTTATTGCATGACATAAGTATTTGATCACCTACCAACCAGTAAGAATTCCGGCTCTCACAGACCTGTTAGTTTTTCTTTAAGAAGCCCTCCTGTTCTCCACTCATTACCTGTATTAACTGCAACTGTTTGAACTCGTTACCTGTATAAAAGACACCTGTCCACACACTCAATCAAACAGACTCCAACCTCTCCACAATGGCCAAGACCAGAGAGCTGTGTAAGGACATCAGGGATAAATTGTAGACCTGTACAAGGCTGGGATGGGCTACAGGACAATAGGCAAGCAGCTTGGTGAGAAGGCAACAACTGTTGGCACAATTATTAGAAAATGGAAGAAGTTCAAGATGACGGTCAATCACCCTCGGTCTGGGGCTCCATGCAAGATCTCACCTCGTGGGGCATCAATGATCATGAGGAATGTGAGGGATCAGCCCAGAACTACACGGCAGGACCTGGTCAATGACCTGAAGAGAGCTGGGACCACAGTCTCAAAGAAAACCATTAGTAACACACTACGCCGTCATGGATTAAAATCCTGCAGCGCACGCAAGGTCCCCCTGCTCAAGCCAGCGCATGTCCAGGCCCGTCTGAAGTTTGCCAATGACCATCTGGATGATCCAGAGGAGGAATGGGAGAAGGTCATGTGGTCTGATGAGACAAAAATAGAGCTTTTTGGTCTAAACTCCACTCGCCGTGTTTGGAGGAAGAAGAAGGATGAGTACAACCCCAAGAACACCATCCCAACCGTGAAGCATGGAGGTGGAAACATCATTCTTTGGGGATGCTTTTCTGCAAAGGGGACAGGACGACTGCACCGTATTGAGGGGAGGATGGATGGGGCCATGTATCGCGAGATCTTGACCAACAACCTCCTTCCCTCAGTAAGAGCATTGAAGATGGGTCGTGGCTGGGTCTTCCAGCATGACAACGACCCGAAACACACAGCCAGGGCAACTAAGGAGTGGCTCCGTAAGAAGCATCTCAAGGTCCTGGAGTGGCCTAGCCAGTCTCCAGACCTGAACCCAATAGAAAATCTTTGGAGGGAGCCGAAAGTCCGTATTGCCCAGCGACAGCCCCGAAACCTGAAGGATCTGGAGAAGGTCTGTATGGAGGAGTGGGCCAAAATCCCTGCTGCAGTGTGTGCAAACCTGGTCAAGAACTACAGGAAACGTATGATCTCTGTAATTGCAAACTAAGGTTTCTGTACCAAATATTAAGTTCTGCTTTTCTGATGTATCAAATACTTATGTCATGCAATAAAATGCAAATTAATTACTTAAAAATCATACAATGTGATTTTCTGGATTTTTGTTTTAGATTCCTTCTCTCAGAGTTGAAGTGTACCTATGATAAAAATTACAGACCTCTACATGCTTTGTAAGTAGGAAAACCTGCAAAATCGTCAGTGTATCAAATACTTGTTCTCCCCACTGTAACTACCTAGACTAGCCAAAAACCCATAGACATACAAAAACCCCTAGACAAGACAAAAACTAAACAAACCACCCCTTGTCACACCCTGACCTAACCAAAATAATAAAGAAAACAAAGAATACTATGGTCAGGGCGTGACAACCGAGGAGTATTTGCCATAATACAGATATCTTTCAAACAGTTCAAGTTAAAGGCGCAGGGGTCTTTTGAACTCTGTAGCTGCTCTGAGTCACACAAGGACGCTGCAGAGGTTTCATTTGTCATTTTAATGATTTATTGACATATATATATTTTTGGGGTACCATTACTTTCTCTCGACAGACACAATAGCATTTTCATAAAGTTAATTTTTATTTTAAATTACATTTCTAATGTTGAACTCACATACATATTTCATTGGTTGATTTGTATTATTGCAATGAACAAGAGTAGCCAGTATGATTTGGGTATTGCTGCAATTCCACATAAAAAAGGTTTCACCAGTGTCTCTATCTATAGCTTTCTCTGTGTGCATCCCAAATGGCACCCTATTCCCTATGTAGTGCGCAAATTTAATGCATTCCAAATGGAATCCTATTCCCTATGTAGTGCGCTAATTTAATGCATTCCAAATGGAATCCTATTCCCTATGTAGTGCGCTAATTTAATGCATTCCAAATGGAATCCTATTCCCTATGTAGTGCACTAATTTAATGCATTCCAAATGGCACACTGTTCCCTGTATAGTGCACTACTTTTGCCCAGGGCAGTACATATGGAATATGGTGCCATTTGGGATCACATTCTTTGCCTCTGGAGATAAGAAGAATGGAATAAGGCTAACTGCATACACACAGCTACCAGGACACCTGCCCAGAAAACAGGTCTCATGAATAGATCTAACGTTAAATGTTTTAACAGTTTGAATAATGAATCAGGATGTATGTACCATTTGGGGTGACTATGATATGAGCACGTGTATTTCTACGTTATGAATCTAACAGTGGCAGAATCTAACGCTTTAAATCAATCGGTTGGATCGTTTGTTTGTTGATATTAGGTTGAAAAAGCTTAAATCTCTAACTTTAGAGCCTGCATGGGCGGGTTAAGGTTTGTCTCCTCTATTGTGGTAGGCTACCCTGCCCGTGTTAAGGTTTCTCTCTTGTATCGTGATAGGCCACTTCTGTTCCAGCCAGGGCTTCTCTGGTCTCTGATTGGTAGGGAATGGGGAGAAGAGGTCTCAACACACACAATATTACATAGTCTGCATCTGAAATGGTACCCTATTCCCTATATAGTGCACTACTTTTAACCAGAGCCCTATGGGCTTAGTGCACTATATACATGTAGGAAATAGGGTACCATTTTGGATACACAACAACAGGAACAAGAGCACTGATCCTAGTACGCTACAAATCATCCCCACCAAATCAAGATCGAGTTTAAGATCAAGATCAGGATTAAGATCAATTTATTCAAAAGAGAAGTGTTGGATAAACTGACTCAGTCAGCTCTTAAGTAATGGCATTGATATAATCATATATTCTGTCATATCAGGATATATTACTCAATACTCAAACATATTTCTCACACATTAAAATGAAACAATGCAACAAAAACACAAAAAGTCCAAACTAAACTAAAACTTTAATCCCAGCTCGCTACCTGGCGTGTACGTACCCTGTTCCCCAAGCAGAGATTGGTTTCATTCCGATTCTGTACCCTTTACCTAGTGTACACTCCCCCTTTATGCATTTATAAGGATTGGATTGGTGCAAGCAAGTTTCCACCATGCTCCTTACACCAGTCAATTCCTTTTAAATCCATGTTAGGGAGTGTACAATTGCACACTTTAGGAGAAGGGTAGCGAATAGGACAACAGCCATTATTACCATTAAATTAGGGCTCTTTAATATGAAGGGACGGTCCCTAAGCCCCGCTTTTTTATTGTCCTTCTCCCCGGTCCTATCCCAAATGGACGCCTACAACATAGGAGCTTGTGGAAATCTTAGATGACTAGATACGCAATATGGTAGGAGCACCATCTGGCTGACTGATTGACTAGATGGCATTTTTACCATATACTTACATGTGTCCAATTCGCTGAGATCTCTGCAAATGCATACAAAGGATGTAGGGTCTAGGGGTCCATTTAGTATTGGCGCTCTCTACTATAAAACCCTCTGAAGGCCTCCTTCTCTCTAAAAGAACATAAAAGGAATATTTTCAGGCACATTTTCCGTTTACTGTATAGGGCCAGGAAGTTAATCCTGACCATGTGACCTGACCAGGACTAAATGCATTACGCTACACTTAAAGCCACGTTCAAAACAAATGGAAACTGGGAACTCTTAGACTTCCGACTTCAGTGCACTCAAGATAACTGGGAATTAGGAAAATAATTGTCATCCAACTCGGAATTCCAAGTCAGGAACTCGGGCCTCTTTCTAGAGCTCCAACTTTCCGACCTGAAGATCACTGACGTCATGATTTTCCCCCAGAGTTCCCCGTTGTCTTGAAAGCACTATAAGACCCAGAGTGTTACCTGGTGAGGTCATCTGTGATTAGGAAGAACTCCTAACCCAATCAATTTTAACTGTATATATCCCTGTAGTGTACAACACATTTTTTACGCTTAACAATAACACGTTAACTCTCTCCGCTCAAATTGCTCATTGCATCGTCATATCCGAACAAAGGTAAGACATTAGAGCACATTGCTTCTCAATGGAAGGGTAGTGTACATCTTCGTTAGGGTCATGTTCATTAGGGCAGAATGTTTCAAAACGTTTTGTAACAGAAAACAAATGCAAATTCAGGTGGTACCTCCCCCCTGTTCATCTGTTTTGTGCCTTTTCGAACACGACTCAGTACTATAGTGTTATAGCAGTGTCCAGCAGGGCCTTCTCTCTTCCAGCCTTCTCTCTTCCAGCCTTCTCTCTCTCACCCTTCTCTCTCCCAGCCTTCTCTCTTCCAGCCTTCTCTTCTCCAGTCTTCTCTCCTCCACCCTTCTCTTCTCCAGTCTTCTCTCCTCCAGCCTTCTCCCTGAGCGCAGTGAGCAGCCCTCCTAGATAGAAACATATAAATAGTTTGTTTTCTCCATAATTTGCACATCACTAGTTTCTTCTTGTATAATTGTGTAACTATGAAAATTAACCAACCAGGAAACCAAACTAACAACATTATTGATCAGTCATGGTAAAATAATATGCATTGCATGGCTTTCTGTTTTAAAACAGGAAAGGGGGAATCCAAAATAAACCAGGTGCTGGGCAGGGTTTTTCTGCCCTAAATACAGTATGTGTGACCTTGCTATGCTGGAACTACTGGGTGGTTGTCACTTCAGTGTTTTCTCTCTCTCTCTACCTCTGCTGCATCTCCTCCTCTGTTTATTCTCTCTCCTAACCTGTGCTGAGGGTTAGCTGTAATCCCTATAGAGGTTGACACATCTTCCTCTACCCTGTGCTGAGGGTTAGCTGTAATCCCTATAGAGGTTGACACATCCTCCTCTACCCTGTGCTGAGGGTTAGCTGTAATCCCTATAGAGGTTGACACATCCTCCTCTACCCTGTGCTGAGGGTTAGCTGTAATCCCTATAGAGGTTGACACATCCTCCTCTACCCTGTGCTGAGGGTTAGCTGTAATCCCTATAGAGGTTGACACATCCTCCTCTACCCTGTGCTGAGGGTTAGCTGTAATCCCTATAGAGGTTGACACATCCTCCTCTACCCTGTGCTGAGGGTTAGCTGTAATCCCTATAGAGGTTGTTACATCCTCCTCTACCCTGTGCTGAGGGTTAGCTGTAATCCCTATAGAGGTTGACACATCCTCCTCTACCCTGTGCTGAGGGTTAGCTGTAATCCCTATAGAGGTTGACACATCCTCCTCTACCCTGTGCTGAGGGTTAGCTGTAATCCCTATAGAGGTTGACACATCCTCCTCTACCCTGTGCTGAGGGTTAGCTGTAATCCCTATAGAGGTTGACACATCCTTCTCTACCCTGTGCTGAGGGTTAGCTGTAATCCCTATAGAGGTTGACACATCCTCCTCTACCCTGTGCTGAGGGTTTGCTGTAATCCCTATAGAGCTTAGCTGTAAACCCTATAGAGGTTAGCTGTAAACCCTATTGAGGTTAGCTGTAAACCCTATAGAGGTTAGTTGTGATCCCTATAGAGGTTAGCTGTAAACCCTATAGAGATTAGCTGTAAACCCTATAGAGGTTAGTTGTGATCCCTATAGAGGTTAGTTGTGATCCCAATAGAGGTTAGCTGTAAACCCTATAGAGATTAGCTGTAAACCATATAGAGGTTAGCTGTAAACCCTATAGAGGTTAGCTGTGATCCCTATAGAGGTTAGCTGTGATCCCTATAGAGGTTAGATGTGATCCCAATAGAGGTTAGCTGTGATCCCTATAGAGGTTAAATGTGATCCCTATAGAGGTTAGATGTGATCCCTATAGAGGTTAGATGTGATCCCTATAGAGGTTAGATGTGATCCCTATAAATGTTAGATGTGATCCCTATAGAGGTTAGATGTGATCCCTATAGAGGTTAGATGTGATCCCTATAGAGGTTAGATGTGATCCCAATAGAGGTTAGCTGTGATCCCTATAGAGGTTAAATGTGACCCCTATAGAGGTTAGATGTGATCCCTATAGAGGTTAGATGTGATCCCTATAGAGGTTAGATGTGATCCCTATAAATGTTAGATGTGATCCCTATAGAGGTTAGATGTGATCCCTATAGAGGTTAGATGTGATCCCTATAGAGGTTAGATGTGATCCCTATAGAGGTTAGATGTGATCCCTATAGAGGTTAGATGTGATCCCTATAAATGTTAGATGTGATCCCTATAGAGGTTAGATGTGATCCCTATAGAGGTTAGATGTGATCCCTATAGAGGTTAGATGTGATCCCTATAGAGGTTAGATGTGATCCCTATAGAGGTTAGATGTGATCCCTATAGAGGTTAGATGTGATCCCTATAAATGTTAGATGTGATCCCTATAGAGGTTAGATGTCATCCCTATAGAGGTTAGATGTCATCCCTATAGAGGTTAGATGTGATCCCTATAGAGGTTAGATGTGATCCCTATAGAGGTTAGATGTGATCCCTATAGAGGTTAGATGTGATCCCTATAGAGGTTAGATGTGATCCCTATAGAGGTTAGATGTGATCCCTATATAGGTTAGATGTGATCCCTATAGAGGTTAGATGTGATCCCTATAGAGGTTAGATGTGATCCCTATAGAGGTTAGATGTCATCCCTATAGAGGTTAGATGTCATCCCTATAGAGGTTAGATGTGATCCCTATAGAGGTTAGATGTGATCCCTATAGAGGTTAGATGTGATCCCTATAGAGGTTAGATGTCATCCCTATAGAGGTTAGATGTCATCCCTATAGAGGTTAGATGTCATCCCTATAGAGGTTAGATGTGATCCCTATAGAGGTTAGATGTGATCCCTATAGAGGTTAGATGTGATCCCTATAGAGGTTAGATGTGATCCCTATAGAGGTTAGATGTGATCCCTATAGAGGTTAGATGTGATCCCTATAGAGGTTAGATGTGATCCCTATAGAGGTTAGATGTCACCCCTATAGAGGTTAGATGTGATCCCTATAGAGGTTAGATGTGATCCCTATAGAGGTTAGATGTCACCCCTATAGAGGTTAGATGTGATCCCTATAGAGGTTAGATGTGATCCCTATAGAGGTTAGATGTGATCCCTATAGAGATTGACACATTTCCCCTGCAGACATCTTTGTTGTTAGTCTATTTTCAAACAGCAGTGTGTCTCGGCCTCCTACACAGTGAACTAGGGTAAATAGTCTACTGATCTGCGCTGGCCCTCCTCTCACCTAGCACTGCCACAGGAACGACAGGAGGGCACAGTACCCTGCAGTCATTTTGTCCTCTCCCGACCTCCACGCTTCACACATCGGGAAGAGACTGCTTGTTGTCACCCACAGTAATAATCTAACAAGGACATATAGGGCCACCAATGGGAGAAGGACCTAGGGTCACCTCTAACCAATGGGAGAATGACCTAGGGTCACCTCTAACCAATTGGAGAAGCACCCAGGGCCAGGGCCAATTGGAAGAGAACCTAGGGGTCACCACCAATGAGGAACAATGTTGCTTGCTCACTTTGATTGTGCCCCCAGGAGCAGGAAGAGGAATTTACTGTATCGTGGAGTATTGCCACAGTTATACATGACTAGACACGTTTATTATTATAGCAAAGACCTCTGACATACTGCAGTGACTTTCTCTCTGACATACTGCATTAACATTATTCTCTCTGACATACTGCAGTGACATTATTCTCTCTGAACTGACATACTGCAGTGACATTATTCTCTCTGAACTGACATACTGCAGTGACATTATTCTCTT
Organism: Salvelinus alpinus; assembly: GCF_045679555.1. Classification (NCBI taxonomy): domain Eukaryota; kingdom Metazoa; phylum Chordata; class Actinopteri; order Salmoniformes; family Salmonidae; genus Salvelinus; species Salvelinus alpinus. The sequence continues at coordinate 33,854,859 of NC_092113.1, forward strand.
TGACATACTGCAGTGACATTATTCTCTCTGAACTGACATACTGCAGTGACATTATTCTCTCTGTACTGACATACTGCAGTGACATTATTCTCTCTGTACTGACATACTGCAGTGACATTATTCTCTCTGACATACTGCATTAACATTATTCTCTCTGTACTGACATACTGCAGAAACATTATTCTCTCTGACATACTGCAGAAACATTATTCTCTCTGACATACTGCAGTGACATTCTCTCTGAACTAACATACTGCAGTGACATTATTCTTTCTGACATACTGCAGTGACATTCTCTCTGAACTAACATACTGCAGAAACATTATTCTCTCTGACATACTGCAGTGACATTCTCTCTGACATACAGCAGAAACATTATTCTCTCTG